>NC_133333.1:116358338-116719174 GCF_042186555.1 Aquarana catesbeiana | reverse complement strand
AAAGTAGCGCAGGAACCTTTTTCTGGGTCGCATTGATTAGAACGGTTCCATTGCCGTTAATGGGGTGCGGCTTGTCATGCGACTTTAAACTCATGACAAGTGGCGGCAGTCTGAACCGAGCCTAAGTTAAATTTGAACTTTTATATTATTACAATTTGTTTATATTTTGCCTTGTTTGATATATAGTGAGATTGAATAGGGCATCTCAATACTGGGCTCTTGGGGGCATTAGTCACCTCATTTCTACATATTTGCTGCGCAGTACCACTTCTCTTGTACCTTGAAAGTGATTCTGATTCAGTATCTAAATGCACTTTATAACCTTCTATGTGTGCTCAACAACTTCCTATGCATGCCAACAACAGGCCCGCCACCTTAAAAAAATGTAGCCATGCCCATATTTTGCACAGCATTTCATCATCATCTTATAAACTGTTCTCCAAGCTGACATCCATGTGTCCTGGCAGAAGGTTCTAACTCTTCCCAACTCAAAAAATAAATCATTTTATTTAGGGTCTGGCTTTTATAAAATTAATACTTGTGGTATATAGGTCACCAAATAGTTATGTACAACATTGAACATTAGTAGAAGTAGATTTTCAACATGCCCCTACAGACAATTGTATTAATCCACAAACAACACCACTAGCAAGAACCTGTTCCTACTAGCAAAGTCTACCTATGTCCTGCAATGCCCGACACTGCAGTTCCTGCCCTGCGGTAGCCGTCCATACCCCGTATGTTTATGCTCTGTAAACCACTGTTGTATATATCACCTTGTTTATTCCCTTTAAAAAAGCTCTTTCTCAACAAAAATTTTTGAGAGAAAAGACAGATCATCATTTTAATAATTGTTAATATATTATGCATTTGTTTACCATGGTAAAACAAGGGACACCATTAGCACAAGGCATGTAGAAAAAGGACACAGCCCCGCCATGTCCCCAAGGATGAGGATCAGGAAGAATCAATACACAAGAAAATGATCGGTAACCCAAGTGCTTTTCTTTAATATATTTTCTTGATTTTTCAATATAACAAAATGCAGAAATATAGAGGTTACCGTATATACTCGAGTATAAGCCGAGTTTTTCAGCACATTTTTTTGTGCTGAAAGTGCCCCCCTCGGCTTATACTCGAGTTAAGCACTTTTTTGGTGCAAAGAATGACATTTTCCGAACAGATTTTGGGGCCCCGTATCTCAGGGCCACTTGGTGCTAGGAACCCCAAATTTGGTCTGGAAACCCAGTGGAACTAGCACTACAACATATCCAAAGCTTGGGATTCCTAGCATCAAGTGGCCCCGAGATATGGGGCCTCAAATTTGGTTCAGAAAATGTCATTCTCTGCTGCAGAAAAGTGCTTGGCATTTTCTGAACCGACATTGGGGTTCCGTATCTCGGGGCCACTTGGTGCTAAGAACCCCAGCTTTAGATATGTTGTAGTGCTAGTTCCACTGGGTTTGCATACCAAATTTGGGGTTCCTAGCACCAAGTGGCCCGAGATACCGGGCCCCAAATTTGGTCAACTGTGTCCATCTGCAGCAATGTCATTTCAGGACCCTTTGGGTCCAGAGACCCCAAATTTTGGCTGCACCTAGGGGGCATCTAGGAACCCTTAACTACTGAGTTTGAAGTTCGTGGGACCTCTGGCTGCAAATGGGCACAATGAGGCTGCAAATGGCCATTATTGACCCTCTTTTCCACTTACAGTAGCTGTGCATTTCTCACCCTAGGCTTATACTCGAGTCAATAAGATTTCCCAGTTTTTTGTGGTAAAATTAGGTGCCTCGGCTTATATTTGGGTTGACTTATACTCGAGTATATACGGTATATGAAAGACACAGTGCAGTATAACAGTTTTGGTAGTAGAATAGTAGATTTTTATTGAGGTCTATTGTACATTGAACCAAAAACCAAAAGAGGGACAACTGGGGAGGGAAGAGCAACAAACCAAGGGAAAAAGAACAATGATTGGGGGGGTGAAGACTAGAGATGGGAAGGCCTGGAAAAAGAACTGAAAAATTGGGAAAAAACATTTTTTTTTAATTTTCTTACAAAGCCACTTTATTTTTATTTTACTTTTTTTCTGGAAAAAAACAAAGTGTGTGTGGAATATGTTAATTTACAATGATATAGAATTGATCTATGACATAGTATTCAATCTATATAACATGAAGACCTTAAAGTGGTATTAAAGGTTCAGCTTAAAAAAAAGAAATAATTTAACCTGTAATACTTACCTGCTCTGTGCAATGGTTTTGTACAGAGCAGCCCTGAGCCTCCTCTTTTCGGGTCCCCCGCTGGCGCTCCTCCCCCATGACCAGTGTTCCAATAGCAAGCCGCTTGCTATAGGGGCACTGGTGTGTGATCGCTCCCGAGTCCTGCTCTATGCATCCATAAGACAAATAGAGCTGTGGCTCAGCCCTTCCCCCCGCTCTCTCCTCATTGTCTCACTAGCTGTGAGCTGTGGCTCCCCCTGCTGTCTCAGCCAATCAGGAGAGGGAATCCTGGGACAGCCGAGGCTCTTTAAACATCGCTGGAGCAAGAGGGGGCTCAGGTGAGTATTGAGGGAGAGCTGAGGAGGGAGCAGCACACAGAAGGTTTTTTACCTTCGTGCATAGAATGCACAAAGGTAAAAAGCTTCAGCCTTTATAACCACTTTAAAGAAAGATTTCTGAAACTTTATGTAAAAAGTCTTAAATTATTGCAGGTTCACTCAGGTAAAGACAAGCAAATCCTGGAATACAATTCAAGTAACACTGTACTTCTTAATGCTGTTCTCAAACAAAAGAACTAGGGGGTACTGCAGGGGAAAGGCTCCAGTTTAGTATACTTGTGGGCTCCATCTTGTACCTCCTACAGTTGGGAGATTGTTGGGATACAGTAGATATATAGGGTAAATTTTTCTGCCAAATTACTGTATTTTTCTCTCCATAAGACGCACTTTTTTGCCCCCCAAAAATGGGGGGAAATGTCTGCGCGTCTTATGGAGAGAATATTGACCAGGCCCCCCGTCGTCGCCGCCACCGCCGCTGTGTTAGAATAACAGGCCAACCGCTCTGCTCCTCTGCATGGCATATGTCACACTGTGGGAGGAACGAGTGCTGGCGGCTGTACTATGTACATGAGCTGCCTGGGCTGGACTGACTTAACTACATCACACAAGGAATCTGAACCCCTGCAGAGCAAACTCATCACTGTAATCTGTACATCAAGGTTTATTATTTTTAATTTTTATCTTTATGGTTGACCTGGGTTGAGGGAAGGGAGGGGGGGGTACTTTGGAGGTGTGGTCGGGTGCTTTGGAGGCCTAAATGTACCAGGGCTAAGAAATACTTTATGGATTGAAATGAGGAGGACAAGATTAAACCTTGCTATGGAGCGTAAAATATTGAGGTGGCCCCTACACCCCCCAATGTCCATTATCCTACATAATGCCAGTTACTTATCTTTTTATTTGATATTGGTCCTAAGGGGCAAATCTATGCTTATGGTTTCTCGCTTTTTTTTTTGTTTCTTTTGAAGGAAATTGGGGTTGGTCACCAGTTCTCAGGTATAGGTAAAATGTTCTTATCATATCCACTTCAGTTCAGGAAGATTTACAACACCTTCATGACCAGGCGATACGGCACTGTGTTACTTTAACTGACAATTGCGTGGTCGTGCGACGCTGTACCCAAATAAAATTGATGTCCTTTTTTTCCTACAAATAGAGCTTTCTTTTGGTGGTATTTGATCACCTCTGCGGTTTTTATTCTTTGCGCTATAAACAAAAAAAGAACATAATTTTAAAAAATATATATATTTTTTACTTTCTGCTATAAAACATATCCAATAAAAAAAAATTAAAAATCGAATTTCTTCATTAATTTAGGCCAATATGTATTATGCTACATATTTTTGATTAAAAAATAATCCCAATAAGCAAAAGTTACAGCGTCTACAAACTATGGGATATATTTATGGAATTTTTATTTATTTTTTTCTACTAGTAATGGCGGCGATCAGCGACTTATAGCGGGACTGCAACATTGAGGCAAATTGGACACTGACACTTTTTTGGGGACCAGGGACACAATACAGTGATCAGTGCTAAAAATATGACACTGGCTGGGAAGGGGTTAACATCAGGGGCGATCAAAAGGGGTAACTGTGTGCCTATCTGGTGTTTCAGTGTAGTGGGGGAGGTGCTTTTACTAGTGGAAGGCGTGGATTGGTGTTTCTGCTTTACAGGAACACAGGATCCATGTCTTTTGTTTGGACAGAATGACGATCTGCCGTGTTTACATAGGCAGATCGGTGTGCTGCCTGTGTACCGAACAATCAGCAGTTGCTGGTGGACACTGGGTCCATGGGACCCGCTGATCAGCTCCTGCTGTGTAGAATCATAGCAGGAGCCAGCTGCCGGCGGCACACACTTGCGACAATACCTGGAAGTGGAGGATCTATAGGGGGTGCTGATAAGTATTGAGCCTTTCCTTGAAAAAATTGTGCTAGGAAGCTGTAAATTGCAGGGTGTACTGGCCAATGTGTCTATATTCATAGGTGCAAAAATCAACAACCTATGATTTTAACTTACTCTTTAACTTACTCTAACTCTTTCTTTTTTAGGTCCAACGTGAACAAGGCAGCACCTCCAGAAAAATTCAATGTGGAAGAGCGTAAGACCATAATCATGTTCCTGTATTTCCAAGGAAAGGCGTGAAGCAGATCCATGATGAAATGTCACAAACTTTAGGTGACAGTGGCCCTTCATGTGCAACAGTTAAACGTTGAGTTGTCAATTTTAAAACTGGCCATTTCGTTGTTGAAAGTGAGAAACCCATTGGAAGGTCTGTTTCTGTCTCTGTGTCTGCAAAGTTCTGCAAAGGTGTCATCCTGTTGCATGACAATGCCTTGTCACACACTGCAGGTGAAACAATGGCAAAACTGACCTCCTTAGGCTTTCAAGTGTTGCCCCATCCACCCTATTTGCCCGACCTGGCTCCTTCTGACTATCATCTGTTCCCCAATCTCAAAAAACACCTAAAGGGACAACGATTTGGGAGTGTTCCAGAGGCAACTAATGCTTCAAATGAGTGGTTACGCCAGCAGTCGGAAGAATTTTATTTGCATGGATTTAAAAAGAGAAGTATGGGAATTTTTCTTCCCCATAATCATACTTACTTAGGTGGATGCAGCATCTGTCCGATGCTTCATCTGTCCCCCGCCATTTCTGCACTGAGAACCGAGCCACCAAACACCGCTGATGTCTCGGTTCTCTCGGCTCCCGGAGCAGAGAGCATCTGCCTGTCAATCAGCAGGTCTCCTGCTCTGCTCCTCCATGCTCACTGGAGTGCTGAGCTTTGGAAGGGTGGGGAGTGGTCGTCTCCGCTGCTCGCTGAGAGGCTGAGACGACCATCAGTCCAGGCACATAGCGGATCCAGACTCAGGATGACGCGGTTCGTGGACTTATTTGTGTGACATCAGCAGAGAGCAGACTTCAGACCGCTCTCTGCTGAAAACAGGTCACAGGAGTGCAAAACGAATTGCACTCCTGTGACCCTTAGGAGAAGCCCAGCCTAACGAGCTCAGGCTGGACTTCTCCTTTAAGAAGCAGCAGGACAGATGTCGCAAGTGCATTGAGTTCCTGCCGGAATATGTACAATAGTGTGGCAGTTACAGCTTCCTATCTCAATTTTTACTGGGTAAGGCTCAATACTTATCAGCACCCCTTCGTATATGTGATCCTGCGCAGCGCGCCTGCCCTGTAGCAGTAAATGTGCTATGGGGTGGTTAGCGAATGGTTACATTGTACATGTACAGTCCTTGTTATTACATTTTTAATAAAAAATATGATTTTAAAAAGCAACTTTCGTTTATTTAATGAATAATCGGTACTTTTATTTCAAGCATAATACTTTATATACATTTCACCTTCCCAGGGTAATAAAATGACTTTCCAATTTGTAAAACTCCTCCACACTCAATTTTTTTCAATTTTTCCAAAAACGTCTATTATTTTCTGGAAAAAAACAGGGGAAAAAAATGTTTTCTTCTCATGGTTTCAAAATTTCCAGAAATTTGAAATCTTTAATGAAGACAGAGGAGAAAAGAGTAACAACCGAGAGGGAAAAAATGAAGACTGAGGAGGGAAGAGTGAAGATCGACGGGGAAAGACAGACAAACAAGAAGGAAAGAGAGACAAGAGACGACCGAGGGGAAAAGAATGAAGGCCGAGGGCAGGGCCATCTTTAATATTGATTGGACCCTGGGCAAACATTTTCTTGCCCCCCCATCATCATGCAATTTCGCTCTCCACCTGCCTGCACACTATGGACTGGGGTGGCGAGGGGATCCATCAATAGACAGAAAACTCCTAGGGATCCTAGAACTCCTGGGATCAGTGGCAGTGCTGGGGGGAGGGAAGTGTGTGATCAATGGCAATGCTGATTTTTTTTTTACCAAGGAGTTTCAACACTGGCCACCAATGCTCTTCAGTTTGTGCTTGTGGGTTTGTATCTTGTTTTCAGTGTGTGTAGTCAGTTCGCATTTGTAATTCAGTGCGTACTTTATAGTACGTATTTGATTCCCAGTGCGTTCTTGTCCGCTCGTTTCTGATTTTCAGCTCGCTCTTCTCAGGCCTTTCTGTCTTTCAGTGCTTTCTGTTAGTTCGTTCTAACCAGCTGACCGTTTTGAAGCCATGAAGACCCTCACCCCGGACCAGAGGGTTTTTAACTACCGGCTGGCCAGAGCCAGAAGAGTGGTGGAGAACGCTTTTGTGATAATGGCCAGCCGGTTCTGCCTATTCCTTACAACAATCAACATGGCAGAATATAAACTTAACCATATAATCCTTGCATGCTGCATTCTCCACAACTATTTAAGGAGAAATTCAATGAACTATGTGGCCTCAGTTGGGCCTGAGGCCGGACTTCAAGAAGAAACCCTGATGGAGCTTGAAGCTGGCCGTCCTGGCTTGCCCCCCCAAAGTGCCCACGAAGACAGAAGAATGTAGAGTACTTTGTGGGTAGTGGGGCCATCGATATGCCAGAAAATGTTTAAGAAACATTTTAAAAATAATTTTTTTAGTTAAACTGAAATAAGATTTTCTTTGATTTACTGCTTGTGTTTCTTTTAGCTGTCTCCTAGGTTATCCAATGGGCTTTTCTTTTTGCCCATTTTCTTCCATAGTGCAAATATAATTTATTTGATACATGAGGTGACAATCTCTTCTTCAGCGAACTATTATGTCGTGGGTCTGCTACACACATACCTTGTTTTTGTTGTTAATGTATGTAATGCATTACTGATAAAAATATTCATCATTTTCAACACCATGAATTAATTTTTGGGAGTCACAAAAATGCCCTGATTGTTGCAAATTATAAAGCACTGTGGGGGTTATTTACTAAAGGAAAATCCACTTTGCACTCCAAGTGCACTTGAAAGTGCACTTGGAGTGCACAGTGGATTTACCTTTAGTAAATAACCTCCACTATCACTGTAAACACCAACTTAGTCCAAAAACTGCTATTGAGCATTGAAAGAAGAAGCCACACATTGTTGAGTAGAAAACTTTTTACTCTGTGCACATTCACATGTGCGTTCGAAAAAGGTTTTTGAACAAACCAACATATTGTTGTAATAACATTTTTGGTTTTGACAGTACAAATAGCCTTTTTTGTGTTAAACAGGCATGTTTAAAACCATAAAAAAAATACACAACTTACAACAGGAACTTACAAAGTTCAACTTTGATAATTTGAAGGCAATATCAGACATTAGTATGTCCAAACTGTGTTGATAGTGCTTCATCAAATGGGGTGATGTCACCCCTGTGAAAGACAAATTTTGAAGATGCACACAAATTGAGAGTCAAAATGTGTATTTCGCTCCTGATCCCATGCCTAATGTCAACATGTGCTAGCTCCCATCATGGGGGATCAATGGATGTGTTTCGGGGGTACAACCCCTTCCTCTCAACTACTTAAGTTGCGAGGAAGGGGTTGCACCCACAAAACGCGTACAGTGATATCCCGTGATGGCAGATAACACATGTTGACACACTGTGTGCATCTTTAAAATTTGGCTTTCAATATACTTCATAAAAAGATTCAAAAATTTTAAAAATATCAACAATTGGAAGAATTTCGGTGTGTTTTATATTCTGCCTAAAACATCAATGATGTTTTTGAGTCTTTTTTAAACATCATTGATGTCTTCCTTGATCTTCTGTAAATCCCGATTGCACACCATGATCTCGATGAGGACGTGTGCACTTGCACTTGTGAAATTAGTTTCTTCTTCCACAACATCCACATCACCTAAAATAAAAAAAACACACCATGTATTATAAATATGCAGGCATACATCTATTACCTGAAGCTGTTGTCTCAGACACTCACCTGTTGTGGTCACTATTTCGCCCACTTCATAAACCTCTCCTTCCTCCACAGCCTCTGGTTGTGGTGTTGGTTTTGCCCCTTCTTTATGAGGTTGGGGATCCCTGGTGTCTTCTGATGTCCTGATTCTTTTCTCCCCTATGTGAATAAAAAAAAGGTATACTTAGCACATAGGAATCTGAAACATTGCTTGGATGTGTCGTACAATTGTCTTTTTGGGCAGAGTTCCAAACTGAAGACATTTTTTTTCCCTTTCTAAAGTTGGAATACTTAACTTTTTTTGTACAATTTTCACACATGGAGACAACCTTAGTATCCACTGGAGCACCTGTGTGGGACACCCTAAAAAGTTTGTTCTGGTGTCCCACACTAGTGCTTCTGCGTCCAGATGTGTAAACAGCTGCTGAGTGTCCTCTCCTTACACTGAATCAAGTTTACATTTCATTCTAGTTACAAACCCATCTAGACAACAATGTACTAAACTTCTTTTAATATAAATAGGCCTGAACAAATGTAGTTAACCTGGATCTGCCAAAAACATCTTATTAGTGAGTAAACGAATGATGTTTACTATGCACGATTACTGTGCCCACAAACCTGAAAGTTGACATTTTAAACTGTACAACAGTAAAGAAAAACACATGGAGCAGCACAAACGTAATAATAATAATAGAAACACAGGACAAATACTTTTTAGAAGCAGTTTCCTGATCTTTCTGTACTGATCCTGCTCCCTCAATTTCAGGTCTGACCATCGTTTCCTCAGTTGATCCTTGGATCGTCGTACCCCAAAATTCCTGTGCAGACTTTTCACAACTTTAGCCATGATCTTGGCCTCTCTCACATTTGGGTATGGGTAAGGTCCATGCTTCCCATCATAGTAGGCCCTCTTCAAGATGTCCACCATCTCCACCATCTCTACAAAGGACATATTTGAGACCTTAAATCTCCTCCGGGACCGGGACGTTCGTGGCTCCGGGCTTTCGTTGTTGCTGCTGCTGTCTGCATGCACTTTCTCCGCCATGTGCTCTCCCACTGCGCCAAAAGAGAAGGGGCGGGGAATATACTAGATAGAAGGTCAGGGGTGGGCAGAGTTTCACGCATGCGCCATGTATATAAAGTGCAACACGCGTGCATCGTATGTACGCTCTGCCAGCGGAGGAAGGAGTAGCTGAAGCGCCGATCGTGATAACGAAGGTACAGTTTTAACTTGGTGCATCAGTGGCCTATACTGCTTATAGAATGAGGCTTATATTGGGACAAGATTAGGAGAGTTTAGCCTGACATTAGGGTTTGTCTTGTGAGAAAATGGATGGCTTCAATAATCACATCTTCCTCCCCCTATTCATAGACAAGTACAGGGAGCTGCCCTGTCTGTGGCAGGTGAAACACTCGCATTATAATCAAACAAAAGAGGCAGGCAGCACTGGAGAAACTGAGTTTGTGAAGCCGCAGATCCCCACGGCAATCATCCCCTATTTGAAGGCCAAAACTGGTGGTCTGAGGAGCACTTATAATAGGGAGAGCAATAAGATCCAGGATTCCCAGAGATCAGGAGCAGCAGCAGATTACATTTATGTACCCAGGCTCTGGTACTATGAGAGACTTTGTTTCCTGTGGGCCTTCCAGCCAGGAAGAAGTGGAGGAGCCCAGCTTGAGCCAGGTATAGCATTGTTCTACATATTTCTTATCATAAAATTAATGATGTTAACTAGATGTTATTATCGATCACTAATTTCTGATTTAATAAAGTGTTTTACATAGCAATGGACAGTAGTGGCCAAAAATGTTTGGGACAAGAATAAAAAATGCTGGGCTCAGAATGATGATGTCTTTTCTATTTGTTAACATTCAATTTGCAACAGTCATGAGCTGAAAATTGTGTGTGATTGATGAACAAAAAACTAAAACTATGTCCCTTTTTCATACACAGGAAAGCCTCAGCCAGGAGGAGGGTGTGGAATGTGGGAGCCAGGAGGTGGCACGGCCCAGCAGCCTAACCGAATCCCAGGTCCCTCCCCTCCACCTTCCAACCAAAAGGCCCAGGAAGGGGAGGAATGTGGAGGAGGCAGCGCTTGGGCTGATTCGGGAGGCTAATGCTGCCCTCAGAACCACCCCCACTCTTCAAGAGGCATTTGCCTCCATGGCTGCATGCAAAATGCAGGAAATGGAAGAGGGCCAACGCCTCATCTGTGAGGAAATTATGTATCTGACCCTAAATAGGGGCTTGAGGGGCCAACTCACAAACAAAGCCCACCTGTGTGAGTTCGACCATCATCCTCCTCCTCCTCCTCCTCCACCTCCTGCCACAACTCCAACACCACAGCCACAGCCTGGAAGGAAGAGTGGAAGGAAGAAAAGAGTGTGATGGCCTGGGTTCAGTCTGGTCTGACAAAAGACGCAGGTTGTTGTATGAGCACAGCCTGGGGACATATAGGTCATCTGCTGCTGTTCCTGATCTCTTGGAGTCCTGGACCGGATTGTGCTCACTATTATATGGACTCCTCAGGCTCCCAATTTTGCCTGTAAAATAGGTGATGTGTGCCCTGGGTTACAAAGGCTTCACCAATTTCACCAGTTTCCCCAGCGTTGCCTTCCTCTTTATTTTCTTATGACACATAATAAATGGCTATTTTTGATTCACAAATACTTGCCTGTGTGTTTTAGTTCAAAAAGGACAGTTTGTTTGTGAGTAGGCAGGTACATTTCAAAAATACAATGTCAAATTAACAAGGGACACCAACCAACCTCCTTGAGGTTTAAAAAATACAAGATAATAATGGTGTTGTGGTAACTTGACACACAAAACGAAAAAAAAAAAAAATAGTATGAAGATTACTAGAAAAAATAAATAAATAAAAGGAGATCTTGATAAAAAAAATCACTATAAAAATAAATACAAAACATTATTATGGAGATCTGACCAAAAAAATAACTAATATTATTCAGGAGATAACGAGAAATAATAAAGAAATCAGTTTGTCAGAATTCTGTGTGAATATCAGCAGCAAAACAACTTCATTATTCTAGCATTATAAAGAAGAAGAGAATGCGCTGCATTAAAAGATTTTAAAATTTGCAGTGTGACAAATGTGCTACAGTATCGCACAAAAGTGAGTACACCCCTCACATTTTTGTAAATATTTTACTACATCTTTCATGTGGCAAAACTGAAGAAATTACACTTTGCTACAATGTAAAGTAGTGAGTGTACAGCTTGTATAACAGTGTAAATTTGCTGTCCCCTCAAAATAATTCAACACACAGCCATTAATGTCTAAACCGCTGGCAACAAAAGTGAGTACACCCCTAAGTGAAATTGTCCAAATTGGGCCCAAAGTGTTAATATTTTGTGAGGCCACCATTATTTTCCAGCACTGCCTTAACCCTCTTGGGTATAGAGTTCACCAGAGCTTCACAGGTTGCCACCTCTTCGCCTCTTCCACTCCTCCATGACGACATCACGGAGCCGGCGGATGTTAGTGACCTTGGATGCCCCACAGATGCTCAATAGGGTTTAGGTCTGGAGACATGCTTGGCCAGTCTATCACCTTTACCCTCAGCTTCTTTAGCAAGGCAGTGGTCATCTTGGAGGTGTGTTTGGGGTCGGTATCATGTTGGAATACTGCCCTGTGGCCCAGTCTCTGAAGGGAGGGGATCATGCTCTGCTTCAGTATGTCAAAGTACATGTTGGCATTTATGGTTTCCTCAATGAACTCTAGCTCCCCAGTGTCAGCAGCACTCATGCAGCCCAAGACCATGACACTACCACCACCATGCTTGACTGTAGGCAAGACACACTTGTCTTTGTACTCCTCACCTGGTTGCCGGCACACATGCTTGACACTATCTCAACCAAATAGGTTGATCTTGGTCTCATCAGACCACAGGACATGGTTCCAGTAATCCATGTCCTTAGTCTGCTTGTCTTCAACAAACTGTCTGCGGGGTTTCTTGTGCATCATCTTTAGAAGAGGCTTCCTTCTGAGACGACAGCCATGCAGACCAATTTGATGCAGTGTGTAGTGTATGGTCTGAGCACTGACAGGCTGACCCCCCCCCCCACCCCTTTAACCTCAGCAGCAATGCGGCAGCACTCATACGTCTATTTCCCAAAGACATCTGGATATGATGCTGAGCATGTGCACTCGGCTTCTTTGGTCGACCATGGCGAGGCCTGTTCTGAGTGGAACCTGTCCTATTAAACCGCTGTATGGTCTTGGCCACCATGCTGCAGCTCAGTTTCAGGGCCTTGGGAATCTTCCTATAGCCTAGGTCATCTTTATGTACAGCAACAATTATTTTTCTTCTTCTTGGCAATGAGGTGCCATGTTGAACTTCCAGTGACCAGTATGAGAGAATGAGAGTGATAACACCAAATTTAACACACCTGCTCCCCATTCACACCTGAGATCTTGTAACACTAACGAGTCACATGACACCGGGGGAGGGAAAATGGCTAATTGGGTCCAATTTGGACATTTTCACTTAGGGGTGTACTCACTGTTGTTGCCAGCGATTTAGACATTATTGGCTGTGTGTTGAGTTATTTTAAGGGCACAGCAAATTTACACTGTTATACAAGCTGTACACTCACTACTTTATATTGTAGCAAAGTGTCATTGCTTCAGTGTTGTCACATGAAAAGATAGAATAAAATATTTACAAAAATGTGAGGGGTGTACTCACTTTTGTGAGATACTGTATCTCCATTACAAACGCTAGTTTTACCAGAACGAGAGCTCCCGTCTTGTACTTGATTCAGAGCATGAGTGGAATTTTGTGCATCGGAATTGTGTACACACGCTCAGAATTTACGACAAAGAATTTTGTTGTCGGAAAATTTGAGATCCAGATCTCAAATTTTGTTTGTCAGAAATTCCAACGGAAAATGTCCGATGGTGCCTACACATGGTCGGAATTTCCGACAACAAGCTCCCATCGAACATTTGTTGTCGGAAATTCCGACCGTGTGTACACGGCATTACAATGACCACCAATGTAAGGGGATTTACACTGACCACTAATGTAATAGGAGCATTCACAGTAACCACCAATGTAAGGAGGGACTTACATTGACCACTAATGTAAGGGGGTCCTTCCCACTGGCCACTAGTGTGAATGAAAGGATTCTACACCAAGCACCAATGTAATGAGAAGATTTACACTGACCACCAATGTAACTGAGACATTCAGCCTACGTTCACATTTGTGTGTGTTGGGAACGCATGCAAAATCGCTCTCCTGACACCACAGAAACGTGCTGCCCTTTGGCAGATACACAGCAGTGCCATTAATTGTTAATGACACGGGGGCGTGGCCTGGAGAGTGATGGGGTAGGACGGATTTGATGAGAGCTCCGCTGCCCATACAATCCTGCTACAATCCGGGCGATCCTAACCTCTCTGCGGTCATCAGCAGGCCAGCTTTGTTCCCGACCTGGCCATCGGACTGATCCGGCCGTTTGGAGCACCATCCGCGGCCGCGATCGCCGGATCTCCCCGCCCGGGGACGGCCTGTAGGATAGACCGCGGCTTTGGCCTAGTCTATGGAGCGGCGGCCATCTTGCTTCACCCGGCGGCGGCTCCATCACAATTCCTGGCCGCATCCTGCTCCCCAAAGACCCCTGAGTAGCTGCCTTGGCCACCGGACCACCTAAGGACATTACCACAGCAACTTTGTGCCCTATAGAGGCTGGCTGGAGGGTCTGAGGCCCGACCTGCTGCCTGGAGCGGCGGCCATCTTGGTACACCCGGCGGCGGCTCCTGCACATTTCCCTGCCACAGCTTGCTCCCCGGAGACCCCGGGCTGCCTGTCCTGGACACCGGATTGCCTGTGGGCACTGCCAGGGATTTCCTACGCCCTGTGGCGGCTGGCTGGAGGGTCTGGGGCCCCGACCTGGTCTCTAGAGCAGCGGCCATCTTGCTGCACCTAGGATCACCTCTGCCCCTGCAACTCACTTGTGGAAGATTCTTAAAGCAGTATCAGCAGCGGGTCTTTAAGCCGACGGACTTCTTCACATGCACCGCCGATCATCCCGGCCAGCCAGAGGAAGGGGTAAGAAGTTGAAATTTCCCCCCGAACCGGTGGAGGCGGAGGCGGCCTGTGTAGGCCGCGTGGGGCCCGGGAGGCGAGCCAGTGGCGGCATGGCGTCCCAGACAGAGCAGCCAGAGCAGTCCCCCTCTACACAGCCAGGCCTGGCTGAGGTCTTGGCTGCTATAGGAAATTGCCAAGCCTCCCTTACTACCCTTACCTCCAAGGTAGATGCCGTGCAATTAGATGTCGGTCTAATAAGACTGGACATGGATAAAATAAGGGGCAGACTTTCTGATGCCGAACAGCATCTGGGGCAAGTGGAGGACACTGTGGAGTCTCATGGAACAGACTTAAGGGCCCTGCAAACCAAAATTAGAGCACTGGAATATAAATCCGAGGATGCGGAAAACCGTAATAGGAGGAACAACCTCCGTATTGTAGGTCTGGCGGAAGGAGCTGAGGGGAAATGCCCGACGGAGTTTATTGAAGGCCTACTACGTTCCCTCCTACCAGGGGCTCAATTTTCACCTTTCTATGCGGTGGAGCGGGCTCACCGGATTCCTCCCAAGCCGGGCCCCCCTGGAGCACCGCCACGCACATTTATCCTAAAGTTTCTGAACTTCCGTGACAGGGATGAAGTGCTCCGGGCTGCTAGAGTGCAGGGAGAAATACGCCATCAAAATAACAAGCTGCTCATCTTCCCTGACTACTCTGTAGAAACTCAAAAGCTCAGACGCTCCTTTGACCAGGTGAAGGCAGCCATGCGTCTTAAGGGCATTCGATACAGTGTTCTGTTTCCAGCACGATTGAGGGTTCAAGACGGGGAAACTACCAGATTTTTTACCTCCCCCAGGGATGCTAACGCATGGCTGGAATCATTGCCCCCCAACCACTAAACGCTGCAACATGTTCTTCAGTTCTTCTGCTCTGAATATTGGCCGCTGATTGTTCAAACTTTGACAGGGGACTTAATCTTGCACCCGTTGTGCCTTTTGTACTCCCTGTCAGTATACAATATAAGTGTTGTGCCCCTGGCTGTGCCAGGAGATATCTACTCTCAAGCTTGCCATTGTTTGAATCTACTGTGGGATAACCTCTTTTGCCCCTTACAAGATGTTCCTGAGATGTTGGGACCTTTTAGAGATGAAGATTACCTATGTTTACTGACTTACTGCAGCAATGACCTGTTTGGCTCTTTTGGAAGCTCAGATTTCAGTAATTCCTGAAGGAGGGTCACTGGCGGACTCTAGTGACCATTACACATGGTGCAGGTTCACTTCTCCCTCTTTTTTCACTTGCATGTGATATATACCTTTCATTATGACTGCCTAATGCTGGAATTCCAATCTGGGAGACAATCAATTGATAACTGCATTAGAAGGAGAGAGCGTTTTGCCAGATTGTCTGCCTAGAGTATGGCATACCCTGTATTTCTGAGCTGCAGGATGACCCTCCTCATCTATCCTAAACAGAGAACATATTTTATTTTATTTTCATTTTTTCTATTCTTCATGTGCTGCTAGTTTAATCCACATATCTACTCACCCACATTGGTCCGAAATGAGACGGTCCGAAATAACCTTTGTTGGTTGGAACGCTATTTCTCTCCTAATTCTTATTGGCGGCGGAGTTTCTCGTTACCTTACGTGGACAATCCTCTCCACTAAGGGTCTATACCCACTGGTTCACGCTCCCTGAACTTGGGGTTTTATTTTTCTTTTTTGATGTTTGGGGAACAAGGCATTCCTAGGTTGGGGTGGGGGATTCGGGGTGGGGGGCAGGGTTCAATGCTGGGTTTGTTTTTGTTAACACTATTTTGTTGTTTCGGGTGCTTTAGATATGACGTATGTTTGAACAGAACCATTTACACAGTACTATGTAGAACAATACATGTGTGGCTGGACTGGGATGCTGCCTGTCTGGTATGTTACATGACTGCATATCCATTACACATCACACTCCATGGCTGAGATAAAGGTAATTTCATGGAACGTTCGGGGGCTTAATACTGCTGTTAAGCGTTCCCTGGTGTTTTGTTTCCTTCGCTCCCACAATCCACAAATCTGTATTCTCCAGGAGACACATCTGCCGCAAAAAAAAAACGGTTTGCCTTAGGAAAGCCTGGGTGGGCCTTAATTATCATTCCACCTTTTCCACCTATGCCCGAGGGGTTAGCATCCTGGTTCACAAGACACTACCGTTTAGGCTGATTGAGGTTAAAACAGATAAAGAAGGGAGATTTGTTGTTATACATGCTAATATATTTGATAAGAATGTGGTACTAGTTGGGCTTTATGTTCCTCCGCCAGCATCTGGCAGGGTCCTTCACGAGATCATGCAAATAGCGGTGCAATTTGATACCGCATTGGTATACCTCATGGGGGACTTTAACATGGTTCCACTGGTGGAACTTGATCGGCTGCAATCCTCGGCTCGGGACACTCCGGACCTCAGGCAGTGGGCTGAAACTTTTGCCCTCACTGACGTATGGAGGCACTTGTACCCGACATTGAAAGTTTTCACTTGCCACTCAGCCTCACACAAAACGCTATCTAGAATTGATCTTGTATATGCTTCAGGCCCTGCATTGCAGTATGTGCATGACCTATCTGTGCTTCCCAGGGGAATTTCAGGTCACGCACCATTGTGCTTGACACTGACGCTGTCTGTTCCACCAGGGACTCGCCTGTGGCGTTTATCCAGATTTTGGGCTAATGATGAGAGACTGTTGGGACCCCTAATGGCCTCTATCTGCAATTTCTGGACGGACAATGCTGAATCAGCTGCCCCTCCTGTTATATGGGACTCATTTAAAGCTTGGATACGAGGGGAGTATGGGCATAGTATCACTCGGCTCAAACGTGAATCTACTCGCTCCCTGAGTGAGCTGGAGGCGCTGGCGGGCAGGTTGGAGGCTGAATACGTTTCCGCTCCTGGGGAGGACCGGTATAGGGCGTGGAAAAAGGCACTGCGTGACCTATCCACCACTAGGATGGCCCAGACAGACAAGGCTTTGTTATACTCCGCTCAACGCGTGTTCGAGCATGGTGGTAAAAATGGGAAGCTTCTTGCGTGGCTGGCTAAGGGAAACATACCTTCAACCCCCATAGGTTCCATTAGAGACCATACTGACCAGATCCTTACTGCCCCTGCTAATATTAACGACCGTTTCCGAGAATACTTTCAGGAGGTTTACTCCTCTAGAGATGTTGCATCGGATTCATCCATGTCCTCCTTTTTTGACTCCCTGTCTATCCCTGTGTTGTCTGAGGAAGCAAGGGAGGGGCTGGAGGCTGACATCACACTTGAAGAGATTCAGGTTGCCATAGGACATCTCAAGGGAGGGAAGGCCCCGGGTGCAGATGGGTTACCATCTGAATTTTACTCCAATTTTTCTGAACTACTGGCCCCTAAGTTGACTTCACTGCTTTCTAAATTTGCAAATCTGCCAGCCCTACCTGACTCAATGAATGAGGCGGTTATTGTACTGGTTCCTAAACCAGGAAAGGACCCTCTTGACTGCGCATCGTATAGGCCCATCTCGTTGCTTAATGTTGATGCCAAGATTTTTGCTAAGGTCTTGGCCACCCGACTATCCCATGTAATAGAAGACCTAGTGGGTATAGACCAGACGGGATTTATGCCAGGCAAGGGCACAGATATTAATATTAGGCGCCTATTCCTTAACTTAGCAACATCGCATGACAACACAGGGTCCAGGGTTGTTGCCTCTTTAGATGCCGAAAAGGCTTTCGACTCTGTTGAGTGGAAATTCTTATGGGAAACTTTGCGTAGATTTGGATTCGGCCCTAAATTTATTCACGGCGTACGTTTGTTGTACCGATCCCCCCGGGCACGGGTTCGCACCAACAATTGGGTCTCAGACTCCTTTGCTCTGTTTCGTGGTACGAGGCAGGGATGCCCGCTCTCCCCCAGCCTGTTCGCCCTGGCGCTGGAGCCTCTGGCAATTGCCATTAGGAGTGCACCGGATGTTCTGGGCCTGCGGGTGGGTATGATGGAAGAGCGCCTCTCCCTCTATGCCGACGACGCATTATTGTACCTTAATGATGCTGGACCCTCTCTTCAAGCTGCCCTGCGTATTTTTGACAGTTTTGGTGGACTCTCGGGAGTTAAGATAAATTGGACCAAATCAGTCCTATTTTTTATAGATGATGAGGTTAACTCTGGACCCCTCTCCTCCCCACTACAAAGGGTTAGGGAATTTAAATATCTTGGAGTTGTGATCACTAGGAATCTCTCTGATTTTATCGTTAAAAACCTGACCCCTGTCCTGAACACCTTACGTTCGAAATGTGCTGCCTGGGAGAATCTTCCTCTGAATCTTCTGGGTCGCATTAGTCTCCTTAAGATGATGATCCTGCCCAAATTCAACTATCTGTTTAGGAACTGCCCGGTCTGGGTCCCCGCCTCATTTTTTAGGGAAATTGACCGTATAGTGGGATCCTTTATTTGGTCGGGGAGAAACCCTAGGTTGGCACGTACTACGCTATGTTTACCTGCAGACTTGGGTGGACTTGCCCTCCCAAATTTCCAGTTATATTTTTGGGCAGCCATGTTGGTGACGGTACACTGGTGGTTCCAGGGTTCTAGATTCAATGTGGCAACCTGTCTCGAAGCGAATATTTTGGGTTCCCTGATGGACCTTCGGAATTTTCCCTATAGAGGACCCAAGGCATATTGTGAGACCCCTGGGCCTACTAGAGCAACTTTGAGAGTATGGGAAGCGGCTAGGCGCAGATACTTGAGACCTGGCCAATTGTCTCCAGCTCATCCCCTATGGGGGAATCCACGACTTAAACACTTCCGTAAGATACCGGACCCACAGGTGTGGGCCAGATATGGTGTAACCTTGTTGGAACACGTAATGTCTGGGGGTCAACTGCTCTCCTTGCATGAGCTTACGGCTAAATTTGGACTGCCCCATTGGATGGGGTTCCGGTACCTACAGCTGAGACATGCGGCCAGGGCTCAATTCCCGCAAACTCCCCTGTTACAGACGGACCCCATCGAAGATCTCCTATCTCCTGGAGACTTGTCTAAACCCCTATCCTCTCTATATAATGCGTTGCTGGGAAGAGATTCCCCTAAGATTAATGAATTATGGGAAAGATGGCGGGCTGATATCCCGTCGCTGGATAGGGAGGGATGGGAGGACTGTCTAGAGTATGGCCCGAAATTAGTGATAGCATCCAAGGACAAACTGATTCAAGTTAAATTTATACACAGGGTCTACTATACCCCGCAGAGACTCCATCGCATATTTCCTGAGAGAGACCCCATGTGTCCTAAATGCAAAGTCCAAATAGGCACATTTATACATATGTTCTGGGAGTGCCCAGTTGTTGCACTGTTTTGGACTAAGATTATAGGTGAAATCAACTCCAGATTGCAGACCTCTATTCCGCTCTTGCCGGCCATGGCGTTGCTGGGGATACATGATGATGAGCAAAGGCCATATCATCTTAAATTACTGATTTCCTTCCTTCTTTTCTATGCCAAAAAAGAAATACTCATGAAATGGATAGATTCTTCCCCTCCATCCTTTTCAGCCTGGGAGGCACAGATTGAGGCAGTGATCCCCATGTATAAAATGACATATATAAACCGTGGCTGTCCGTGGAAATTCGAAAAAGTTTGGGCTCCGTGGATGGCCTCGTAGAGAAACATTCAGTTCACTACGTTTATTTGCCCCAATAGGGAAGGGCTTTGGAGGGTGGAGGGTACTTGTTGAGAATGGTACTATTAACCTTACGTATTGTTTGCGGGTTTTGCATATTAATTTCCCTATCCTCAAAAATGTAATATGTAATGTATTGTACTCTGTTGAATGGTATTCTGTAACTGATTATCTATTACAACAATAAAGCACCACTGTTTTTGTTAAAAAAAAATTGTTAATGACACCCTCACACATCTGCTGACATGTGACGTGTGATTTTGAAAAAGGGTTAGGGACTTTCTTCCTCATTTCTAGCACATAGAGCAGCCCATTGAAATAATTGGGCTGCCCTACACGCGACCTACATCTTTATCCACCCTGTCAATACACCTTTGCATCCTAAAACCCCTGCTAACCTCTGCACCCCAAACCTCCCCCATCCTCTCCATTCCAACCCTCCACCCCTTTAACGCTACCTGCCTCCTCTGCTCATCTTTGCACCCACCTTCCTTACCTCCATACATCCCCTCTTTGTCCAGTGTCCTGTGCATCCCAAAACTATAATTACTTCTCAGCCTTCCTCTGCAAACCCCACACTACCCCCCCCCCCCCCCACCATCAATTTGCTTGCTTTTGCAGAACAGGCTGATGTTAAGCTGAATGACCACCATTGCAGGCAGGACTTTCAAGCATGCCCCTTCATCTCCCCCGTGGGCAGCATTCAGTATAGGTGATAGTGGATATGACCTCAGGGGGGCATGGTATACATATGAATGCCTCCTGTCTGCGTTTTTTTACAAATGAATGCAGCCGCTATTTACATATCAATTCCAGAACGATGACTGAGGGGAAAAGAACGACGGGGAAAAGAACGATGGCCGAGGGGAAAAGAATGACAGGGAAAAGAACGACGACCGAGGTGAAAAGAAGGAGGGGGAAAAGAACGACGGCCGAGGGGGAAAAGAACGACGGCCGAGGGGGAAAAGAACGACGGCCGAGGGGGAAAAGAACGACGGCCGAGGGGGAAAGCCTGATGAGGAAATGACCGAGAGGGAAAAAAGCGACGATCGAGGGGGGGGGAAGCGATGACAGAGAGGGAAAGAAGGTAAACAGAGGAAGAAGAACAGCTGGCACTAGACTGCTATGCAGACAAGACTTCCTCCTCTCTCTTACTCCCATAGATCAGTATAAGGTGTCACCATCCTATCCCGTTATCTTTGTACACTTACCTGCAGCCTCTCTGTGTCCCTCTTGTCCATCCTGCCCGCCTCGTACAGGTAAGGCGGCTCCCCGGTTACCGACCTCTATCAAATCGCCGAGCAAACACTATGGACTATTTACAAATGAATGCAGCCGCTGTTTACATATCAATGCCGGTTATTTACATATAAACACAGGGTCTACAGGTGAGTCATCTGTACACACTAGGGCAGAGCTGTGCAGCCTTAGCAGCAGCAGCACTTCACACTGAGATATCAGGACACAGCACGGGACTAAAACTTCAAGGGGCAGGAGTTATTTAAACCAGGATAGTTAGCAAGTATGAAGTAGCTGCTTTGGGCCCCACAACAATGACAGGGCTCAGGGCAGCTGATCCTTTTGCCCTGCCTTAAAGACAGCCCTGGCCGAGGGGAAAAGAACGACGGCCGAGGGGAAAAAGAACGACGGCCGAGGGGAAAAAGAACGACGGCCGAGGGGAAAAAGAACGACGGCCGAGGGGAAAAAGAACGACGGCCGAGGGGAAAAAGAACGACGGCCGAGGGGAAAAAGAACGACGGCCGAGGGGAAAAAGAACGACGGCCGAGGGGAAAAAGAACGACGGCCGAGGGGAAAAAGAACGACGGCCGAGGGGAAAAAGAACGACAGCCGAGGGGAAAAAGAACGACAGCCGAGGGGAAAAAGAACGACGGGAAAAGAACGACGGGGAAAAGAACGACGGCCGAGGGCAAAACCAACGACGGCCGAGGGGAAAACCAACGACGGCCGAGGGGGAAAGAACGACGGCCGAGGGGGAAAGAACGACGGCCGAGGGGGAAAGAACGACGGCCGAGGGGGAAAGAACGACGGCCGAGGGGGAAAGAACGACGGCCGAGGGGGAAAGACTGATGACCGAGAGGGAAAAAAGTGACGATCGAGGGGTGAAAAAAGCGACGACCGAGAGGGAAAGAAGGTAAACTGAGAGAGGAAGGACAGCTGGCACTAGACTGCTATGCAGACAAGACTTCCTCCTCTCTCTCACTCCTATAGATCAGTATAAGGTGTCACCATCCCAGGGCTGGTACAAGGGGTGGACGGAAGGGGCAGATGCCCTGGACGGATCAATTTATTGTAGGAAGGGGGCGCAGTGCTGGCAGGCAGTGTGTTCTTAAACTTTGTGGGCAACAAGTGACTATCACACTGCAGCGCTGCACCTGCTTGCAAAGCTGTGCAGAGGCGTACTAAGTGGGGGGGCGGGCCGCCCCAGATACCACACACTGGGGGGGGGGGGGTGTCAGGCCGCCCCCCCCCCCCCCCCCCCAGGGATTGAAGCGGTGGCAGTGCTGCGGATTTAGGCAGCGGCACAGTGGCAGGCACAGGCAGGGAGGACGATCTACATTGTAATGCAAGGGGGAGGGGGTGTGCAGGGTGACACCACTGCACCTACCATCCCCTCCTCTCGTGGCCACAGGCTGTCTGTGCGATCCCAGATGTCACACAGGTACAGCCGAGCAGCAGAGTGAAGCCGCCTCACCCTCCTCTCTGTTCGTGTGTAAACCGGGGGAGGCGATTTGCTGAGCATGTGCCGCCGCGCTGATCTGAGGTACTGAATGGGGGGGGGGCTGCACACTGCACTGAACGAGGGCTACACTGAATGGGGGGGCTACACTGAAGGGGGGCATCTGCACTGAACGGGGGGCTACACTGAAGGGGGACATCTGCACTGAACGGGGGCGTCTGCACTGAATGGGGGGGCTACACTGAAGGCGGGCATCTGCACTGAACGGGGGGGCTACACTGAAAGGGGGCATCTGCACTGAACCGGGGTGTGTGCACTAAACAGGGGGCTACACTGAAGAGGGGCGTCTGCACTGAAGGGGGGCGTCTGCACTGAACGAGGGGCTACACTGAACGGGGGGCTACACTGAACAGGGGGTGTCTGCACTGAACGGGGGGCTACACTGAAGGGGGGCGTCTGCACTAAATGGGGGGGCTACACTGAAGGGGGGTGTCTGCACCGAAGGGGGGTGTCTGCACTGAACGGGGAGGATACACTGAAGGGGGAGGATACACTGAAGTAGACCAGAGGTGCGGGGTGCTGTGTAATGTAAAGGAGCACAGGAGGCTGTGTAATGTAAAGGGGCCCAGAGGTCCAGGGTGCTGTGTAATGTAAAGGGGTCCAGAGGTGCAGGGTGTTGTGTAATGTAAAGGGGCCCAGAGGTGCAGGGGGCTGTTTAATGCAAAGGGGTCCAGAGTGCCGTGTAATATAAAGGGGTGCAGGGTGCTGTGTAATGTAAAGGGGCCCAGAGATGCAGGGGGCTGTGTAATGTAAAGGGGCCCAGAGGCGCAGGGGACTGTGTAATGTAAAGGGGCCCAGAGATGCAGGGGGATGTGTAATGTAAAGGGATGCAGGGTGCTGTGTAATGTAAAGGGGCCCAGAGGTGCAGGGGGCTGTGTATTGTAAAGGGGCCCAGAGGTGTTGTGTAATGTAAAAGGGTGCAGGGGCTGTGTAATGTAAAGGGGTCCAGGGGCTGTGTAATGTAAAGGGGTCCAGAGGTGCAGGGGACTGTGTAATGTAAAGGGGTCCAGGGGTGCAGGGGACTGTGTAATGTAAAGGGGCCCTGAGGCGCAGGGGGCTTTGTAATGTAAAAGGGCCCAGAGGTGCAGGGGGCTGTGTAATGTAAAGGGGCCCAGAGGTGTTGTGTAATGTAAAAGGGTGCAGGGGCTGTGTCATGTAAAGGGGTCCAGGGGCTGTGTAATGTAAAGGGGTCCAGAGGTGCAGGGGACTGTGTAATGTAAAGGGGTCCAGAGGTGCAGGGGACTGTGTAATGTAAAGGGGCCCTGAGGCGCAGGGGGCTTTGTAATGTAAAAGGGCCCAGAGGTGCAGGGGGCTGTGTAATGTAAAGGGGCCCAGAGGTGTTGTGTAATGTAAAAGGGTGCAGGGGCTGTGTCATGTAAAGGGGTCCAGGGGCTGTGTAATGTAAAGGGGTCCAGAGGTGCAGGGGACTGTGTAATGTAAAGGGGTCCAGAGGTGCAGGGGACTGTGTAATGTAAAGGGGCCCTGAGGCGCAGGGGGCTTTGTAATGTAAAAGGGCCCAGAGGTGCAGGGGGCTGTGTAATGTAAAGTGGTGGGTGCGGGGGATCGCTGGACTCCAGGTTAGCATGACTGGGGGGGGGGGGATGGGGAGGGGGTCCAATGTAAGCTCACCTTACAGATTTTCTGTAAAGTGAACTTACAAATTAACCATTTGCTGACCTGGGGCTGCAGCTACAGTATTGTATTGTTTTAAATGTTTTCTGGTTTTGAAAGGACACAGACTCTTTCTTTATAGGGGGGGCGCAGTTTGCCATCTTCGTTATGGGCACCAGATGGCCTTGTCCCAGCACTGCACCATCCTATCCTGTAATCTCTGTACAATTACCTGCAGCCCCTCTGTGTCCCTCTTGTCCATCCCGCCCGCCTCGTACAGGTAAGGCGGCTCTCCGGTTCCCCAGTCACAGTCCTCTATCAGATCGCCGATCAATCACTATGGAGACGGCGGATGCTACACAAGGGGAGAGATGGCCGGAAGTGACGTTGCGGATGAGGAGGGCGATGTGAGGTGTGCGGAGAGTTATGCCATGTGACACATTCGTCTCCTCTTCTTCTGTATCCAATGAAAAGCTGTACCTGTACCTACCTACTTACTGGGCATGCGCCATTTCCTTTACTTGCAAGTAGCAGCGCAGGGGGCCGAACGGCGAAAGTATATACATGAGTTCTGTGTGTGCCCGCCGGACAACTGTACTATGTAAAAAAGGGGGTGGTTATCTGACAGATGTCATCGCACAGGGGAGACGTGTTTATACATCCTTTCCCCCCTGTTGCAGTTTGCACTCAAAAGAACTCTGTACCTGTACACTGACATTTCACACCATTGTACTACATATACACCACAATCATCAGATCTGCTGCTACCTGCCCTCTACCAGAGGGGGGGCGTCAGTCTGGGTGGTTGACAGTAGGTGGGTGTCAGTCAGGAGTGTCAATGATTGGGGGGGTAACAATTATCTAGGGTGGCGTTGGTTGGCATCGGTGTCAGTTTGGGGTGTCAATGGTTGGGGGCGAATATTAACCACTTCAATACAGGGCACTTATACACCTTCCTGCCCAGACCAATTTTCAGCTTTCAGTGCTGTCGCAGTTTGAATGACAATTGCGCAGTCATCCATCACTGTACCCAAACTAAATATTTATCATTTTCTTCCCACAAATAGCGCTTTCTTTTGGTGGTATTTGATCACCTCTGCGGTTTTTATTTTTTGCTAAACAAATAAAAAAAGACCGAAAATTTAGAAAAAAATTAAAGTTTTGCTTTTGTTTGTGTTAAAAAAAAAAATTGTAAATAAGTAAGTTTTCTCTTTCACTGATGGGCACTGATAAGGCGGCACCGATAGGGTGGCACCAATGAGTGGGCACTGACGATGGGCACTGATGGGTGGCACTGATATGCAGCACTGATGGGCATTGATAGGCGGCACTGATGGGCACTCATGGGTGGTACTGGTGGGCACTGATAGGCGGCACTGAAAGGCTGCAAAGATGGGTTCTTATGGGTGGCACTGATAGGCGGCACTGATCAGTGGCACTGATACGCGGCACTGATAGCCATCCCTGGTGGCACTGGCAGTGGTAGGCATTGTGAGTGGGCACAGATTGGCAGCTGCCTGGGCATTGATTGGCAGCTGCCTGGGCACAGATTAGTATTTCCCTGGGGGTCTAGGGGGCATACCTGGTGGTCCAATGTGGATGGCTTCTCTGGTGGTCCTGGGTGGGATCCGAGGGGGGGCTGTGCTGATAAACAATCAGCACAGACCCCCCCTGTCAGGAGAGCAGCCGATCGGCTCTCCTCTACTCGCATCTGTCAGACGCGAGTGAGGAAAAGCCGATCACCGGCTCTTCCTATTTACATCGTGGTCAGCCGTGATTGGACACGGCTGATCACGTGGTAAAGAGTCTCCGTCAGAGACTCTTTACCTAGATCGGTGTTGCGGGGTGTCAGACTGACACCCCGGAACAATAATCGCCGCAGCGCCTCAATATCCTGCGGACCTCATATGACACCTAGTCAGGATGTTGAAACCACTTTGCCGCCATCATTCTGCTATATGGCGGGTGGCAAGTGGTTAATCTAGGGCAGTGATGGTGAACCTTTTTGAACCTGAGTGCCCAAACTGCAACACAAAACCTCCCCGAGTGCCCAAAGTCTGCTATTCTGGAGACCCTTTTTCTTATTCTGGAGATACACAACCTCTGTATACCTAGAAACACACTTGATGTATAAGTCACTACAGACCCCCTCCCACCGTACAGTCCTCCCTCCCCACTCAGTACAGACCTCCCTCCCCACTCAGTACAGACCCTTGTCCCTCAGTACAGACCTCCTCCACTAAGTACAGACCTCTGTCCCTCTGTACAGACCTCCTTCACTAAGTACAGACCTCTGTCCCTGAGTACAGACCTCCTCCAATAAGTACAGACCGTTGTCCCTCTGTACAGACCTCCTTCACTAAGTACAGACCTCTGTCCCTCAGTACAGACCTCCTCCACTAAGTACAGACCTCTGTCCCTCAGTACAGACCTCCTCCACTAAGTACAGACCTCTGTCCCTCAGTACAGATCCCCTCCACTAAGTACAGACCTCTGTCCCTCTGTACAGACCTCCTCCACTAAGTACAGACCTCTGTCCCTCAGTACAGACCTCCTCCACTAAGTACAGACCTCTGTCCCTCAGTACAGACCTCCTTCACTAAGTACAGACCTCTGTCCCTCAGTACAGACCTCCTCCACTAAGTACAGACCTCTGTCCCTCAGTACAGACCTCCTTCACTAAGTACAGACCTCTGTCCCTCACTACAGACCCCCTCCCACCGTACAGTCCTCCCTCCCCACTCAGTACAGACCTCCCTCCCCACTCAGTACAGACCCTTGTCCCTCAGTACAGACCTCCTCCACTAAGTACAGACCTCTGTCCCTCTGTACAGACCTCCTTCACTAAGTACAGACCTCTGTCCCTGAGTACAGACCTCCTCCAATAAGTACAGACCGTTGTCCCTCTGTACAGACCTCCTTCACTAAGTACAGACCTCTGTCCCTCAGTACAGACCTCCTCCACTAAGTACAGACCTCTGTCCCTCAGTACAGACCTCCTCCACTAAGTACAGACCTCTGTCCCTCAGTACAGATCCCCTCCACTAAGTACAGACCTCTGTCCCTCTGTACAGACCTCCTCCACTAAGTACAGACCTCTGTCCCTCAGTACAGACCTCCTCCACTAAGTACAGACCTCTGTCCCTCAGTACAGACCTCCTTCACTAAGTACAGACCTCTGTCCCTCAGTACAGACCTCCTCCACTAAGCACAGACCTCTGTCCCTCTGTACAGACCTCCTTCACAAAGTACAGACCTCTGTCCCTCAGTACAGACCTCCTTCACTAAGTACAGACCTCTGTCCCTCTGTACAGACCTCCTTCACTAAGGCCCCTTTCACACAGGGGCAGGGGCGGTGTCGGCAGTAAAGCGCCGCTATTGTTAGCGGCGTTTTACCGCCAGTATTCGGCTGCTAGTAGGGCAGTTTTACCCCCGCTAGCGGCCGAGAAAGGGTTCAAAACCACAGCAAAGCGTCTCTGCAGAGGCGCTTTGCCGGCTGTATAGCCGCGCTGTGCCATAGATTTCAATGGGCAGGAGCGGTGAAGGAGCGGTGTATACACTGCTCCAAAGATGCTGCTAGCAGGACTTTTTTTCCCATCCTGCTAGCGCACCACTCCAGTGTGAAAGCCCTCGGGGCTTTCACACTGGAGAGACAGCAGCGGCTGTTTCGGGTCGGTTTGCAGGCGCTATTATTAGTGCAAAAGCGCCTGCAAACCGCCCCAGTGTGAAAGGGGCCTAAGTACAGATCTCTGTCCCTCAGTACAGACCTCCTCCACTAAGTACAGACCTCTGTCCCTCTGTACAGACCTCCTTCACTAAGTACAGATCTCTGTCCCTCAGTACAGACCTCCTCCACTAAGTACAGACCTCTGTCCTTCTGTACAGACCTCCTTCACTAAGTACAGACCTCTGTCCCTCAGTACAGACCCCCTCCACTAAGCACAGACCTCTGTCCCTCTGTACAGACCTCCTTCACAAAGTACAGACCTCTGTCCCTCAGTACAGACCTCCTTCACTAAGTACAGACCTCTGTCCCTCTGTACAGACCTCCTTCACTAAGGCCCCTTTCACACAGGGGCAGGGGCGGTGTCGGCGGTAAAGCGCCGCTATTGTTAGCGGCGTTTTACCGCCAGTATTCGGCTGCTAGCGGGGCAGTTTTACCCCTACTAGCGGCCGAGAAAGGGTTCAAAACCACAGCAAAGCGTCTCTGCAGAGGCGCTTTGCCGGCTGTATAGCCGCGCTGTGCCATAGATTTCAATGGGCAGGAGCGGTGAAGGAGCGGTGTATACACTGCTCCGAAGATGCTGCTAGCAGGACTTTTTTTCCCATCCTGCTAGCGCACCACTCCAGTGTGAAAGCCCTCGGGGCTTTCACGCTGGAGAGACAGCAGCGGCTGTTTCGGGTCGGTTTGCAGGCGCTATTATTAGTGCAAAAGCGCCTGCAAACCGCCCTAGTGTGAAAGGGGCCTAAGTACAGATCTCTGTCCCTCAGTACAGACCTCCTCCACTAAGTACAGACCTCTGTCCCTCTGTACAGACCTCCTTCACTAAGTACAGATCTCTGTCCCTCAGTACAGACCTCCTCCAATAAGTACAGACCTTTGTCCCTCTGTACAGACCTCCTTCACTAAGTACAGACCTCTGTCCCTCAGTACAGACCTCCTCCACTAAGTACAGACCTCTGTCCCTCTGTACAGACCTCCTTCACTAAGTACAGACTTCTGTCCCTCAGTACAGACCTCCTCCACTAAGTACAGACCCCTGTCCCTCTGTACAGATCTCCTTCACTAAGTACAGACCTCTGTCCCTCTGTACAGACCTCCTTCACTAAGTACAGACCTCTGTCCCTTGGTACAGACCTCCTCCACTAAGTATGGACCTCTGTCCCTCAGTACAGACCTCCTCCACTAAGTACAGACCTCTGTCCCCCTGTACAGACCTCCTTCACTAAGTACAGACCTCTGTCCTTCTGTACAGACCTCCTTCACTAAGTACAGACCTCTGTCCCTCAGTACAGACCCCCTCCACTAAGTACAGACCTCTGTCCCTCTGTACAGACCTCCTCCACTAAGTACAGACCTCTGTCCCTCTGTACAGACCTCCTCCACTAAGTACAGACCTCTGTCCTTCTGTACAGACCTCCTTCACTAAGTACAGACCTCTGTCCCTCAGTACAGACCCCCTCCACTAAGTACAGACCTCTGTCCCTCTGTACAGACCTCTGTCCCTCTGTACAGACCTCTTCCACTAAGTACAGACCTCTGTCCCTCTGTACAGACCTCCTCCACTAAGTACAGACCTCTGTCCCTCAGTACAGACCCCCACCACTAAGTACAGACTTCTGTCCCTCTGCACAGACCTCCTCCACTAAGTACAGACCTCTGTCCCTCAGGACAGACCTCCTCCACTAAGTACAGACCTCTGTCCCTCAGTACAGACCTCCTCCACTAAGTACAGACCTCTGTCCCTCTGTACAGACCCCTGTCCCTCAGTACAGACCTCCTCCACTAAGTACAGGCCTCTGTCCCTCTGTACAGATCTCTGTCCCTCTGTACAGACCTCCTTCACTAAGTACAGACCTCTGTCCCTCAGTACAGCCCCCCTCCACTAAGTACAGACCTCTGTCCCTCAGTGCAGACCTCTGTCCCTCTGTACAGACCTCTGTCCCTCTGTACAGACCTCTGTCCCTCAGTACAGACCTCCTTCACTAAGTACAGGCCTCTGTCCCTCAGTACAGTCCTCCTCCACTAAGTATAGACCTCTGTCCCTCAGTACAGACCTCCTCCACTAAGTACAGACCTCTGTCCCTCTGTACAGACCCCTGTCCCTCAGTACAGACCTCCTTTACTAAGTACAGGCCTCTGTCCCTCAGTACAGACCTCCTCCACTAAGTACAGACCTCTGTCCCTCTGTACAGACCTCTGTCCCTCAGTACAGACCTCCTCCACTAAGTACAGACCTCTGTCCCTCTGTACAGACCTTTGTCGCTCAGTACAGACCTCCTTCACTAAGTACAGACCTCTGTCCCTCTGTACAGACCTCCTTCACTAAGTACAGACCTCTGTCCCTCTGTACAGACCTCCTTCACTAAGTACAGACCCCTGTCCCTCAGTACAGACCTCCTGCACTAAGTACAGACCTCTGTCCCTCTGTACAGACCTCCTTCACTAAGTACAGACCCCTGTCCCTCTGTACAGACCTCCTTCACTAAGTACAGACCTCTGTCCCTCAGTACAGACCTCCTCCACTAAGTACAGTCCTCTGTCCCTCTGTACAGACCTCCTGTACTAAGTACAGACCTCTGTCCCTCTGTAGAGACCTCCTTCACTAAGTACAGACCTCTGTCCCTCAGTACAGACCTCTTCCACTAAGCACATACCTCTGTCCCTCAGTACAGACCCCCTCCACTAAGTACAGACCTCTGTCCCTCAATACAGGCCTCCTCCACTAAGTACAGACCTCTGTCCCTCAATACAGACCTCCTCCACTAAGTACAGACCTCTGTCCCTCAGTACAGACCTCTTCCACTAAGTACAGACCTCTTCCACTAAGTACAGACCTCTGTCCCTCTGTACAGACCTCCTTCACTAAGTACAGACCTCTGTCCCTCAGTACAGACCTCTTCCACTAAGTACAGACCTCTGTCCCTCAGTACAGACCTCTTCCACTAAGCACAGACCTCTGTCCCTCAGTACAGACCTCCTCCGCTAAGTACAGACCTCTGTCCCCCAGTACAGACCAGAACATCTAGTGTGCTGATGTACCTTTAAAGCCTAATTGAACCCTCAATTTAAATCAGTTAAATATATTCCAGTTATATTCCAAGTACAGGATTCTAAAAAAAAATAAACATTCGTACTTACCTATGTAGATGCATCGCTTCTTTAACTTGGGCTCACACAAACCGGCATTTCTGTCCGAATTTGGGGCCGATTTGACAGACATCTGTGTGAGTTCATGCACAGATGTCTATTGAAATCGCGCCCGAAGTCACCAAAAGTAGTGCAGAAACTATTTTTGGGAATCGGTGCTGTGTTACACTGATTCGGACGGTGCCATTGCTGGCAATAGGCTCCGATATGGCATGCAATTCGACATGTCAAATCGCATGTCAAATCGGCCCAATGTGAATGTGGGCTTACTAGGCCATCAAAAACCGCTGATAGCTTAGTTCTCCGGTCTGCTCTAAGCATAGCCCCTCCAACGCTCACTGGAGCAGCAGGCTGTGGAGAAGATGGGAGTAGCTGGCTCAGCCTGTCATATGCAGGCATTAAGGTCAGGATCAGTGGCTGGTGCTTCATTTTTCCACCTGAAACCCCCCCTCCCCCTTGTATGGCTGGTCCACCAGCGAAACCCCCACCCCCGTTTGGTCGGTCAGTCAAAATCCCCCCATCGCTCGGTCAATCGACAAACCACTCCCCCCCCACCTTTGCCCATCTGCCCACCAGCCGTGCACTTACCCTATCTAGGTCACTGCCAGCTTCGGCGGCTTCCCCCTGTGTCTCCTCCTCTGCGGCTTCCCCCTGCATCTCCTCCTCGGTGGCCAATACGGTTGCTTCTCCTCTCGGCCAATCGGGTATTAAGACCTGCTTCCTGATTGGCTGGAAGGAGAAGCAGGAACACAATAGCGGATATTAATTAGCTATTGTTACACAACTGGGTGGGCTCAGTGCTCTGCGCCTCAAGCCCACCCTTTTTTAAAACCAATTATAGTCTCAGGCTCTAATCATGTGCTTAAAAAAAAACCCTCCCATTAAAATCCATGTGTCTGACACCCTGCATTTAGATTAGGGGCCGGGCGCATTGGATTAGGGGGGCGGCGCCCCTGCTCCATTAATGGAGCCACCGCTACTGGTCAGGATCCATGCAGAGCCTGGAGTTCTGTGACATCAGCCAACAGTGGACTTTAGCCTGCTGTCAGCTGAATCTGGGTCACAGGAGTGTAGAACTAAGTGCATTCCTGTGACCCACATGAGCAGTATGGCCAAAGAGCTTTGGTCGTACTTCGTCTTTAAAGCAGAGTTCCACTTTTTTTTTTCACCCCCGTGAATTTTGTACCTAAATTATTAACAAACTGTATTACTATGTAATGTGGGTCTTCTAAATACTTTTTTTTTTTTTTTTAAACTAACCTTGTTTTTTTCTTTCCGAGCATGCTCCCATCTTCATTGTGGGCATGTGAAGCACACTCGTATCTTCTTCCGGGATATGGCGCTGCTGGCTACCCAGCATGCACCCCCTAAACTCACGTATGTTCATAAACAATAGCGTGGTGCACGCATTCTATTGTAAATAACGTGATGCTACCAGCGGGGGTACACCGGAAGGACAGCAACTACCTGCAGAAAGAAGGTAAATAGACTAAAAAAAAATGTAAAAATGGCCAATGCGGATTTATACTGCAATAATGAGCGGGAAGGCGCAAAGTTGTCAAAAGTGGGTGGCACTCCGCTTTAACGTCTTACAGTTTGGTTTCTATCTAAAGCAGCCACAGCCTGAGTAGAAAAGCCTGACCCCTGCCAGCATGCTCTTGCAACACTCTTAAACACTCTTGCTGTCTCCGTGGAATTGGTGGTCTCTCTGCAGAGGTGCAACACCCCCCTCGCCGAGTCAGAGCCAGAAATCTCCAATCAGCTGGGAGTGTGAGCTTTACTGATTTCTGAGCTACAGGTCTTGTCTCCAAAAGGAACATTGGACCTCTACGGAGAGATCACTGCTTTTACACAGAGGCATTTGCCACACTGTAGATACCAAGCAGCTTGTGCAGATGGGCTGAGTTTTAGGGACAATTGGTGCCTTCCATGTAAAACAGATGCCGTGCATTTGCAGGAGTTATACCATCATAGCCTGCTCAATGGTCAGAGAGTAGTGCCTTTTTTCCTCACTGACACTGATGCAGCAGCATTTTTGCTCTTAGCAACACCACGGATGCAGGGGCATTTTTAGCTTTTCAGTGCCAACCCTGACACAGGAACATTTTTTCCTTCCAATGACACCACCAACACAGGGACTTTTTTCCTTCAAGTGACACCACTAATGCAAGGCATTTTTAGGCATTTTTTTCCCCACTGACCATGATGCAGCACCATGTTTCCTCTTAGTTACATCACTAACACAGAGGCATTTTTTTTCCATCCAATGACACTACAGATGCAGGGACATTTTTCGCCTTTCAGTAACACTGTTTAACCGCTGACGCGGGGACATTTTTACTTTTCAGTGACACCGATGACGCAGGGAAATTTTTTCATTTCAGTCTCACCACCAATGCAGGGACACTTTTTCATTTCTGTGACAACAATAACACAGAGACTTTTTTTCCTTTCAGTGACATCACCTTTGCCACTGTTAGCCTCATATTTGTAAACCGTTTTAAACTCTTCAATTTGCTGTAGTGTACCACAAAGATTAATTTCACATGCTAGTTCTCCACCCGGCTGGGAGGGAAACAGGTACCCATCTTTGTCCTGGGCACCGCGTGACCTTGTCTCAGCCCTGGGATGAACCACACCTTTGCACTGCAAGTCACATTGCATAGCATTCATTTTAAATGGCACCCCGGTGCACTACAAACCACGTTAACCCACTATTTTGCAAACAAGCGACCACACTAGGTCCTGCCTGCTCTGTAGAGTGACGGCAGTGTTACGAGCAGTGGCTGGAAGACCGAGGTTGCTGTTTAGCAGCCGCTTGTTTGCACAGGCATCTTCCCTAAGAGCTGAATACTGAACCATCCAGGAGAGGCGGCAAGGATTGTGTTGATCTGCCTGATCCTTTCTACGAAATGTGAGTGCATTGGAAGTTGTTTTTGACACTTGTTTAAATAAATGGTTTTCCACTAGGGAGATTGCACTCTCTTCTGTTTTGTCTTTGATTCAAACCAGTGGGCACGCGTTTTGCTTTGTATAATGATTTGGGCAAAGATGCCCAATGTCTATGGCATGAATGGGCCCTTAAAGTGATACTAACACTTGCTTTGCTAGATTACAGAGCCATTAAGTAGTGGATATGTATTGATTGGATATCGTTAAGTGTTATTGTCAAGTGATTCTGTCCCAAGAAAAAAATCCTGACATGGAAGCGACGTTTCAAAGAAGACAAATTATATCAATCTTCATTATCTTGTTGCAGCCACTGATGATATTCAACACTTCCGGGACCGGTGGATTCCGAGTCTCTTTGTTGCATGCTCTGGTTCCGCCTTCTAGCTGCTATGTCACTACTGTGACTATAGCAACCAGGTGAAACCTTAGATCACAGGAGGATGTGGAATCTGACACTCACACCTTCCAACTTTGCGAGATAACAAAGAGGAACATGTTTTGGCACAATGTATGTAGGAAAAAGTGCCTTTTTCCCCATTATTATCTAAAAAGGGTGGCTTCGAAAAATAAAATATGCAATAATAGGAAGACTGGATGAAATGTTTTTTGTGTAATTAAATAAATAGGGGGTGGTTTTGGATTCCCCCTATTTGAATTGTAAATATGCATTATCTTGTCTGTTCCTATAATTAGCTAGTCTATCAAAGCTCTGATAATATTAATGGTAATGATATAACAACATTAAAGTGGATGTAAACCCAAATAATGAAATTTGACCTAGGCACATACAGTGGGAACGGAAAGTATTCAGACCCCCCCTTACATTTTTCACTCTTTGTTATATTGCAGCCATTTGCTAAAATCATTTAAGTTCATTTTTTTCCTCATTAATGTACACACAGCACCCCATGTTGACAGAAAAACACAGAATTGTTGACATTTTTGCAGATTTATTCAAAAAGAAAAACTGAAATATCACATGGTCCTAAGTATTCAGACCCTTTGCTGTGACACGCATATATTTAACTGCTGTCCATTTCTTCTGATTAGGGATGAGCTTCGAGTTCGAGTCGAACTCATGTTCGACTCGAACATTGGCTGTTCGCAAGTTCACCGAACAGCGAACAATTTGGGGTGTTCGCGGCAAATTCGAATGCCGCGGAACACCCTTTAAAAGTCTATGGGAGAAATCAAAAGTGCTAATTTTAAAGGCTAATATGCAAGTTATTGTCATAAAAAGTGTTTGGGGACCTGGGTCCTGCCCCAGGGGACATGGATCAATGCAAAAAAAAGTTTTAAAAACGGCCGTTTTTTCAGGAGCAGTGATTTTAATAATGCTTAAAGTCAATCAATAAAAGTGTAATATCCCTTTAAATTTCGTACCTGGGGGGTGTCTATAGTGTGTCTGTAAAGGGGCGCATGTTTCCTGTGTTTAGAACAGTCTGACAGCAAAATGACATTTTGAAGGAAAAAACTCATTTAAAACTACCCGCGGCTATTGCATTGCCGACAATACACATAGAAGTTCATTGATAAAAACGGCATGGGAATTCCCCAAAGGGGAACCCCGAACCAAAATTAAAAAAAAAAATGACGTGGGAGTCCCCCTAAATTCCATACCAGGCCCTTCAGGTCTGGTATGGATATTAAGGGGAACCCCGGCCAAAATTTAAAAAAAAAAATGACGTGGGGTTCCCCCTAAATTCCATACCAGACCCTTCAGGTCTGGTATGGATTTTAAGGGGAACCCCGCGCCAAAAAAAAAAAAAAAAACGGCGTGGGGTCCCCCCAAAAATCCATACCAGACCCTTATCCGAGCACGCAACCTGGCAGGCCGCAGGAAAAGAGGGGGGGACGAGAGTGCGGCCCCCCCTCCCTCCTGAACCGTACCAGGCCACATGCCCTCAACATTGGGAGGGTGCTTTGGGGTAGCCCCCCAAAACACCTTGTCCCCATGTTGATGAGGACAAGGGCCTCATCCCCACAACCCTGGCCGGTGGTTGTGGGGGTCTGCGGGCGGGGGGCTTATCGGAATCTGGAAGCCCCCTTTAACAAGGTGACCCCCAGATCCCGGCCCCCCCCCTGTGTGAAATGGTAAGGGGGTACATAAGTACCCCTACCATTTCACGAAAAAAGTGTCAAAAATGTTAAAAATGACAAGAGACAGTTTTTGACAATTCCTTTATTTAAATGCTTCTTCTTTCTTCTATCTTCCTTCATCTTCTGGTTCTTCTGGTTCTTCTGGCTCTTCTGGTTCTTCCTCCGGCGTTCTCGTCCAGCATCTCCTCCGCGGCGTCTTCTATCTTCTTCTCCTCGGGCCGCTCCGCACCCATGGCATAGGGGGGAGGCTCCCGCTCTTCTCTTCTTCTTTTCTTCTCTTCTGTTCTTCTTCATTTTCTTCTCCGGGCCGCTCCGCAATCCATGCTGGCATGGAGGGAGGCTCCCGCTGTGTGACGGCGCTCCTCGTCTGACAGTTCTTAAATAACGGGGGCGGGGCCACCCGGTGACCCCGCCCCCCTCTGACGCACGGTGACTTGACGGGACTTCCCTGTGGCATTCCCCGTGACGTCACAGGGAAGTCCCGTCAAGTCACCGTGCGTCAGAGGGGGGCGGGGTTCACCGGGTGGCCCCGCCCACCCGGTTATTTAAGAACTGTCAGACGAGGAGCGCCGTCACACAGCGGGAGCCTCCCTCCATGCCAGCATGGATTGCGGAGCGGCCCGGAGAAGAAAATGAAGAAGAGAAGAAGAGAAGAAAAGAAGAAGAGAAGAGCGGGAGCCTCCCCCCCATGCCATGGGTGCGGAGCGGCCCGAGGAGAAGAAGATAGAAGACGCCGTGGAGGAGATGCTGGACGAGAACGCCGGAGGAAGAACCAGAAGAGCCAGAAGAACCAGAAGAACCAGAAGATGAAGGAAGATAGAAGAAAGAAGAAGCATTTAAATAAAGGAATTGTCAAAAACTGTCTCTTGTCATTTTTAACATTTTTGACACTTTTTTCGTGAAATGGTAGGGGTACTTATGTACCCCCTTACCATTTCACACAGGGGGGGGGCCGGGATCTGGGGGTCACCTTGTTAAAGGGGGCTTCCAGATTCCGATAAGCCCCCCGCCCGCAGACCCCCACAACCACCGGCCAGGGTTGTGGGGATGAGGCCCTTGTCCTCATCAACATGGGGACAAGGTGTTTTGGGGGGCTACCCCAAAGCACCCTCCCAATGTTGAGGGCATGTGGCCTGGTACGGTTCAGGAGGGAGGGGGGGCCGCACTCTCGTCCCCCCCTCTTTTCCTGCGGCCTGCCAGGTTGCGTGCTCGGATAAGGGTCTGGTATGGATTTTTGGGGGGACCCCACGCCGTTTTTTTTTTTTTTTTTTGGCGCGGGGTTCCCCTTAAAATCCATACCAGACCTGAAGGGTCTGGTATGGAATTTAGGGGGAACCCCACGTCATTTTTTTTTTTTAATTTTGGCCGGGGTTCCCCTTAATATCCATACCAGACCTGAAGGGCCTGGTATGGAATTTAGGAGGACTCCCACGTCATATTTTTTTTTTAATTTTGGTTCGGGGTTCCCCTTTGGGGAATTCCCATGCCGTTTTTATCAATGAACTTCTATGTGTATTGTCGGCAATGCAATAGCCGCGGGTAGTTTTAAATGAGTTTTTTCCTTCAAAATGTCATTTTGCTGTCAGACTGTTCTAAACACAGGAAACATGCGCCCCTTTACAGGCATACTATAGACACCCCCCAGGTACGAAATTTAAAGGGATATTACACTTTTATTGTTTGACTTTAAGCATTATTAAAATCACTGCTCCTGAAAAAACGGCCGTTTTTAAAACTTTTTTTTGCATTGATCCATGTCCCCTGGGGCAGGACCCAGGTCCCCAAACACTTTTTATGACAATAACTTGCATATAAGCCTTTAAAATTAGCACTTTTGATTATTCATGTTCGTGTCCCATAGACTTTAACGGTGTTCGCATGTTCGAACGAACTTTTTTCCTGTTCGCATGTTCTGGTGCGAACCGAACAGGGGGGTGTTCGGCTCATCCCTACTTCTGATGATCCTTGAGATGGTTCTACACCTTCATTTGAGTCCAGCTGTGTTTGATCATACTGATTGGACTTGATTAGGAAAGCCACACACCTGACTATATAAGACCTTACAGCTCACAGTGCATGTCAGAGCAAATGAGAATCATGAGGTCAAAGGAACTGCCTGAAGAGCTCAGAGACAGAATTGTGGCAAGACACAGATCTGGCCAAGGTTACAAAAAAAATTTCGGCTGCACTTAAGGTTCCTAAGAGCACAGTGGCCTCCATAATCCTTAAATGGAAGACGTTTGGGATGGCCAGAACCCTTCATAGATCTGGCCGTCCGGCCAAACTGTTGATCCCCACTGAGCCGACGGATGACAAGTCCGTCTCTGCACACTGTGCAGGGACGGACCTGTCAGAGAGACCGCTCTCCACTATGGGGGATCCGATGATTACGGACCGCCTGTCCGTTTTTATCCGATCCGCCAGACATGGAAAATAGGGCATTCATCCATCTGGATTTTGCAGAGCGGATCGGGGCGGATCGGATGTCAGTGGACATGTCACCGCTGACATCCGTCGCTCCCTAGAGATGTATAGAGTGACCGTTCAGATGAAAAAACTGACAGGCGGATCTGACCGGTCCGGGCGTGTGAAAGGGGCCTTACTCTGTGAACACCTGCCTTGACCCAGGTCAGCATTCCCATCCACATCTGGTGCTTTTGATGTTGTTGCAAGTCAGGAAATCAGTGTTTTTAATTTTCACCTCACCAGCAGGTTTGAGTTGATGGTCTTCTACCCCAATACATTACATCAGGAGGCCTATCCTTCTGGAGATGAATTCCCATTTGCGACCCCTTGTTACAAACACGCTGCTATGTAAACTGATTCGCCTGGTGCTCCAAGATGACCTCCAGCAGGCTATATGGCTCTGTGATAACTAGAGAGTAAAATTAATAAATGTTGGGTATTAACCATGTTGCACCTTCCAACATGTAGTATAACGCTTTTGGTAATTAAGTATTACATTTTGTTAATGTTCATTCTCTTGAAGCAAAACTGCACTCCCAAAGCACTCCTGGTGCGTTACTAAGTGTTGACCCATCTCCACAATCCAGCTCCAACTCTGCCGCTTTATAAGCCACATCAGATACTGATCCAGATGTTGAGGAAGTTCCCCCTTCCTGAACTCCTCCTACTGATCTGGCAGGATCTCCTGTCTCCCACTCTTGCTCCGACTCTCAAGACACCTAGATAGCACAGCATGCAGCAGCCCTCACAATCAGTGTCTTACTTGGAACTGATTGTCTGGGTGTCACTGGAAGGGATGATGGATCTTCCAATTCTGCTGTCATGGGCTCTCTCTTGGTTGGCTCATTGGGGGAGCCTGCCCACAGCTACTCCATCCATGACTGGTTGGGGCCAGGAGAGATGAGGAAAAGATGATCCGCACTCCGGTGATTGCTCTTAAGAAGTATAATATTTATTGACAAGCCACAGTGACCAAACGCAAATAAGAAAAGTTGACGCGTTTCAGCCTATAAGGCCTTAGTCATAACAACATTACAGACATGAAACCTTGAAGGGCCATCCAACCACAGCTGATGTTTCAACATGCATCTATAGGAAACCTTGCTCTGGTAACACTACGCTTTTTGCAACCAGTTGTCATCCATCCCACACCATCAATGCCATCCCTTATGGGGAGTTTATTCGAGCTAAACGTAATTGTTCAACAAACTCAACCTTTGAACTAGAATGTAAGGTCATCCATCAGCGCTTATTGGACCGAGGTTATAACGAATCTGTTATACACCAAGGGCTAGAAAGGGTTTTGATGATGGACAGAGAGGAATTACTGTCAGATAAGTCTAAAACTGAGAGAGAGCATAAAAATAAAAATAATAACAAACCTCATCAATCTTACAACTCTAGAAATAGAAAAATGGGTTAACCTATCACATTTGTAACCACATTTTCCCAAGAATATAATCAAATAGTCAGAATAATAAAAAAGAATTGTCAATATTACATACAGATAATGATTTAAATGAAATTCTGCAAGCAGGTTGCCTTTTTTCTAGCCGACGTGCGCCCACACTGGGGACTGCACTATCTCCTAGTCTATTTTCATCCAAACAATGCCAACCCACCTGGCTCTCCCATCCTGGCAGTTACCCTTGTAATATAAAAACCTGTAGGTACTGTAACTTGTGTGATCTGGGTAAAACATTTGTTGCCGCAGCTACAGGTGAAGAGTTTACTATACAGCAATACATCAACTGTGGCACAAACTATGTAATTTACCTGATCACCTGTATTTCATGCAGCCTCCAATATGTAGGCTGTACCACACGTCCTTTGAGAGCCCGTATAGGGGAACATTACTGTGACACAATTAACCCAAATGCTAGAAATATTTCGAATGCAACACATCACTTTAGGGAATGTCACCAGGGTGATCTCTCCTCTTTCTGCTTTAGAGGAATAGAACGATTGTCTCACTTGCCCAGAGGAGGTGACAGGGAGAGAAGGCTACTGGGGAGAGAAGCATGGTGGATTTTTAGATTAAAAACTAGATCGCCTCAGGGGTTAAACCTGAGGTGGGATCTGGATTTGCACTTACATTAAGCATGCCTCTCCCCAGAGCCTCCTCTCTCTTTCTCTCTTTTCCTCCTCTGGTGTCTTTTTCACATACCTGAATTGTTATTTTTATTTCATTTTTTATTTTTTGTATCTAATGTTTTTTGTATTTCATGATGTGTTTTAATCATGTATATATGCATGGGTGCATGCATGAGTGTGTGCACACATGCACTTATTATCACAATAAGGTGTGTGACAAATAGTGGCATACATATGGATCTCTCAATATGCAGTATAGCTGATTCCCCTTTTTTGGATAATTGCCTGTAGTCAATTAAGACAATTAATGGGTGGAGCCAGTGATCCTCGGAGCTACTATTTATTTTCAAAGTTTCATGTCTGTAATGTGGTTATGACTAAGGCCTTATAGGCTGAAACTGTTCTTATTTGCGTTTGGTCACTGTGGCTTGTCAATAAATATTATACTTCTTAAAAGCAATCACCGGAGTGCGGATCATCTTTTCCTCATTTACCTACTCAGCCAGCGAATGTGGATTGAGCACCTGGGATCTCTGCTTTCTATGTGATGTATGGGTAGTAGCACTGACTTTTTTGTTTATATATTGGGGCCAGGAGAGCCCAGGGGTCAGAGGGGACAATTTGGGCAGATGGGCACCAGTGTCCCACCTAAGATGATTTAGCAGTAAAGGGAAAACCCCTTCCGTGGCACCTGTCACAGACTAGGGTCAGGCTCATAGACCAGTAGTTATAGCAGTAGGGGGGCTCCCACTGACCAGCGGGATTAGTATACAAGCAGGTCACCCTGGCAAATAACGCAGGCTCACATGAGGTGCGGAGTCTAAGTATTGACAAGTTTTCACCAAAGCTTTTGATGGTGGAGATGGATTTGGATGGAAGTGAGATACTGACTGGAGAGAGCACAATAATCTGGTAAAAAGGAAGTGCAGACATGGCTTAAAACAGAGTTCCACCCAAAAATGGAACTCCTGCTTTAAGTGAAGGTGACCCCCTGACATGCCACAATTGGCATGTCATTTTTTTTGGGGGGGGGGGGGCGGATACCCTCTTTTTAGGGGCATCCAGCTCCCATTTCCTCCCGGGCTCAGCGGAGCCGAAAGGAAGTTCACCTCTCCCCCCTCCCTCTGTGCAATCTTCTGGGACACGTCACAGGTCCCAGAAGATTGCCCGGCCAATCACATCGTACAACGCGGCTCGCGCATGCGCAGTGCGTGCCCTGCTGTGAAGCCACAGCCGGGAGCCCACAGTCACAATTCTGGCAATGAGGAGAGGAGGGGGAGAGGAGCGGGGCTTCGTTCGCCCACATCGCTGGACCGTAGGACAGGTGAGTGTCCGATTATTAAAAGTCAGTAGCTACACTTTTTGTAGCTGCTGACTTTTATATGGGTGGAACTCCGCTTTAAATCGGGAAGTTCACAAGAGGAGCAAAGAGTTTAAGGTTCACGACAAACAAAGTTCAAGGCAGGATCATTCAAGGAATTGTCCAGCAGGTAGCTCAGCGAGAAGAGTCATTGCCAGACACAGTAGACGTCCCAGGTTCAAGTCCAGGCTCGTTCATAGGCCCATATCAACTGTTGTTCCCTGACTTATGGGTAGAGATATGCGGAGCTTAACACCATCCTCTGAGGCTCTTTTCCAGGGAAACATGAACATGTCTGCACCCTGTTCACACAGTCTGACAGAATGTGGCACTCTTTGGCCATCACCTATTCTACACCCTTTCCTCAACTTTACTTTAGCAGTCGGGCTGCCGGGATCAGCGTGGCGCACAGGACCCGGAGATGACGTCAGCGGAAGGGGACCAGAACCAGCATGGAATGCATGGACTGGTAGTGACCTGAAGGGGCAGGATGCATTTTGAAACGTCTATTAGTTCCTTCTTCATACCAAATTGAAGAAGAAACCAATAGATGTTCCGAAATGCGTCATGCCTTTTCACATCACTTCCAGTCCATGCGTTCCTCGCTGGTTCTGGTCCCCTTGTGCTGACGTCATCTCTGGGTCCAACGTTCCACGCTGTTCCTGGCAGGTCAGCTGATCCTTCTGGAGCTTTCTTCCACTGCGGCTTCCCTCTGCTGGTCGGCTGGAACCCCTGCCGCACACCAGACCACCTCCAGGACTACCTGATTGGGACCAACCTAATGCTGAACGTTGGACCACCATCCCATTCACTCACCATGTTGAGCCCCCTTTTATCTTATGTCTAGTAAGTGTTTTTAACCCTTTTGGGCTATTAAAGTCTTGTACTGCTGCACCTTGTTTTGTTTTATCATTGCCAATTAATGGCTCCACAGATGTGACCCGCGATTGCAGCGTGTTTTCAAAACGCACATCTAGAAAATGCGCAGTTGTTAATGCACCCTTAGGCGGCAGTGAAATTACAGCTCAACCATGGGGTTTTACCAACCCCGAACATCATGTGTGAATGAACCCTTAGGCTGCATTCACACCTGAGTGTAGCGTTGGTTTTTTTTCTGCACATTTTCATGTGCGATTATGTCATGGTTTTATACAGCGTTTTTGAGCTTTGGCATTTTTTTATTAGCCAATGGAGAAAACTATCATCTGTTCCATCATTTGTTGTTAGGTTTAACAGCTTTTTTTTTTTTTATTATTATTCATTTATTATTAGTTTTATTTTTTTTAGGGTAAGGGGTTAGGCTTAAAGGGGTTGTAAACCCTTGTGTTTTTTCACCTAAATGCATCCTATGCATTAGTATGAAAAAACTTCTGTCACTGACCAGTCCCCCAGTTTTACTCACCTGAGCCCGTTCGTTCCCACGGCAGAGACACGCTTTTCCCCTCTGCCCGTTGTCTCAGCTCTTGATTGGATAGATTGATAGCAGCGCAGCTATTGGCTCCCACTGCTGTCAATCAAATCCAATGACATGGGCGCCGAGGGGCGGAGCCGAGTCTGGCATTCTGCATCTATGGACGCGAATGCTGGACTCGGGAGCGTGCCTACAAGGTAACCCCTTGGGACAGCGCTTCTCCTAGAGGGTTATACGATGCGGGGAGGAGTCGTGAGAGCCGCCAAGGGACCCCAGAAGTCGAGGATCAGGGCCACTCTGTGCAAAACGAACTGCACAGTGGAGGTAAGTATGACATGTTTGTTATTTTAAAAAAACGAAGCTTAACCGCTTGCCGACTGTCTCACACCGATATACGTTGGCAGAAGGGCACGTACAGGCAGATTAACGTACCTGTAAGTTGCCCTTTAAGAAGCGGTTTGCAGGCGCGCGCCTGCCGCGACCTCCATGAGTGAGATCGTGGGACCCGCGGACCTGATGTCTGCGGGGCCACCAACGATCGTCTCACGGAGAGGAAGAACGGGGAAATGCTTATGTAAACACGCATTTCTCCATTCTGCCTAGTGACAGGACACTGATCACCGCTCCCTGTAATTGGGAGCGGCGATCTGTGTCATGTCACACATAGCCCATCCCCCCACAGTTAGAATCACTCCCTAGGACACACTTAACCCCTTCACTGCCCCCTAGTGGTTAACCCCTTCACTGCCAGTCACATTTACACATCAATGCATTTTTAATTGCACTGATCGCTGTTTAAATGTGAATGGTGCCGAAATTGCGCCAAAAGTGTCCGATGGGTCCGCCATAATGTTGGCAGTCACGATAAAAATCGCAGATTTCCACCATTACTAGTAAAAAAAAAAAAAAAATAATAAAAATGCCATAAAACAATCCCCAATTTTGTAGACGCTATAACTTTTGCGCAAACCAATCAATAAAGGCTTATTGCGATTTTTTTTTACCAAACATATGTAGAAGAATACGTATCGGCCTAAACTGAGGGAAAAAAAAAATTTTTTTATATATTTTTTAGGGATATTTATTATAGTAAAAAATAATACTTTTTTTTTTCAAAATTGACGCTTCTTTTGTTTATAGCGCAAAAAATAAAAACCGCAGAGGTGATCAAATACCACCAAAAGAAAGCTCTATTTGTGGGGAAAAAAGGATGTCAATTTTGTCTGGTAGCCATGTTGTAGGACTACGCAATTGTCAGTTAAAGCGAAGCAGTGCCAAATCGCAAAAAGTGCTCTGGTCTTTGGGCAGCCAAATGGTCCGAGACTCCAGTGGTTAAGGGCCCTTTCACACGCATGTGTCCGTGTACAGGCTCCGCTCTGCTCAGCGGGGGATCGCTCCCCTGATCCCCGCTGAGCAGGCAGATGACAGGTCGGTCTCTCCACACTGTGCAGGGACCGACCTGTCAGAGCGACGCTCTCCTCTATGGGGGATCGGATGAAGACGGACTGCAGAGTCCGTTTTCATCCGATCCGCAGATGGATGGAAAAGTAGGGTTTTCCTCCGTCATCAGAAACGGAGCATTACAATCACTTTAAACTTATGTTTGGGTTAGGAGTAGGGGTTGGGGTTAGGGTTATTTATTTATTTTGTTAGAGTTAGGGTGTTAATAGTACTACTACGCCTACTAATAATAAATGAATAAATAAATGTAAAATAAATACACAAATAAATAAAATTAATTACAAATAAATAATAAATGAATACAATAAATGAATACTCTGTAATAATCAATAAATAATGAACCCCTAACCCTTTAAAAAAAAAAATAATAATAATAATAAATAAACACCCTAACACAATATAAATAATTATTAATATTTTTTTTTCTGTTCGGGTTTGGGTGGTTATTATTATTTTATTATTAACAATATACATTTTTCTTTTTTTAAGGTTAGGGTTTAATTATTATCTATTCATGTATTATTAAACATAATGAATTTATTTTATTTATGATGATTTTTAGTTATTCATGTATTTATTTTATATTTCTTTATTCATATATTACAATTTTTTTTTTTTTTTTACATTTTTTTCATTTGAGCAGAAAATCGCGCAAAGCCTGCAACAAAATGCACAAATACACACAAAACGCCCAAACGACGCGTTTCCATTAATTTCTAAGGAAATAAAAATGTGCCAAATAATGCGCAAATCTGCCCAATTTTAGCTACAAAAGTAAGTGAGTGAGGATTCCAGGGAATGTAGATTCCTCCTTCACAAATGACTTCTCTCTCAGGTTTTGTTGTTCTAATGGACATGATATAAAACCTCGTCCCGCGGTTACACACAGAGTACAGTATATATTTGTATTCCTCCTGTAAACACCCAGCTCGGAACGTATAAACCGTCTACGTGTTCCACACACAATCACGGACTTCGGAACACACGTCATTGAGAGAACGCACTGCCCTCATCCAAAATGGCCGCTCCCGCATCCCCCTGTCAGACGTGCCATTACTAGGTTTCTTTCCCCCGGACGTTACGTCTCTTCCTGTTGAAGACGTGGCCCCGGGACTGCCATATTGTGGAGAGGGCTGTTGGAGTCCAAAGAACGGGCAGAAAGGCGTAATAACCGGCCGCGAGAACTGTAAACATGGTGAGGAGGGGATTCGGGGGTGTTCTAGGGTACGGCTAGGGGAGCGGACATCCTCTTGGGGGGCCCGGGGGCCACAGCCGTCCGGAGCGCATGAACTGTCACTGGCTGAGTCCTGTCAGCTGGCCCGGTACAGGAGAGTACAGGGGCCCCTCATATACTTAGTGTAGAAGGGGGCCCCAGGACAGGCCTGACATCGGGGGAGGGGAGGGAGTCTTCTCCTCTGGTCAGGTTCTCCATACTTCATTACTACACTTCACCATGGCGGCCTCACCTGAGGCCCCTCACTATACCATTCACACAGCATACCTACCTATGAGGGCAACTCAAATATTCGTCACCTTTTCTTCTACATTCATTCACACCTGGGTGTTCCAGGAATGTTCACAGAAACGTGTGTGGTTTTTATTTTATTTTTTTTCACACATCCCTAAAAGTGTACATATCACTTCCACTGCCATTATTTCTCAATGCCACCCCTGACATACATCAGAACATGAGAGGCTCACCACCCAAAAAAGGTGCGGGAGGTACTTTGGTGCGTTTGAGTGTAGGACAGGCCAATCATGTGATTCGGTTGCTCTGTGCTGCCGCACAAGTGCGCACAAAAAACAAAACAAAATCTACATAAGCGCGAGTGGGACCTAATGTATGGGGCACTATATACAGCGTGTATGGCTCAATGTCATTGGGGACAGATTTTGGGCGCAGATTGGTTTAGCATGCAGGGGAGGGGCAATTCAAGCGTTGGTAAAACTTTTCTGAAAGTATGGGCCCTCTTATCACTTGACCTCTGGAAGATTTACCCCCCGCCTTTGCGACCAGGCCATTTATTGCAATATGGCTTAGCGTTACTTTAAGAGCTCATGCACACGGGACGTTTAGCCACATTTTTACATTAGCGTTATTGCACGTTTTCCTGCATTGTTTGGTGTTAGCGTTTGCGTTTTTGGGCATTTTTTTCATTAAGAACAATGTAATGTAAAAACGTCAAACGCGGCTTGACGCGTTTAGCTGCGTTTTTCATTTTTACTGCTCCTTGAAGCACTGGCTGTTGTGTTTTTTTTTTTTTTTTTTTTTTTTTTCTTCCTAATGCCCCTAAACGCTTATGCCTCCAAACGCCTCTGACAGTTTGTGTGCATGGACACATAGGCTAAAAACGCCCTGTGTGCCTGAGCCCTAACTGATAATTGTGCAGTCATGCAACACTGTACACAAAATTTGGCATCTTTTCCCACAAATGGAGCTTTCTTTTGGTGGTATTTGATCACCACCTGTGTTTTTTTTTGTTTTTGTTTTTTTTTGTTTTTTTTTTGTTTTTGCGCTATAAACAAAAAAAAGAGCGACAATTTGGGGGGGAAAAAAAACATTTTTTATTTTGCTTTAAAATGTATCCAATAGAAAAAAAAATCTTCATAAATTTAGGCCAATATATATTTTAATACATGTTTTTGGTAAACAAAATCTCAATAAGCGTATGTTGATTGGTTTACATGAATGTTATATCGTCTACAAACTATAGGATATATTTATGGATTTTTTTTAAAAATTAAAAAAAAAATTTTTTTTGTATACTAGTAATGGTGGCGATCAGTGACTTTTATAGCAGGACAGCGATATAGTGGGAACCAGTGACACTAATACAGTGATTAGTGCTAAAAACCTGCACTGTCACTGTACTAATGACACTGGCTGGGAAGGGGTTAACATCAGGGGCAATCAAAGGGTAACTGTGTGCCTAACAATGTGTGTTTTGTGTACTATGTGAGGTGCTTTTATTAGGGGAAGAACAGATCTGCCTTGTTTACATAGGCAGATCTCAGTTTTGTGTGTATTACCAGCGATCAGCGGGTGCTGGCGGACATCCAATGCCTGGCACCCGCAGATTACCTTCTGCTGTGAATAATCAGAGCAGAAGTGGTCCACCAGTGGCGTGCGCACCCCCTGCAGACGTAAGCGCAGAGTCACCTATATAAGATATTGATAAAAATAGAACGAGTCCAGAGACTGGTAACAAAAACTATGAAAAATCTGGGGGATAAAACATATCCAGAGCGACTTGAGGAACTTTTTTTTTTTTTTTTTTTTTTTTTTTTTTTTTTTTTAACAATAGATTTTTATTGAAGGGATTTTCTTAACAAGTGACTTCAGGAACTTTAATATGTACAGTCTGGAGGAAAGAAGGGAGAGGGGAGACATGATTGAAACCTTTAAATACACCCAAGGTGGTGAATAAGGTTCAGGAGGGCAGTTTTTTTCAATATGAAACCAAAATCAAAAACATGGGGACATGACCTCAAACTGGAGGAAAGTTCAAAACTAATCTTAGAAAGTATTATATTACTAAAAGGGTAGTTGATGCTTGGAATAAACTACCAGCAGAGGTAGTGAGACAGTAAATGGCTTTAAACATGCTTGAGACAAACATAGATCTATAGTCAGACAAAAAAGTTAACAAAAACCCGTTGGACTACCCAGTCTTTTTCTGTCGTCACTTTTCTGTGTTTCTGTACTGTAGCAGTAAAACTGGTATGGGGCGGTCTTAAAGGGGTTGTAAACCCTCCTGTTGTTTTTTTTTCACCTTTAAAAACTTCTGTCTGTGACTGCCCTCTTCCCACCCCGTTTTTATTTACCTGAGCCCCTTCATTCCATCGTCCCCTCTCTGCACGGGGTTCCGGCTCTTGATTGGATAGATTGATGGCAGCGCATCCATTGGCTCCCACTTCTGTCAATCAAATCCAATGGCGCGGGGGGGCGGGGCCGAGTCCGGCACTCATGTCTATGGAGCGCTTCTCCCAGGGGGTTATCTGATGCAAGGAAGAGCCGCCGAGGTACCCCAGAAGAGGAGGATCGGGGCCACTCTGTGCAAAACGAGCTGTACAGTGGAGGTAAGTATGACATGTTTGTAAACCTTTGTGTTTTATTTTTTTAAAATAACAATCACTTTAAAGTAGATCTTCACCCTCAAATCAAAATTCCCTCCTCTGCTCAACTACATTTGCCTTGGCAAATGACGTGCACTGTGCCTCCTGGGGTCCTGGGGTATGAATGTCAAATATCCCAGGAGGCCTAGAGTATTTCATTCACAAAGGAGGAGGGGGCAGGCCTAGCAGTGCATCATCAGGAGGCCCATCGGCTAAACCTGAAAGAGCCAGCAGCTTCCCTAAGACATCACAACGTGGCGGCACAGGACCCGAGCAGCTGGTAGGAGGGGTGGTGAAGATTTGTTTTAAAGTTTCCTGTGCCAAATTCGTAAATCCATTTGGCAACTTTTGTTGCATTTTCAATGGGCCATTGTGGTTGAGACAGTTCAAAAGATTTGCTTCCAATTCATAGATAATAAACCTGGAGGTAATTTATGCCAACTCTAAGTTGGGATACAGATAGTCCAGAGTTGTTTTGGGGGGGGCTGTGTGTTTCACTTCATTATTGTATTTCCTTCATTGGTTTCTAGGATACAGGCCACCAGCATCCTAGCAACCAGTAGTGCAGGCTGAACACTGATAGTGGGCGGAGCCTGACAGAGAACTCCAAGAGACTAATTCCCAATCAGGTCTGCCCGCCCTCCTTGTGATTGACAGATAAGGCGGACCTGATGGGAAATTAATTTTCAGAGTTACAGTGGTTTAACAAACATTTAATATATTGCAGTATACCAATTCTCCCTCTTCTTCTTTTTTTTTTTTTTTTTTTTTTTTTTTTTTTTTTTTTTGTTATTTTCACCTGGGGATCTGACCAGTTACTAACTTCCTGTCTTGGGGTAACGGACACACCTTTTGTACAGCCGTATTGTCAGTCTGGGAAGAGGGTAGTGTTAGATGAACTAGCAGATTTAGATGGACTTGATTAACAAATTAAAGCAAAACTAAACACATCAATTTAATTGTTTCCCAGAGCAGAGCAACTGTCAAAGTTGCTTGTGTACTCAACTGAACTGTCAGCCATCAAATGGCTTGTCATAACTGATCACATATGAGCCCCAGGGCAACTGCAGATCAGAGGCTAAGGCTCCATTCACACTAGCGCGTTTTTTGATGCATTTTGCATTTTGCAGAAATGCATGGGAATTTTTTAACATGGGTTCCTATGGAACATGTTCACATCAATGCTTTTTTGTATCTCTGCGTTTTTGGAAAGGGTCGGGGACTTTTTTTCATGCAAAAAGCAGCGTTTTGCATGTAATGGATTTCAATGGACAAGCATCAAAAACTCAAGTGCAGCGTTTTTGCAGCGTTTTTGCCGTTTTTTTTTTTTTTTTTTTTTGTAATTTTTTTTTAAGACTGTAAAAAAAAATAAAAAAAAAAAAAAACGCAAAAACGCGGCAAAAACGCTATAAAAACGCTGCTCAAAAACGTGCCAAGCATGAAAAAAAAACCTCCAAAAACGCTCAAAAGCAACATGCATAGGTGTGAATCGAGCCTTAGATGACAGTGTCCGTGGCTGTTAACCACTTCAGCTCTGACAGGTTTTACCCCCTTCTTGACCAGGCCATTTTTTTCGATACGGCACTGCGTTGCTTTAACTGACAATTGCGTGGACGTGCGACACTGTACCAAAATAAAATTTGATGTCTTTTTTTTTTCCCCCACAAATAGAGCTTTCTTTTGGTGGTATTAACACCCCCTCCCCCCCTTTTCCTTTTTTTTTTTTTTTTTTTGCGCTATAACCAAGGACTAACAATTTTGAAGAAAAACACTATTTTTTTACATTCTGCTATAAAACGCATCCAATAAAATAATCACATTTCTTCGGCAATTTAGGCCAATTTATATTCTGCATATTACTTTTGGTAAAAAAAAAATAAAATCCCAAAAAGCGCATATTGATTGGTTTGCACAAAAGTTATAGCGTCTACAAACTATGGGATATATTTATGGACTTGATTTATTTTTACTAGTAATGGTGGTGATCAGCGATTTTGTAGCGGGATTACGGCAAACAAATCTAAGTGACACTTTTTGAGGACCAGTGATTCCAATACAGAGATCAGTCCGAAAAAAAGAATGCACTTTCGCTGTATAAATGATACTGGCAGGGAAGGGGTTAACATCAGGGGCGATCATAGGGTTAAGTGTGCTCCTAGGGAATGCTTTCTAACTGTGGGGGGAATGGACTGACTGGAGGAAGAGACATCTGTGTTCCTGATTAGCAGGATCTCTCTCTCGATCGACAACTGTACTGCTTAAATGAAAATTGTACAAAATGTTTTTTCGTGCATGTCCGATCAAATAATTTCAGATTGGCCCTGTACTAGCGATCCAATTATCGTACGATTGCTTTGAAAGCGATATTTTTCGTTTTTTAAAGCTCCCCTGTAGCATGATTTCATTATCTGACATTTTACGTAAACAGGTGTGTTTTTTTTTTTTTTTTTTTTTTTTTTTTTTTTTGTGTGACTGATTTTACATGAATGAATAAAAGCTGACTATTGTAAGCACCCCTGACAGTGCTAATCTTGTTTGTTTTTTCTCAACCTTTTACCAATTTTTCTCTAGAGAGCTTGATCTGTTAAAGGGAAACTAAACCCTTTTAATCTTTTTCAGCCAAGAAATCTGCAATTTTAGCCTCTGATATTTAACTGCAATGGTGCTACACATGTGATCAGTTATGACACCAGCCATTTAATTGTTTGACTTTGGTTGAGAGCCCAAGCAAATGTGACAATTAACATTCCCATCATGCTAGAAATCGGGGCGGATTTGATTAAAAATCAAGTTGATTTAAATCATCATTTTTAAAGAGTAGCTGTCATCTCTGTCCCGCAGTGGCTCCTCCTCTGACCCGCTGTTAACTCACTGACGGTCTCATTCACTTTAATGGGACGGCTGGTGATGGGGCAGTGACACAACAAGGTGGGGGACGTGGTGGCAGCAGGTGAGTGGATGCCCGCTAACAGGTGCTGCCATGATTGATCTGAAATGACGGGTGCTCTTTAAATGCAAGGACTTATTCTTGCTGGTAGTTAGAATCTTTAATATTTGCAAACAAAATGAAGGTTTCCTATTTAGAATAAGTGGTCAGGTTAGTAAAACAGCGATATCAGAACCGATTCAACCGTTTGTAGTACATAGATTTGCAAAACAATGGGATAAAGGAGTATTCCTGAACTTTGTTTGAACTCATGATTACTGTGAAATTTGTGTGAATGCATCAATGCAATGCATTTTATCTCTGCTTGCAGAGCTTGAATTCACTGAATAAGTTTACCAAAACATATAAATATTTCAGAATATACAGCCTCATGCTACATAACTAAGCTCCATTTCATGCTGAATAAATTAATGTATATTTTAGATAGATTTTTACTCCAAAAACATTTTATCAAAATAATTTATCAAAAATCCGAATTTATTTTTTTTTCTATCCACCCTGCTAGAAATGAAACAGTTTGAAACTATTAAATTGAAGGGTTTTGTTCAAGGTAAACAGAGCATAAGAGGATACAGGTCACAAATGGCTACCAGCTCCAAAAACAAAAGTTTTGAAAACTGCAGAGGAGGGGAGGAGGAGGATCAGCAGATCCATTTAAAAAACAATGTATTAAAATAAAAAGAGAACTACTAGCATGAAAGTGCTGTGTAGGGCTCCAGAGACATAAACTGACAAATCCTCTGCATATCCAGGCAAACCTAAAGCTGCTCCCTTTAGTAAATCCTCCGGCGGGTACCTCCTGAAGTCCAGATGGACATAATGTATAAGTTGGAGCCCGGGGGGGCAGCGACAGTGTTACTTGCTAGGAGGATTTGTTATATAATTATGCCTCATGCTGCAGAGCTCTACACAGCGGTTTTATTTGAGTAATATTTTTATTTTATTTTGGTTTTAAAATGGAAGGCACTATGATTCCTTTATGTTGATCTTAAGTTGGAATGGTAATACAATGTAGAGCAGAGATCTGATACTTAACGCTATTGGAAAACATATGCTGATTTGATCATCTAGAAAGGGGTTCATCAACAAAGGTATACATACAATACATCCAAAAGGGATATTGAAGGTGGAAGATTTCACCATTGTTGAAAACTACATGGTGGTGTAAAAACTCCAGATGTTACACAAGAAGATATTCTGAAGGACTATTAAGCATTGATTAGATATATACACTCACTGGCCACTTTATTAGGTACACCTGTTCAATTGCTTTGTATCATAAATTTCTAACCAGCCAATCGCATGGCAGCAGCTCAATGCATTTAGACATCTAGACGTGGTAAGGATGACTTTCTGTAGTTCAAACCTAGAATCAGGGTGGGAAAGAAAGGCGATTTAAGTGACTTTGAACGTGGAATGGTTGTTGGTGCCAGACAGGCTGGTCTGAGGATTTAAAAAATGGCTGATCTACTGGGATTTTCACACAACCATCTCTAGGGTTTGCAGAGAATTGCCCGAAAAAGAGAAAATATCCAGTGAGTGGCAGTTGTGTGGAGGAAAATGCTTTGATGTCAGAGGAGAATGGGCAGACTGGTTGGAGATGATAGAAAGGCAACAATAACTAAAAAAAAAAACACTGGTTACAACCACGGTATGCAGAATACCATCTCTGAATGCACAACACATTGAACCTTGGAGCAGATGGGCTACAGCAGCACAAGACCACACTGGGTGCTAATTCTGTCAGTGAAGAACAGGATACTGAGGCTACAATTCTCACAAGCTTACCAAAATTGGACAAGAGAAGATTGTATAAAAATGCCTGGTCTGAGTTGTGATTTCAGCGGCGACATTCAGATGGAGGGTCAGAATTTGGCGTAAACAACTTTGAAAGCATGGAGCCATCCTGCCTTGTATCAATGGTTCAGGCTGGTGGTAGTGGTAATGGTGTGGGGGATATTTTCTTGGCGCACTTAGGGCCCTTTGAGCGTCGTTAAAATGCCATGGCCTACCTCAGTATTGTTGCTGACCATGTCCATCCCTTTGACTACAGTGTACTCCTCTTCTGATGGCTACTTCCAGCAGGATAATGCACCATGTCACAAACTAGGGTTGTCCCGATACCGATACTAGTATCGGTATCGGCACCGATACCAAGCATTTGCCCAAGTACTTGTACTCGGGCAAATGCTCCCGATGCTTCCCCGATACCTTGACTGTCAGCGGTGATGGACGTGTGGGGGAGTTACAAGCTTCTCCCCCTGCGGCTTTCAGCTGCTTAGTGACATACAGCGGTGATCGGTGCTTGTAATTCCCCCACACGCGATCACCACTGACTGTCACCTCCTCCTCCTTAGTCCTCCACCGTTCCTCTGTCCCCCTCCGCTGTCCTGCTCCATTGCTGTGTCCCCCTCCGTTCCTCTGTCCCCCCCCTGCTGTCCTCCTTCTTTGCTCTGTCCCCCTCCGCTGTCCTCCTCCGTTCCTCTGTCCACCTCCCGCTGTCCTTCTTCTTTGCTCTGTCCCCCTCCGCTGTCCCCATCCGTTCCTCTGTCCCCCTCCGCTGTCCCCATCCGTTCCGGCTTTCCGTTGTCCCCCTCTCTCTTCGTCTGTCCCCTCCGTTCTGCTGTCTCTCCGCTGTGTGTATGGAGAGAGTCAGCTGACTCTTTCCATTCACATAACTGAAACATTGTAATCTCCTGTGATTACGATGTGTCAGTTTATGAATGGAGAGAAGCTGCTGTGTTCTCTCCATTCATTCTCAGTGCAGCTGACGCTGCAGAGAAAGGGACTGGGGAATCTCTATCCTCTGTCTATTTCTCTGTCTCAAGGGGGAGATATCAGAGGTCTGTTAAGACCCCTGATATCTCACCAAAGCCCCCCAACAGGGCTGATTAAAAAAAAAAAAAAAACACACACATAGTGCAATAAAGAATAAAAAAAAAATTGTAAAAAATAATAAATGTAAATGAAAAAAACCAAAACAAAAACACACACACAGACACCGTTCACTATTACTGGGGCAGCATCATATGATGGCGTGTCGTGATCGCTCTGGGCGAGCTTTGTGATCGCAGTGCCTAGAGGACACTGCTGATTTTATATAAATAACAATTCATGATAATAGTACATAGAGGGAAATGAAGTGCTAGATGACCAAGGAGATTTAAGATAGTTAACAGTATGCGTAAAGGTATCATATTAGGGCCTGGAGTTTGGATTAGAAAAATTTGTGCCAGGTTTTGGCAGAAGCTATTATTGTATGGTCAGGGATAGGTGGGTAAATATGAGATTCAGTGGTAATGTTGCTCAATAACCATAAAATTAAAAATAAATTATTTCCTGGTACTTGGAAGCTTTCTTGTTCTCCCCATAATATCTTGGATCTTGGAGAACTATGGTTTCAGTTGCAGCAGCCTCCTGTGTTAGAGGGTGGGGGCTCTAATAGCTGCACAAACCTGTGTGGTTTTGTATTTTCTTGTACTATGGTGATGTACTAAAGTAATTATAAAGCCAAACTTTTTTTCTTTTATCACAAACCTGTCTGACTGACCTGCTCTGTGTAATGGTTTTGCTCAGAGCAGCCCCGATCCTCCTCTCAGGTCCCTGCTGGCGCTCCTGGCTCCTCTTCCCTGCCAAGTGCCCCCATAACAAGCCGCTTGCTATGGGGGCACTTGTGCGTGCTGCTCCTGAGCCGACTTTATGTGTCCATAAGACATAGAGAGCATGGCTTGGCCCCGCCCCCTCTCCCTCCTCACTGGCTGTATCGGACTTGAGTGGGAGCCAGTGGCTCCCGCAACACTGTGTGTGAGCCAATGAGGAGAGAGTGTCAGGAGAGCCTCTGCTCTCCTGCACATAAGTGGATCGAGATTGGGCTCAGGTAAGATTCTGGGAGGCTTTGGGGAGCTGCTTGCAGAAGGTTTTTTAGAATGCTGGTAGACTGGTGAGCTCTAAAGGTATTAGTGTTGCCCTTGGGTTATTGTAGTACTTACAGGTCTACACAGTTTTGAAGCATTACATATTTGATATCCATTTACAAGATTCTATCTCTAAAGCGAAATGTGGTTCTAAATCCTTGGTGTGTTTTTTTTGTTTGTTTTTTTGTTTAACCTTAATTCCTTGCAAAAAAAAAAAAAAAACACCCCACTTCTTGAGACACTTCCCAGAGCCTGCCAGGAACCCAGTGCTGTGCCCGGCTGCAGTCTTCTCTCCTCTCTTCCTCTTCTCACAGGGACTCGGGCAGTAGCAGGAGCCATTGACTGCTGCTGCCATCCGTTAAATCTGTGAGCACAGAGTGGGTGGTGGGGCCGAGCCACACTGTGTGTCTATCATCACACACAGCGTGGCTCAGGAGTGAACTGCAGATGTGCTTTCATAGGAACTGGCTTGCTTTGGGGGCACACTGAGAAGAGGAAGAGTCTGGAGCTGGCAGGGAAGAGGAGCCAGATGCGCCAGCAGGAACCTGAGAAGAGGAGGTTTAGGGCTGCTCTGTGCTAAACCATAGCACAAAGCAGGTAAGTAGGACATGTTTATTATTTTAACATGTTTAATGTGTCCGTTTACAACCGCCTGCATCTGATCCATTAAAAACAGATGGATGGGGGACATTTGGTTGTGAACGGACATAGGTCCGTTTTTATATCTGACAGCCTAGAGAGGAAAGTGGGCTGTGTCCGTATCCACTTCCTATGAGCAGAGATGACATGAACCTTTAATTGGACAGCTACCACACTGAGCAGGTGGATCTGCTGATGTCCATGCCTTGTGAAAGTGGCTGGACTGACGCATTCCAGATTCGCAGCTCATGGAGTAAAATAACATTGGGAACCGACTGTTCACTTATCACTGCGATTTTGCCTAGAAGTGGTGGAGAAGCTTTTATTTTATTACATTTTTTTTTTTTTTTTTTTTGCACGGAAGCCCTTATTATTATTATTATTATTATTATTATTATTATTATTATTATTATACAGGATTCATATAGCGCCAACAGTTTGCGCAGCGCTTTACAACATGAGGGAAGACAGTACAATTACAATTCTATACAGGTGGGATCAGAGGACCCTGCTCGTTTAGAGCTTACAATCTAAAAGGGAGGGTCAAGTAGAACAAAGGGTAGTAGCTGTGGGGGATGATCAGATGGACAAAATGAAAATACAGTTGTTAGGTGTGGGTAGGATAGGCTTCTCTCAAGAGGAGGGTTTTCGGGCATCATTTGAAAGCTAATAGAGTAGGAGATAGACGGACAGATTGGGGTAAGGAGTTCCATAGGCTTGGAGATGAGCATGGGAGGAGGTGATGAGAGAGCTAGAGAGCAGGAGGTCCTTGAGAAGAACGAAGAGAACAATTAGGTTGGTATTTTGAGAATAGGTCAGTGATGTAGCTGGGGGCAGAGTTGTGGGTGGTTTTGTAGGTAGTTGTTAGTATTTTGAATTTAATTTGTTGGGTGAGCAGAAGCCAGTGGAGGGGTTGACAGAGAGGAGTAGCAGAGACAGAGCGGTTGGTAAGGTGCAGAAGTCTGACAGCAGCATTCATGATGGCCTGAAGGGGGGATAGAGTATGCAGAGGTAGGCCAATGAGGAGGGAGTTGCAGTAAACGAGGCGAGAGATGAACAGGGAGTGAATTAAGAGCTTTGTTGTGTCCTTGGTTAGAGAGGGACGTATTTTGGAGATGTTCCGGAGGTTGAGGCGGCAAGAATTGGACAGTGATTGGACATGGGGCTTAAAGGAGAGTTCAGAGTCCAGGACTACTCCTAGTAACTTGGGATGGGCTGATAGTTGTGCCATCAATTTTGACAGATCAGGGGAAAGGGGCACATGGGGGAGGAAAAATGATAAGTTCTGTTTTGGATAGAGTAAGTTTGAGGAAGTGGTGTGACATCCAGACTGATATATCTGATAGTAAAATAGCGATACCTGAGGAGACTGAAGGAGTGAGTTGAGGGGTAGAGAAATAGATTTGAGTGTCGTCGGCGTAGAGATTGCATTATCAGCTGACCTAGGGAGGAGGTGTAGATTGAAAATAGTAGAGGTCCAAGAACAGAACCTTGGGGGGACCCCAACAGACAAAGGAAGAGGAGAGGAGGCAGTAGAATTGTAGGTAATGCTAAAGGTGTAGTTAAATAGGTAGGTAGAAAACCAGCAAAGAGTACAGTCACAGAGACCAAAGGCATGGAGTTTTTTGAGGAGGAGGGGGTGGTTAACCGTATCGAAGACAGCAGAGAGGTACAGAATAATGTCCCTTAGTGTTGGCCATTAGTAGATCGTTTGTTAGTTTTAGGAGAGCAGTATCTGTGGAATGTTGAGGACAAAATCCAGACTGAAGTGGATCAAGAAGGCTATTATCAGCAAGATGGACACTGTCAGTTGTAGACTAGACGTTCAAGGAGTTTGGATAAAAAGGGGAGTAAGGAGATGGGGCATAGGTTGTTAAGATTGGATGGGTCCAGTGAGGGCTTTTTAAGTATGGGGCGGACAAGTGCATGTTTTAAGGAGTTGGGGAAGATGCCAGAAGAGAGGGAGAGATTGAAGGTGTGTGTTAGAGTGTAGAATAGAGCTAGAGGGTGACTGTAGCATTTGCGAGAGAACAGGATCCAGAGGGAAGGTGGTAAGATGGTTAGCAAGTAATTTAGCAACCTCTTCTATAGTGGGGTTGAAAGAGGGAAGTAATGATTGTACCTGTAGACATGAGGTGTAAGGCATGGAGGGTGGCTGAATAGTAGAGATCTCCTTGCGAATTGTATCAATCTTCTGTTTGAAGTGATTGGCGATCTCCTGGGCAGTGGGTGGAGGCAGTGGAGGGCGAAGTAGAGAGTTGAAGGTAGAGAAGAGTTGACAGGGACGGTATGATAAGTTTTTAATGAGGGTGGTGAAATAGGTCTGCTTGGCAGTGTGGAGGCTGGAATTGTATTTTTGGAGGGCAGATTTGCAGTGGGGTCGGAAAGTATTCAGACCCCCTTACATTTTTCACTTTGTTATATTGCAGCCATTTGCTAAAATCATTTAAGTTCATTTTTTTTTCCTCATTAATGTACACACAGCACCCCATATTGACAGAAAAACACAGAATTGTTGACATTTTTGCAGATTTATTAAAAAAGAAAAACTGAAAGATCACATGGTCCTAAGTATTCAGACTCTTTGCTGTGACACTCATATATTTAACTTAGGTGCTGTCCATTTCTTCTGATCATCTTTTGAGATGGTTCTACACCTTCATTTGAGTCCAGCTGTGTTTGATTATACTGATTGGACTTGATTAGGAAAGCCACACACCTGTCTATATAAGACCTTACAGCTCACAGTGCATGTCAGAGCAAATGAGAATCATGAGGTCAAAGGAACTGCCTGAAGAACTCAGACAGGATTGTGGCAAGGCACAGATCTGGCCAAGGTTACAAAAAAATTTCTGCTGCACTTAAGGTTCTTAAGAGCACAGTGACCCCCATAATCCTTAAATGGAAGACGTTTGGGACGACCGGCCAAACTGAGCTATCGGGGGAGAAGAGCTTTGGTGAGAGAGGTGAAGAAGAACCCAAATATCACTGTGGCTGAGCTCCAGAGATACAGTTGGGAGATGGGAGAAAGTTGTAGAAAGTCAACCATCACTGCAGCCCTCCACCAGTCGGGGCTTTATAGCAGAGTGGCCCGACGGAAGCATCTCCTCAGTGCAAGACACATGAAAGCCTGCATGGAGTTTGCTAAAAAAAAAAAAAAAAAAAAAACACCTGAAGGACTCCAAGATGGTGAGAAATAAGATTCTTTTGGTCTGATGAGACCAAGATAGAACGTTTTGGCCTTTTAATTCTAAGCGCTATGTGTGGATAAAACCAGGCACTGCTCATCACCTGTCCAATACAGTCCCAACAGTGAAGCATGATGGTGGCAGCATCATGCTGTGGGGGTGTTTTTCAGCTGCAGGGACAGGACGACTGGTTGCAATCAAGGGAAAGATGGATGTGGTCAAGTACAGGGATGTCCTGGATGAAAACCTTCTCCAGAGTGCTCAGGACCTCAGACTGGCCCGAAGGTTTACCTTCCAACACGACAGTGACCCTAAGCACACAGCTAAAACAACGAAGGAGTGGCTTCACAACAACTCTGTGACTGTTCTTGAATGGCCCAGGCAGAGCCCTGACTTAAACCCAATTAAGCATCTCTGGAGAGACCTAAAAATGGCTGTCCACCAATGTTTACCATCCGACCTGACAGAACTGAAGAGGATCTGCGAGGAGGAATGTCAGAGGATCCCCAAATCCAGGTGTGAAAAAATTGTTGCATCTCTCCCAAAAAGGCTCATGGCTGTATTAGATCAAAAGGGTGCTTCTACTAAATACTGAGCAAAGGGTCTGAATACTTAGGACCATGTGATATTCCAGTTTTTCTTTTTTAATCTGCAAAAATGTCAACAATTCTGTGTGTTTCTGTCAATATGGGGTGCTGTGTGTACATTGAGGAAAAAAATTAACTTAAATGATTTTAGCAAATGGCTGCAATATAACAGTGAAAAATTTTAAGGGGGTCTAAATACTTTCCGTCCCCACTGTATACTGGCTGAAATCTTTCTGGGACTTTGTCTTACGCCACAGGCGCTCGAGAGCACGGCTGTGTTTTTTCAGACTTCTAGTGTGATCTGTTTGCCAGGGTTGAAGGGGGGTGGGGCCTGATTCTGTGTGTAGTGAGGGGGGCCAGTGTGTCCAGTGAGGCTAGAAGTGAAGTGTTGTAAACAGAAGAGGCTAGGTTGGTGGAGGACAGAGGTGCGATTTTTGTGATAGAGGTGGTCAGTAGCAGAGAAGAGACGGGTTGAGATGGCGAAGGTTTCTACGGGTAATGGGTGTATGGGGGATGAGGAGGCAGAGGTGAGGGAGAGAGTGAAGTTAATAAGGTAGTGATCAGAGAGAGGATAAGGATAATGGAAGAGGTTGCATGGAGTGCATAGATGGCAAAAGATGAGGTCAAGGGTGTTGCCTTCAGAGTGAGTAGGAGCATGTATCCATTGCTTCAGGTCAAAGGAGGAGGTTAGACTAAGAAGTTTTGGAAGTTGCAGGAAAGTTAGTATTAGTAGGGATGTTGAAGTGCCCAAGAATGATTGTGGGGATTTCAGAAGAAAGAAAGTAGGGTAGCCAGGCAGAGAAGTCATCAAGAAAGGATGATACTGGACCAGGGGTCCGGTAGATCACAGCTATCCTTAAACTGGGGAGAAGAGCCGAATGCAATGCGCCTCAAATGAGGAGAGTGACAGGGAGGTGGGTGAAGTACTTGAAAGGTGCTATGTGGGTCTAAAAGGATTCCAACACTCCCTATTTTGTGTCCACTGGGTCTGGAGGAGTGAGTCCAAAGAAGACCACCATGGAATAGAGCAGCAGAAGACGCAGTGTCGGATTCGTGAAGCCAGGTTTCAGTAATGGCGAGTAGATTAAATGAGTTAGCAATAAAGAGATCATGGAGGGAGGTGAGTTTGTTACAGACAGAGCAAGCATTCCAAAGGACGCAAGAGAAGGGGAGTCTGGTCTTGGGAAGTAGATTGTGTGCATTGCGGCTGCAGCCAGAGTGTGTACGATAATGGGCGTGTTGAGTACAGTTAGATGAAGGAGGCCCAGGGTTTGTAGAAACATCACCAGAAGATAGGAGAAGCAGAAGGATGAGGGAGGTATTGTGGGAGTGTGATTTATATGAAGGGACATGCCCCAGTGGTTTGGAGTACTGGGAGTGTGAATTTAGAATTAGCCAGAGTTGGTGAGTGCAGTAATATGGAGAGGACAGAAGTGAGATTATATATATATATATATATATATATATATATATATATATATATATATATATATATATATATATATATATATATATATATTCTTCTTTTTTTTTTCATTTTAGAAGGGGAAGGAAGAGCTGAAAGTGTAAACAAGGTCACCTGTATTGTATTTTTCAAGGTGTTTTCTTGTGTTCCTTTGCTGAAGTGCATTTGCTGAAGTGCAGAGTCAGACGTGCTCCCACTTATAGAAATAGCCCCAGTTGCAAATGCTTCCCCCAAAAGAAGCTTATATTTATACTGATAGGGATGGGAGGGGTGGGTGCATTTCAATTAGCAGGTTATAAGGGTTGGCTGGTTAACATGGCAAAATTCTCACTTTAGAGCAGACTTATAGGTGCATAGTTAATAAAGATAAGGAGGCCATAATTTAAAGGAAAGGCATAGGGAGGAAACAATAGCAATGTCTACAGATGTTTAAGCAAAAGAGCATACCAAAGTTAAGAGACATAGGAAACAGTTTTATACACACATGATGCACACATTGGGGTTGGTCTGATGATTTTAGCTTGGCCAGTTGTGTCCTGTGGATCTCCTACAGACCAGCACCCCTTGGGGGGTGGTAGGCGGACAGTTGCTCTTTTAGAAGCCAGTTGGGGGGCTTTGTTGAGAAATCAGGGGTCAAAACAGGCCTCTAATGTTTCACCTTTTTAGACAGAAAACAGAGACTAAGGTCAAAGCCCTCAATCTCCATCTGTGCATTCTCAACTGCACAGAAAGAATGGACAGAAATACATCTGCACAGAGCTTCCCATTCATTCTTAACCTGAAGCATAGTAAAGTTTACTATGCTTCAGTTATGAATGAACAGTCAGTGATTGGTAGGAATCATTAACTCAAGGAAGGGGACTAGTAAATGACACATCCCCCCCCCCCCCCCGTTCTCTATCCTGACACATCCCCCACAGCAGCTGGTGGGAAAGGGGAGGGAGGAAGCTGGCAGCATTGCGGGGGAGTACACTGGCCTGGGGGCAGTAGGAGGTGGATAGGAGGAGGTAGGGGCAACGTGTAGAGGAACCGATTCCCTCCATTTTCCTCCTGCAACCGCTGAAAGTGCAGGAGTAAAATGGAGGGAATCGGTTTTATATGCCACCCCTCCTGTATATGCCGCCATTGCGACTCCCTGTACGTATGCCCCTAATCCTCTCCAGCACAAATTCCCACTTCGCGCTCCCCCCCCCCCCAATCTTCCAGAGTGGGCACCCGGAGCAATTGCTCCGCATCTCTTACAGGGTTCCAGGCGTCTCGTATGCTGTGATTGCCCCCTCTGTGGCAGGCGGCATTTCTTTTATTGAGGGGTGTTAAGAAGAGGATATGTGCTGGGGGGGGTGCTTTGGGAGTGGAGAGGACTTGTGCTAGAAGGTTTGGTGGTGGGGATTTGAAATCTGACCACCCCCCCCCTTTTCCAGCTCAAGTCCGCTTCCTTCCCAAAGTACCCCCATTACTCGTCTAGGTGTATATTCTTATTACCCGCCGCCCCTTTTTCTCAGTTACTGTGCCCTCCTCTGTATACAGCAATAAACAGAGACCTCAGATCATCAGCGCGGCCCTTCCAGTTCACAGTTTCTCCTCCCCGGCTCCTCCTGTACACCAGAACATCGGGGCCAAGGAGGAGGAGCCAGCTTCAGTGAGGTCTGTAAGGTGTGCACTGTGCAGGAATTAGGAGACATGCCGGCTGCCTCAGAGGGTGTGTTCGCCACGTGTTGGACCCCGGTTACCCCACAAGAGATGAGGCGCAGGTGTCCCTCCCGAGGGACCATGCTGGCACGCCCCGTTTAGCAAGTAACCAGAGCCGTAACTTGTTCCGGCACTGGGCTCTAGAAATTAGCACAGAGTCCCTAAGCCAGTTTATACTGGGGGAGGGGCCTATGCCAACCCCCCCAACAGTGGCGAATGCCAGGGCCCGTTCCCTGGTAGTTCTGCCACTGGAGAGGAGGGAAGCGGAGGTTGGTATCACAGGGGAGGTCTGCACCTGATCTGTCTGGACCCTAGAGATATCCCTCACCTGCACCATGTCATCAGGGAGCAGCTAGGAGCCTTTCCTGTCCTCCAGGAATACCCCGGCGGAGGGTACAGCAAGTCCAGCAGAGGCCAGGAGAGGAGGAGGGCGGGACTAGAGAAGCGACAGAGCAGTGTAGAGCGGAGTAATGTCAGCAGATTGTTGATGCTATCTGTACTACCTGTACAGGGTGTGTGCTCCACTATTCAAAATCCATTTCAATATCCAAAACTGCACCCCATTTAAACTGCTATGGCATTCACACAGCAATGCGTGCCTGAATTGCACTAGAAAACTGAGCTATTTTAGCACGCATATGTGTGAAATGAGGCTTAAGGTGCAAAAAAAAAAAAAAAAAAAAGAGTAAACCCTGTTACTTGTCCAGTGCTAAATGTGAATAAAAATCACCTGATTGGTGCCCAGAACTGCATGTCCCGGGCGAAATGATTTGCGCAGGTCTGATATAAATAGATATAATTATTAATATATAAATATATATTTGGACATGGGCACAATTTTTTGTTTTTTCGGGTATTTTTTAAAATCTATTCAAGCTATAGTTATATAATGGATAATGAAAGTGCCCAATTTCAAGTTTAATTTGAGGGTGTATAGGTCCAAATCGGAGAAAGGGTTTAGGAATTACAGCTCTTAAGAATAGCCACCCCAGCGCCCCTTTTTCAAGGGACCAAAAGTAATTGGACAGTTGAAACAAAAGCTGTTTCATGGCCAGATATGGGCCATTATTTCTTCATCAATTTAAGCAGGTATAAAGTCTGTAGTTTATTCTAAGTGTGGTATTTGCAATTGGAAACTATTGCTGTGAACCTACATCATGCGTTCAAAGGAGCTATCCATACAAGTGAAACAGGCCATTGTAAGGCTTCAAAAACAAATCCATCAGAGAGATAGCAGCAACATTAGGAGTGGCCAAATCAACAGTTTAGTATATTCTGAGGAAAGAAGAACTCGCTGGTGACTAAAGCAACATAAAAAGGCCTGGACGCCCATGAAAGACAACCGTGGTGGATGATCGCAGGATCCTCTCTATGGTAAAGAAAAACCCCTTCACAACATCCAGACAAGTTACATAGTAAGGTTGAATAAAGACACCAGTTCAACCTAAGTGAGCACCTACAATTGTCCCCATCCCCGCACACTGCATCCTATCAAGATGCCCATCCATTATATTATTATTTTTATATATATTTAAGCCATGTAGCGCCGTCAATCTACACAGCGCTCCACCAACACCGGTCCCCACCCCCAAGGGGTCTGCAATCCAGCAGAGTGAAGAGCATTCTCCAGGAGGTGGGCGTATCATTGTCAAAGTCTACCATCAAGAGAGCAAATACAGAGGGTTCACCATAAGGTGCAAACCATTCATAAGCCTGAAGAATAGAAAAGCCAGATTAGACTTTGCCAAAAAAACATTTAAAAAGCCAGACCTGTTCTGGAAAAGCATTCTTTGGACGGATGAAACGAAGATTAATCTGTACCAGAATGATGTGGAGAAGGCTTGGAACAGCTCATGATCCAAAGCACACAATGTCATCTGTAAAACATGGTGGAGGCAGTGTGATGGAATGGGCATGCATGGCTTCCAGTGGCACTGGGTCATTGGTGTTTATTGATGTGACCGCAGCAGCCGGATGAATTCTGCAGTATTTAGAGATGTACAGTCAGCCCAGATTCAGCCAAATGCAGCAAAGTTGATTGGACGGCGCTTCACAGTACAGATGGGCAATGATCCAAAACACACTGCAAAAGAAACCCAGGGGCTCTTGAAGAAAATGAACTGGATTATTCTGCAATGGTTGAGTCAATCACCTGATCTTAACCCAATTGAGCATGCATTTCACTTGCTGAAGGCAAAACTAAAGCCAGAAAGACCCACAAAGAACAACTGAAGACATCTGTAGTTAGAGCCTGGCAAAGCATTAGAAAGGAAGAAACACAGTCTTTGGTTTCTCAAAGTATTGCAAATGAACATTTTATTTGTCCAATTACATTTGAGCCCCTGAAAATGGGGGGGCTGTGTATAAAAATGGTTGCAGTTCCTAAAATTTGTACTTGATATTCATGTTCAACCCCTTGAAATAAAGCTGAAAGTCTGCACTTCAAATTCGTTTGGGTTTATTTTATTTTTTGGCGGCACACAGAGCCAAAAATATGGAAATTGTGCCCGTTTCCAAATATATATGAACTATTACTGCGTGTGTAAAAAAAAAAAAAAAAAAAAAAAAAAAAAAAGTGTGTGTATATATGCAGTTGTGCTCATAAGTTTACATACCCTGGCAGAATTTATGATTTCTGGGCCGTTTTTCAGAGAATATGAATGATAACACAAACTTTTCTTTCACTCATGGTTAGTGTTTGGCTGAAGCCATTTATTATCAATCAACTGTGTTTACTCTTTTTAAATTATGATCACAACAGAAACTACCCAAATGACTCAAATGATCAAAAGTTGACATACCCTAGTTCTTAATACTGTGTATTGCCCCCTTTAACATCAATGACAGCTTGAAGTCTTTTGTGGTTTTTGTGGATGAGGCTCTTTATCTTTGGTGGTAAATCTGCCCATTCTTCTTGGCAAAAAGCCTCCGGTTCCTGTAAATTCTTGGGCTGTCTTGCATGAACTGCACGTTTTGAGATCTGCCCAGAGTGGCTCAATGATATTGAGATCAAGAGAGTGAGATGGCCACTTCAGAACATTTACTTCTTCTTTTTTTTTTTTTTTTTCTGCTGTAGCCAATGACAGGTCGACTTGGCCTTGTGTTTTGGATCATTGTCATTTTGGAATGTCCAAGTACATCCCATGCGCAGCTTCCTGGCTGATGAATGCAAATGTTCCTCCAGTATTTTTTGATAACATACTGCATTCATCTTGCCAACAATTTTGACCAAATTTCCTGTTCCTTTTGTAGCTCACACATCCCCCAAAACATCAGTGATGGTTGTGGGCAAAAAGCTCAATTTTGGTCTCATCACTCCAAATGACTGTGCCAGAAGGTTTGAGGCTTGTCTCTGTGCTGTTTGGCGTATTGTAAGGGGAACAATTTGTGGCATTTGCGTAGTGATGGTTTTCTTCTGGCGACTCGACCATGCAGCCCATTTTTATTCAAGTACCTCCTTATTGTGCCTCTTGAAGCACCACACCACATGTTTTCAGAGTCCAGTATTTCACCTGAAGTTATTTGTAGGTTTTTATTTGCATCCCGAACAATTTTCCTGGCAGTTGTGGTTGAAATATTAGTTGGTCTACCTTACCGTGGTTTGGTTTCCACAGAACCCCTCATTTTCCACTTCTTGATTAGTTACTTTGAACACTGCTGATTGGCATTCTCAGTTTCTTGGATATCTTTTTATATCCCTTTCCTATTTTATACAGTTCAACTACCTTTTCCCGCAGATCCTTTGACAATTCTTTTGCTTTCCCCATGACTCAGAATCCAGAAAAGTCAGTGCAGCACTGGATGAAAGATGCAAGGGTCTGTTAGGAGTCCAGAAACTCTGACCTTTTTACACACATATATATATATATATATATATATATATATATATATATATATATATATATATATATATATATATATATATAATCACACACATTCTGCCAAGAACACATGGCCACCCCTCACAATCGCTCCTGGTGAATGACAGGCTTCCTCGGCTTCTGAACTGTAAACAGAAGCGGAGGAAGTGATGTCATCGCTCCTTGGGAAGCCTTTTCGTTCCGGCTTCCGAGGAGAGAAGACGCCCAAGTAAGTGCACCAAACACTACACGTACAGTAGAACACTGTAGGCACACATTTTACCCCCCATCACCCTTCGGTCACAGTGAAACCAATAGCAGTTTTTTTTTTTTTTTTTTTCCCCTGATTATTGCATTGGTGTCATTTTGTGACAGTTATAAGTGGTAGGCCCCTTTAGGTCAAGGGTACCCCTCTAACCCCCCCACTAAAGTTTTAACCCTGTGATCACATCCCCTCCCCGTCGCCAGTGTCACTAAGCGATCGTTTATCTGATCGCTGTATTAGTGTCACAGGTGACGCTAGTTAGGGAGGTAAGTATTTAGGTTTTCTGTCAGCGTTTTATAGCGTTAGGGACCCCCATAAACTACCTAATAAAGGTTTTAACCCCCTGATTGCCCCCTAGTTAACCCTTTCACCAGTGATCACCGTAAAACTGTTACGGGTGACACTGGTTAGTTTTATTTTTTTATAGTGTCAGGGCACCCGCCGTTTATTACCTAATAAAGGTTTAACCCCCTAATCGCCCGGCGGTGATATAAGTTAAGTTTTGGGGTCAGATAGGGTCTGCGTCGCCCCAGGCAGTGTCGGATTAGTGCCAGTACCGCTAACGCCCACGCACGCAGCATACACCTCCCTTAGTGGTATAGTATTTGAACGGATCAATATCTGAGCCGATCAGATCTATACTAGGGTTCCCAAAAACGCAGTGTTAGCGGGATCAGCCCAGATACCTGCTAGCACCTAGCAGCGTTTTGCCCCTTTGCCCAGCCCACCCAAGTGCAGTATCAATTGATCACTGTCACTTACAAAACACTAAACACATAACTGCAGCGTTCGCAGAGTCAGGCCTGATCCCTGCGATCGCTAATAGTTTTTTGGTAGCGTTTAGATACAGTCGCTAACAGTCAGGAGCTTTTTTGCCTGTGAGTCTCACTAGTGTACCACTAAAATTAGAGACCAAAATGGCAAATCGAAGGTACAATAGTGAAGAGGCCTACACATTTCTGAGCATGACAGATAGTGAAGAGGAAGTCACTCATCTGTCAGATTCAGATACGAACCTATAGACCGCAGCGGCTCCATGACAGATAGCTCTGACGACGGAGTTGTGGTCCCTGCCAAGGTCAGGTGTACCAGACCCCAATCTTCTTTTGCTGTCGAGATGCAAGAACCACAGGGCTCTCGTATGGAGCAGAGAAGTACTAGCGCCTATTCCTTCTGGTGAACTGGCAAGCACCAGCGGCCCAGTACACCCGGGTCGTACATCCAGCACTGCAGTAACACTTGGTGACGTGGCGGGTCCCATAAGTGCAGTTCAAGCTGGCGAGGTGGCAAGCACAAGTAGTGTCCCGCTGCCACCAAGAAGACGAACAAAGGCCCGTCGTGCCCTTCCTGCTGCATTTGCCAATCCTAATTGGGAACCCACCACTTCTGCAGCACCCGTACTTCCCCTATTCACTGGCCAACCCGGCATTCATGTGGAAACAGTTGATTTTACGTCACTTGATTTTTATTCGCTGTTTTTCACGGAAGATCTCTATAGATCTGTTGTGAACCAAAGCAATTTGTACGCTGGTCAACACATCGCCTCTATTCCCCAGTCCTCCCTTGCCAGAGATTGGAAACCAATTACGGTTTCCGAATTTAAGATCTTTCTGGGCCTTTCCCTCCTCATGGGCATAACCAAAAAGAGTGAGTTGCGGTCATAGTGGTCCACTGACCCAATTCACCATATGCCCTTGTTCTCTGCTTCCATGGCCAGGGCACGATACGAGCAGATTTTGCGGTTCATGCACTTCAATGACAATGAACTCTGTAGTCCTCGGGGAGACCCTGGATACGATCGGCTCTACAAAATTCGGCCCCTCGTAAACCACTTCAACCAATGTTTTGCAGACTTGTTTACTCCCCATCAAGTTGTCTGCGTTGATGAGTCCCTGATTAAGTTTTCTGCCACTTGTCATTCAAACGGTACCTTCCCAGCAAGCGTGCCAGATACCGGGTCAAGATGTATAAGCTCTGTGACAGGGCCACAGGCTATACATATAGTTTTATGGTTTACGAGGGAAGAGATAGCCACGTAGAGCTGACAAACTGCCCTGACTACATAGGAAACGCTGGCAATTTTGTGTGGGACTTGATGTCACCCTTATTCGGAAAGGGACGCGCTGACGTTGGACGCCGCTCTGGCCGAGGAGCCACGATGGGCTGGCTTTATAATGTTTACACACAGCTGATTGTCTTTAGGAACTTTTTACCTATCTCGAAGTCGAGCCTATTACTTTCACCTGAGCCTTTCCCATCCCCAATGTTATTGATTGGCTGTTTAGCCCATCCACCCTCCAACACACAGGGTATATAATTCCAATCTAACACACATACTCCTCTGTTACATAGCTGAGAGGAGCTCGCTTTCCCTGCAGTGTGTTTCAGCCAAACCAACTATCAAAGGTCAGTTATGGAATTCAAATCCCCCTCACTTTTTTCTAATATCTATGCCTCTTGATACTTGCTGTTTTTTTTTTTTTTTGTAAGATGATATACGCCTATATACTTTTTTCTGTCACAAGACAAAAAGAAGGGATCTTTTAAAGCTCAGTGTTCCTGACGAGGCATTTTCCTTTTTATTACTCTTTTAGACATACGCCAAGTCCACCTATCAGTGGTGGCTCTTGTGAGCCCTGGCCTGCCGTCTTTGTTGGTGGTAACATCAAAGCTAATTCAGCACAGCACCCACACTTTCTTTCCATCCCTTTTAATAACAACTATTGCCTGTGTCAGTGATTTGTGAAAACCAAATTAACCCCTTGGACTCAAGGAGGTGGGAGCCCATCTCTTAACATTTCTATGTACAGTATTTACAATGAAGAGACAAATGTTTTGTGAGTATACATATATATTTGTTCAGATTGGGATTCTATGATGTCCTTGTGCTTTGTTGGAAGATAACAGTCTCTAAAATTCTTAGTTGTGTATATAATTTTTTTTTTTTTTTTTTTTTTTATGTTATATGTAGGTGCCAAATATATTTACTTACACACATTTATATATACTTTTCCTTTTTTAGAAATACATCAAACTGCTTCTTTGAAACTCATGAGGAAGGAAACACACTATAGAAAGAACTGAATCTTTCTATGTCATTCCGAAACATGTAGAGTGCCTTGTGTTGTTTTATTTCCACTCCAGTCAGTTGACCCTTGAGTCTACTGGGGTGGTCTTTTACAACACTATAGCAGTTGGAATATAATCGATTACTGTCTCTTCCACCTTTTTGATCTTATATTTATTCTATGTTGTATGTATTTTGTAAACAATAAAGACCTTTTGATAATTTTTTAAACAATACTACTGTACTCTATTTTTGCACCTTATATTTCTTTCCTGGTGATATACTGCCCATAATATCCCCCTTGGGGCACACACCTATTTTGGTTTTCTTCCTTATATATGGGATGTGGCAGAAATCCCCGGAAAAACTCAAACACTGGTTCCTTCCTATTCTATTTATTCACATTATTCGGAAAGGGGTACCACTTATATGTGGACTATTATTACACGAGCGTGCCACTTTTTAGTCACCTTTTTGATCATCAGATTGGAGCATGTGGCACCGTGCGACCTAGTTGCTGGGGCTTTCCCCAGCGGCTTGTAGATTGCCGTCTTAGGCTGGGGGAGAGAGCCTGCTTGCAGTGTAATAATTTGCTCGCTATGAAGTGGAGAGATAATAAGAATGTTTTAATTCTTACCTCCCTTCATGCAGATACGACTGTCCAAATTACTACGGTGACTGGTGTTGTGGAGAAACCCCTCTGTGTCCACGAATATAACCAAAATATGGGAGGGGTGGACCTCAATGACCAGTTCTTAGCGCCATACCTAGTTGCCCGTAAGGCCAGACGCTGATATAAAAAAGTGTGTCTATACTTATTTCAATTGGCTTTGCTAAACGCTCCAAAGACATGCTGATAGGTTAATTGGATCCTGTCAAAATTGTCCCTAGTATGTATGAATGTGAGTTAGGGACCTTAGATTGTAAGCTCCTTGAGGGCAGGGACTGATGTGAATGTACAATGTATATGTAAAGCGCTGCGTAAATTGACGGCGCTATATAAGTACCTGAAATAAATACAATAATAAAAATGTGCTATACAGAGCTTCAGGATGGACTGGATCCTTCCTTAAATTCCAGGAAGAGATCGTCGGAGCCCTTCTTTTTCCAGACGGTGCTCCACCTCACCTTCCCCAACTAAATGCAGTAAGCCGGCTGCATGAGAGGCATTTTCCTTCTGTCCTCCCGAGTACCCCTACCCAACGAGCCCCCTAAAGAAAATGCTGTTTCTGTAGAAAGCGCGGCTATAGGTGTGACACCCGCTATTATTGTCCCTTCTGTCCTGACAATCCTGGTCTTTGCATTGGTGAATGTTTTGAGCGCTACCATATACTAGTTGAGTTTTAGCGTAGGGTACAGCATTGCATAGACTAGCCACACTTTCACAGGGTCTCCCAAAGATACCATTTGAGAGACCCAAACCTGGAACCGGTTACAGTTACAAAAGTTAGTTATAAAAAAAAAAAAAAAAAAAAATGCACAAAAAAATATAAAATAAAAAAACAAAAATAGTTGTTTTTTTATTGTTCTCTCTTCTCTCTTCTCTATTCTCTCTATTGTTCTGCTCTTTTTTTACTGTATTCTATTCTGCAATGTTTTATCATGTTTGCTTTTCAGGTATGTAATTTTTTTTTATACTTTACTGTTTACTGTGTTTTATTGTTAACAATTTTTTTGTTTTCAGGTACGCCATTCAGCTGCAGCGCAGATTTATTTATCTTGACAGCAACAGCGTTTGCTCCCACGATACATAAAGCCGTGACTCCATCGCTGTCGGAGGTGATTTCACCACCACAGTTAAAAATAAAAAAAGAGCATATATGCCGAAGCATGGGGGCAGCAGGGGCGGAGGAGCGATTTGCTCCTACCTTTTGCGGGTGGATGCCCCCATGCTTCGGCATATATATATATTTTAGGCACAGGTTGTGTTAAAAAATGTTTTTTTTATTTTTTTACTATGTTTTTTTTTGTATTTGCTTTGCAGGTATGGTACGTCTTACTGTTATACTGTAATGTTACTTTGTTTTATTGTTAACCATCATTTGCTTAGCAGGTATGCCATTCAGTTGCAGCGTGGATTTATTTATCTTGACAGCAACAGCGTTTGCTCCCACGATACATAAAGCCGTGACTCCATCGCTGTCGGAGGTGATTTCACCACCACAGTTAAAAAAAGAGCATATATGCCGAAGCATGGGGGCAGCAGGGGCGGAGGAGCGATTTGCTCCTAACGTTTGGGGTGGATGCCCCCATGCTTCGGCATATATAAATGGTGCATGTATGCCCATCATTAGAAGTGGATGGATGAAGGGAGGTATTCTAATGGTGGGCATTCCCACCGATCAATCTTTTTTTCGTTCAGCCCACAGGCTGCATGAAAAAAAAATTACAATATATGCCCAACAAGGACCAGCAATGTACTGGTATGTTGCTGAACTTTGAGTGGTTATACCAGAATGATGCCTGCAGGTTTAGGTATCATCTTGATATCATTCTTTTCAGCCTGCAGTCGGCTTTCATGTAAAAGCAATCCTAGGGGCTAATTAGCCTCTAGACTGCTTTCAGAAGCAGTGGGAAGGAATGTCCCACCCCCCACCGTCTTCCATGGTTTTCTCTGGCTCTCCTGTCCCAACAGGGAACCCGAGAATGCGGCCGGTGATTCGGCAGCTGCCCATAGAGCTGATCAGAGACCAGAATGGCTCCAATCATCTCTATGGCCTAGGAAACCGGAAGCTACAAGCATTTCATGACTTAGATTTCGCCGGATGTAAACAGCGCCATTGGGAAAGCATTTTATCACACCGATCTTGGTGTGGTCAGATGCTTTGAGGGCAGAGCAAAGATCAAGGGTGCCTCTCAGCAAATAGCTTGGGGTGTCTACTTTCCAAAATGGGGTCATTTGGGGGGTTTTGTGTCATCTTGGCATTTTATGGCCTTCAAAACTGTGATAGATAGTGAGGAGTGAAATAAATTTACACCCTTAGAAATCCTGAAGGCGGTGATTGGTTTTCGGGGTCCCGTACGCGGCTAGACTCCCAAAAAGTCCCACACATGTGGTATCCCCGTACTCGGGAGAAGCAGCAAAATGTATTTTGGGGTGCAATTCCGCATATAACCATGGCATGTGTGAGCAATATATCATTTAGTGACAACTTTTTGTAAAATTTTTTTTTTTTTTTTTTTGTCATCATTCAATCACTTGGGACAAAAAAATAAAATATTCAATGGGCTCAACATGCCTCTCTGCAACTTCCTTGGGGTGTCTACTTTCCAAAATGGGGCCATTTGGGGGGGGCGGTTTGTACTGCCCTGCCATTTTAGCACCTCAAGAAATGAGATAGGCCGTCATAAACTAAAAGCTGTGTAAATTCCAGAAAATGTACCCTAGTTTGTAGACGCTATAAATTTTACGCAAACCAATAAATATACGTTTTTATTGACCTTTTTTTTTTTTTTTTTTTTTTACCAAAGACATGTGGCTGAATAAATGTTGGCCTAAATGTATGACTAAAATTGAGTTTATTGGATTTTTTTTATAACTAAAAGCTGAAAATATTATTTTTTTTTTTTTTTTAAATGTTGGTCATTTCCGTTTTATAGCGCAAAAAATAAAAACCGCAGAGGTGATCAAATACCATCAAAAGAAAGCTCTATTTGTGGGAAGAAAAGGACGCAAATTTCGTTTGGGTACAACATTGCATGACCGCGCAATTAGCAGTTAGAGCGACGCAGTGCCAAATTGTAAAAAGTGCTCTGGTCAGAAAGGGGGTAAAACCTTCCGGGGCTGAAGTGGTTAAATAAGGGTATTCAGTGGCGAGTGCCACATAACTGTTGGTTGGTGGTCCGTGGTGTTTTGCCCTATAATTTTGGTGGTCGGTTTGCTGCCTCTGTGGTCCATATGCCCTCGCTGTCTTTTTTTTTTTTTTTTTTTGCTACTCAGTGGTGGTGAGTGTGCCCCCTGTTGTTGGTGGCCAATGTGAGTAGTATTACTTGCAGACGAGAGAGTTGCTGAGAGAGGAAGAGGAAATGGTATTAACATTTGTAATCTCTATGATTGACCATAATGGCTATTAAAAAGGCTCATAGTCAATCGGATTGGCTTTGCGTCTATTGTGTCTGTGTTAGCTGATCTAATGAAAGCTCGATCACTGCACAGGCTGCCCTCGCCTTCTTTCTGCAGTGCTGTTTTGAGTTGGCACTTCAGAAATACACTACCCTCCCTTTTTGTACAATGCAACTGTGGGGAGGTGGTTGAATTCCTTCCTTGTTGCTAATAAACATATTAGGATAAGCACATCACTGCATAATAAGCAGTAATATGCTGTGTAAGCAATCAACCCATGCCCTGCCAGTCAGAAATATAATTAATATAAATATATATATATACACACACACACACACACACACACACACAAACACACACACACACACACACACACACACACACACACACACACACACACACACACACACACGGGACGGAAAGTATTCAGAATTAAATTTTTCATTCTTTGTTATATTGCAGCCATTTTCTAAAATCATTTAAGTTAATTTTTTTCCTCATTAATATACACATAGCACCCCATATTGACAGAAAAACACAGAATTGTTGACATTTTTGCAGATTTATTAAAAAGAAAAACTGAAATATCACATGGTCCTAAGTATTCAGACCCTTTGCTGTGACACTCATATATTTAACTCAGGTGCTGTCCATTTATTCTGATCGTCCTTGAGATGGTTCTACACCTTCATTTGAGTCCAGCTGTGTTTGATTATACTGATTGGACTTGATTAGGAAAGCCACACACCTGTCTATATAAGACCTTACAGCTCACAGTGCATGTCAGAGCAAATGAGAATCATGAGGTCAAAGGAACTGCCTGAAGAGCTCAGAGACAGAATTATGGCAAGGCACAGATCTGGCCAAGGTTACAAAAAAATTTCTGCTGCACTTAAGGTTCCTAAGAGCACAGTGGCTTCCATAATCCTTAAATGGAAGACGTTTGGGATGACCAGAACCCTTCCTGTGGCTGGCCGTCCATCCAAACTGAGCTATCAGGGGAGAAGAGCCTTGGTGAGAGAGGTAAAGAAGACCCCAAAGATCACTGTGGCTGAGCTCCAGAGATGCAGTCGGGAGATGGGAGAACGTTGTAGAAAGTCAACCATCACTGCAGCCCTCCACCAATTAGGGCTTTATGACAGAGTGGCCCGACGGAAGCCTCTCCTCATTGCAAGACACATGAAATCCCGCATGTAGTTTGCTAAAAAACACCTGAAGGACTCCAAGATGGTGAGAAATAAGATTCTCTGGTCTGATGAGGCCAAGATAGAACTTTTTGGCCTTAATTCTAAGCAGTATATGGAGAAAACCAGGCACTGCTCATCCCCTGTCCAATACAGTCCCAACAGGGAAGCATGGTGGTGGCAGCATCATGCTGCGGGGGTGTTTTTCAGCTGCAGGGACAGGACGACTGGTTGCAATCAAGGGAAAGATGAATGCGGCCAAGTACAGGGATATCCTGGACGAAAACCTTCTCCAGAGTGCTTAGGACCTCATACTGGGCAGAAGGTTTACCTTCCAACAAGACAATGACCCTAAGCACACAGCTAAAATGAAGGAGTGGCTTCACAACAACTCCGTGACTGTTCTTGAATGGCCCAGCCAGAGCCCTGACTTAAACCCAATTGAGCATTTCTGGAGAGACCTAAAAATGTCTGTCCACCAACGTTTACCATCCAACCTGACAGAACTGGAGAGGATCTGCAAAGAGGAATGGCAGAGGATCCCCAAATCCAGGTGTGAAAAACTTTTTGCATCTTTCCCAAAAAGACTCATGGCTGTATTAGATCAAAAGGGTACTTCTACTAAATACTGAGCCAAAGGGTCTGAATACTTAGGACCATGTGATATTTCAGTTTTTCTTTTTTAATAAATCTGCAAAAATGTCAACATTTCTGTATTTTTCTGTCAATATGGGGTGCTGTGTGTACATTAATAAGGAAAAAAAATGAACTAAATTATTTTTGAAAATGGCTGCACTATAACAAACAGTGAAAAAGTTAAGAGCGTTTGAATACTTTCCGTCCCCACGCACAATAAATAAATATATATATAATTATATTCTCTATCATATTTTTATTTTTTGTAATTCTGTGTAAAAGCTCTGTAGCTGTGATGAGATGCTTCTGCATTATGCAGCACTACACTGAACAGGGATACCGCTAGCAATGGAATGTATATAAAGCTTTAATTGAAATGTAAGTTAAAAGCTAAAACTTGGCATAACACAGCTGTAGACTACACAAATGCAGGCACCCAATGAGACCCACCTAAAAAGGAGCACTTGTACGAGGTGGAGAGTGGAAGGGGTCTAATCCTCCCTATGTAAAACTCCCATTAAACTTTAAATAAGTTTAACACGTCATAAGGGTGCTGATTGCATTGCTTTTATTACTGTTCTTCACAGTTGGTAACTGGGCATTCCCACCTTGACAGCGCTCATGAGCATTGCATTTTTGTATCAGTGGTGGAGGGATCCTTACCCTCTCTACTCTTCAGAATGTCTGACGTTTGGAGAGATTTCAGTGGTGTTTTCAGGGAGATTTTCGTTGCACATCTCAGTAGGGGCATGGCTTAAACAAAGATGAATAATACTGATATAAGCGTCACCAGTTACCAGTCCATTGTCTCATTGCTATATTTCTCAGTCAAATAGACATTTGACTGTTGATCACTACCCCTACATGAAAATGTGTGTGTGTGTGTGTGTGGGGGGGGGGGTGTGTTTGTTTTTAAGATTTACTTTTTGTATACTACCAAGTTCTTTGTACAGCTTTCTTTAGAATTGGAAGTGCTGGCTTTTCAACTTTTCCCGCTTTTTCTTTTCAGGTGCTACTGGCTGCTGCGGTCTGTACGAAGGCAGGGAAGGCCATAGTATCAAGGCAGTTTGTGGAGATGACTCGGACACGGATTGAGGGACTGTTGGCTGCTTTCCCAAAATTAATGAATACTGGAAAACAGCACACCTTTGTGGAAACCGAAAGTGTTCGCTATGTGTACCAGCCCATGGAAAAACTATACATGGTTCTAATTACTACAAAAAACAGCAACATCCTTGAGGACCTTGAAACTCTCAGACTTTTCTCTAGAGTGGTAAGTGGTACCTTAATACAGAACTTGAGCCCATCATCCTAAACCAACACACGCACTCAAAAACACCCACACGCACTCAAAAACACCCACACACAAATTAGAATATCATCAAAAAGTTAATTTATTTCAGTAATTCTATTCAAAAAGTGAAGCTCATATTTTATTTAGTGCGTTACACACAGAGTGATATATTTTGAGCGTTTCTTTCTTTTAATTCTGATGATTATGGCTTACAGCTAGTGAAATCCCAAAATTCAGTATCTTAGAAAGTTAGAATAAAAAATGATTTTTAATACAGAAATCTTGGCTTACTGAAAAGTGAGTCCATGTACGGTATAGTATGCACTCAATACTTGGTCGGAGCTCCTTTTGCACATATTACTGCATCAATGCGGCATGGCATGGAAGCGATCATCACTGACTGTGGAAACATCACACTGGACCTCATGCAACTTGGATTCTGTGCCTCTCCACTCTTCCTCCAGACTCTGGGACCTTGATTTCCAAATGAAATGCAAAAGTTTCCACAGCCCTTGATAATTTAGGAAGCCATGTCATCTGCTGATGTTGGTCCACTGTGTTTTATCAAATCCAAAGTCAGTGCAGCCCTCTAGCTAGAAATTCTAGTGCACTTCATGCTTCCCTCTGCTGACCAGCTTTATGGAGATGCTGATTTCATTTTCCAGCAGGACTTTGCAACTGCCCACACTGCCAAAAGTACCAATACCTGGTGTAATTATCGTGGTATCACTGTGTTTGATTGTCTAGAGAGTCTGCGGGGTATTGTCAAGAGGAAGATGAGACACCAGACCCAGCAATGCAGAGGAGCTGAAGGCCACTATCAAAGCATACATAGAAAAAAAGGAACCCAAGTATTCCTACCATGATTCAAAAGATTGCTACTTCTGCAACAGAAAATCTAAATCAAGTTGGTTCTATTAAAATTACAAAATTTATTCAATACACTAATACCAATAGAGGCAAAGCCTTCTGAAATCCGCAAAGTACAAAAGTGCATACAACTTCACGCATCATACTTTCCGGGTCCCCTCCATAGGAGGAATAACCCTGAAAGAATTCGATGCTTGTGGACACACAGAAAATGAGAACGACACATGTACAACACTACACAAAGATGTAAACAAAAAACCCCCCACACAAATACACAAAGTCTGGACAGCAGCTTGTACATATTCACAGGAAAACTGCCAAGCGACAAAATCACATTAAAAAATATATATATCTTTGAAAAAGGTGTTCATCTTATTCCAATAAGGAAAAAATACCGTGCAAATTTCCTGTGAATAGCCCCCAGGGGAAGGGATAAAGGATGATACTTAAGTCCTGCCCTAAATTAAATAAAGTTGATAAGAAAATAATGGGATGGATCTCACTGACTGACTCTTGATTTTAAAGGCCTGCGCTGATTTCAATGCAGAAGGAGAATGTCCTTGAATTGCCAGACATGGCATAGTATCCTCAGGCGGTTAGCAATGTATTTAACCACAAACACTAAATGTCTCCATACATAATCTCTTAACTTCAGAGAAATGTCCTTCTGAATGGTGATCAAATTATCATAAGTGTGGGCGCAACAGCCGGTTGCCGATATCTGTTCTGAATGGGGAATAAGATGTAATGTCCTGTAACCAAGAGTACATCCGCAAAGCGGCTATTGGATCGCAGACAGCCAAAGGTGGATTTAATGACTTCAGTATGTTAACTAAGAGTCCCAAGCCGGGATGATAATCATATTGCTGCTGGATTATCAAATCATACAGTCTTTTCACCACTAGGTGTCGTCTTGTAATTCAAGAGAAGCAAGCAATAGAGTGTGTCAATACATTACCACTCTGTCGGGTGTCATAGTTACTGGGTCCCCTTCTCAGTCTAGTGCGGGCTCAGTCAGCTCTGTAACAATATCTCCAGGGCGGCTCTAATCTTCATGGACGAGCTAATCCCCACCGCTTATTTGTTTAAGACATGCTCCATGTGTTATTCTAATGGAGGTTGAACAGGCGTCACCAATCCCGTCTCCGATCCTGCGGTTCAGCTTGAACGAGGGCACAGCGTGAACTGGCATGACATGACCGTTGTGACGTCACGTGTTTCGCTAGATTGATAGGCGTAGCTTCATCTGGACTTCTTCACTATCAAAGCAACCTGGGATTCCAAACACATCAGCAGTGCCACAGGCTGATCGCCTCCATGCCATGCAGCATTGATGGAGTAATTCATGCAAAAGGAGCTCTGACCAAATATTAACTGCATACTATACTGTACACGAACATACTTTTCAGTAAGCCAACATTTCTGTAATAAACTTTTTTTCTTTTTTTTTTTTTTTTTTTTTTATTGGTCTTATGTAGTAATCAGATTTTCTGAGATAATGAATTTGGGGTTTTTACTAGCTGTAAGCCATAAGCGTCAAAATTAAAAGAAAGAAATGTTTGAAATATATCGCTCTGCGTGTAATGCATCTAAACAAAATTAGTTTTTTATGACTAGAATTACTGAAATAAATTAACTTTTTTGATATTCTAATTTTCTGAGGTGTGTGTGAAAATTATATATATATATATATATATTATAATATTATAATATTATTTCCGAAGGTTGCTGCACTTAAAAATGTGTTGCTTTATTCCATCGAATCTTTAGAAAAAGGTTACACGCGCCCTTCCTTAGATCAGTCAAAACACACAATATTGTGTGTGTATATATAAATATCTTTATCGGCACCTTTTTTAGCGAAGGCAAAATGCATCCCTTTAAATTTCATGTATGTCTTCACACTGGTCTATTGCGTTTCCTTTGTGGCATTAAAAATTCTTGCTGCATTTTTGGTCAGTTTAAAAAAAATACGCACCAAAAACACCTCCTCATTTGACATGCATTGAAAACGCATCAATAACGCACGTGTTAAGTTTTTGATGAAGTTTTTGAGTCACATATGATCTATGAAAACCACACATGAGCACCTTATTTCTCTATCTGCAAAATGCCAGAAACACGATTTTTGGTATATGTATGTATGTATGTATATATATATATATATATATATATATATATATATATATATATATATATATATATATATATATATATATATATATATATATATATATATATATATATATATATATATATATATATATATATATATAATTAAATTGTACTGGTGAAGGTGTATGTAGCTAAATTGTTCCTGACCTGGAGCAAGATGCAGATCTGGATAAAGTCAGTGGTCCTTATCTGCATACATATTCTTGATTTGAAACAAGAGGATCAGCATGACACCAGAAACTGGAATTTGCAGAAAAAGAAATTGAAATGGCAGCCTTGTTCTTGCCAAACCAATCTATTAACCTTCTACAAGGAGGTGAGCTGTCATCTAGATAAAGGAAGGCCCGTAGACATGGTGTATCTGGATTTTGCAAAAGCATTTGACAGTTCCCCATAAAGGTTTACTGTACAAAGTAAGGTCCGTTGGCATGGACCATAGGGGGAGTACATGGATTGAAAACTGGCTACAAGAGAGAGTTCAGAGGGTAGTGATAAATGGGGAGTACTCGGAATGGTCAGAGGTGGGTAGTGGGGTCCCCCAGGGTTCTGTCCTGGGACCAATCCTATTTATTTTGTTCATAAACGACCCAGAAGATGGGATAAACAGTTCAATCTCAGTATTTGCGGATTATACTAAGCTAAGCAGGGAAATAACTTCTCCGCAGGATGTGGAAACCTTTCAATGAAGATCTGAACAAATTAATGGGGTGGGCAACTACATGGCAAATGAGGTGTAATGTGGAAAAATGCAAAATAATGCAATCTACTCACTGGGGAGAGAACCTCTGGGGGAATCAAAGATGGAAAAGGACCTGGGGGACCTAGTAGATGATAGGCTCAGCAATGGCATGCAATGCCAAGCTGCTGCTAACAAAGCAATCAATATTGGCATGCATTAAAAAGGGGATCAACTCCAGACATAAAGCGATAATTCGTCCACTCTACAAGACTCTGGTCCGGCCTCACCTGGAGTATGCTGTCCAGTTCTGGGCACCAGTTCGCAGGAAGGATATACAGGAAATGGAGGGAGTACAAAGAAGGGTAACAAAGTTAATAAAGGGTCTGAAGGATATTAGTTATGAGGAAAGGTTGTGAGCACTGAACTTATTCCCTCTGGAGAAGAGACGCTTGAGAGGGGATATGATTTCAAGTCGTGTTCCGTTCTGTACTATGGAACCATTCTAATAGGAATGACTCAAGTCGCTCCGACTTCGAAAAAGGTTCCTGTACTACTTCGGGATGACTTCAAGGCGACTTGCATTGACGTCTATACAGAAGTCATTTTGCAAGCCGCCGCTGAAGTCGTGTGCAGGTCGTCTAAGGCAGGCGCGCTGCAAGTTGTGCTGCCCCTGTGTAAACCGGCTCTTAATCTTAAACTGCATAGAGGGTTCTTTTATTGTAAGGGCCCTTTCACACTGGGGCGGCGTCGGCGGTAAAGCGCCGCTATTGTAAGCGGCACTTTACCGTCTATATTCGGCCCCTAGCGGGGCGGTTTTACCGCCCTGCTAGCGGCCAAGAAAGGGTTAAAAACCACCGCAAAGCGCCTCTGCAGAGGCACTTTGCCGGCGGTATAGCCGCGCTGTCCCATTGATTTCAATGGGCAGGAGCGGTATACACTCTGCTCCTTCACCGCTCCGAAGATGCTGCTAGCAGGACTTTTTTTACCGTCCTGCCAGCGCACCACTCCAGTGTGAAAGCCCTCGGGGCTTTCATACTTTAATCAAAGCAGCGGCACTTTCGGGACGGTTTGCAGGCGCTATTATTAGCGCAATAGCGCCTGCAAATCGCCCCAGTGTGAAAGGCCACTTAGAGCGGCAAGGATGTGGAATTCCCTTCCATAGGTGGTGTGGTCTCAGCGGAGGGGAATCGATTTGGTTTAAAAAAACTATTAGATAAGCACCTGAATGACCACAACATACATGGATATACAATGTAATACTGACAATCACACACATAGTTTGGACTTGATGGACTTGTGTCTTTTTTCAATCTCACCTATGTAACTCGCCTAGCTGAGAATTTATTTGATTTTTAGGGCAAAATTAAACAAGAATGCAGTTTGGTTGCTTTTAGCAGCAACTCCACTTTAGCTTTCATTTTCTTTTCCCAGCTTTTTGTGAATCAGACCCCTAAACAGTGAGGTACAGTTTGAATGTTATAGATACATTGCTTCAATAGCCATAGTTTACCTTTCACTATGGAGCTTTATTTAGTTATTCACAACAGCTACAGCTTTCCCCTTTGCCTGTTGCGCTCATACGACAGCAGTCCTAATCTGAGTTTGCACACATAGGATACAAGGTCAATGAGCAATATTCATAGCACCATTGATTATTCTGTAGTCCTTCTTCTTTTTTTTTTTTTTTTTTTTTTTTTTTTTTATTATAGCAGTCCTGAATTGGCAAAATGGTAATGTTTGATACTTTGGGAGGGGGCCTCAAATATGCTGAGTAATGTTTGTAACACATTGTGACCTTTTTCAGATTCCAGAATACTGTCGAGCCTTGGAAGAGACTGAAATCTCTGATCACTGTTTTGATCTAATATTTGCATTTGATGAAATTGTGGCTTTGGGATATAGAGAAAATGTGAACTTGGCCCAAATTAGAACATTCACTGAGATGGATTCTCATGAAGAGAAAGTGTTCAGAGCTGTCAGAGAGGTGAGATCCAGTGTATCTATTTTTTTTAAACAGCTGTTTGTACTGATGTAAGAGGCTGTATGTTTGTTTGTAAGCTTTGTGGCAAAAGTGTATGATTGATATATTTTTTTTCTTTCTTTAGATATAATATTTCAGTACCTTCTTACTTTATTTATTCTTGCTTTAATCGGGACTTCACTCAGAGTGAAGTAATGCTGGTTCGGTGCTTCCCAACAGCCTGTAACTGAGGTACAGGTGTTTTTTTTGTTGTTTTTTTTTAGGGGAGGATGAAGCCATTGGCCCCACCCCTTCCCTCCCATAACCTCCTGGGACACCTCAGATGTCCCACGAAGCTGCAGAAACATTCAGAGTGGTGTGCGCTTGCACACTGGGGAGCCAGTTGGGGTCCCTCAGGAAGCCAAAGATGGCTGCCATATCCAAGATGGCAGTGCCTGGGACCTGCAGTGGGGAGACAGCGCTGGACTCCAGGCACTGGAAACAACAATATTTTTAAAAGTCAGCAGCTACCGTGTTTGTAGCTGCTGACTTTATTAAAAAGAAGGAAAAAAAAAGTAACTCTGTAATTCATAACCTCTCTCCATTTTTAGCATTCCTGGCTTGGTGTCTGTCAACCACCTGCTTTAATACTTTTTCTCTCCTATAATAAAGTAAACAACCCAAAAACCTCCTTCAGCCCTTGTATGTAAGCTGCTACTTTTTATTTTTATTTATTTTTGGATATCACATTTGTCAGTCCCTCCTTTTCAATTTGTTCATCTGAAGAATTCCTTGTATTTTGTGAAAAGATAACAAGACATTTGGGCAAGTGGAGAGGGAGTTGGAGAGTGAGCGGCCCAATATAAAGTTCAGCACTGACTGAGATTGATGAAACTAATAGTTTTACATAATGCAGCACCATCCACACACGGGACACCCATCATTAGAGGCCTTTTTTTTTTTTTCTCTCTAACATGGCAAATGTCAGCTTGGCACCATGTTACACCCTGCATATGGATGTCACGTGGTAAGAAAGGTGGTAAAAAAGAATGCATATGTTATTTATGCATTCTCTGCATTCAGGTAAAAAACCTTTCAAAATCTGCTCCCCCAGCCTCCCTAAACACTTACATGAGCACGATCTTGATCCGGCGATGTTCGCATCTGCAGCATCTCTTCACCCCTCTTTCTCTTCTCACAGGACGCTCAGCGGCAGGAACCATTTGGTCTAAGCCTGTGAGGGAGTGGGGGGCGGGATGAGGCTGAGATGCGCTCTGTGTGTCTATGGACACACACAGCATAGCTTGGGATCGAGCCCACACAAGTGCCACCATTGCAAGTGGCTTGGTATGGGAACACTCAGAAAAGAGGAGCCAAAATCGCCAGAAGAGGATCCAAGAAGAGTAGGCTCTGGGCAAATCCATTGCACAGAGCAGGTAAGAACATGTTTGGTTTTTTTTTTGTTTTTTTTTTTTTTTTCCTTTTTAACCCTTTCATGACTAAGCCTATTTTTGAAATTTGGTGTTTACAAGTTAAAATCCATATTTTTTGCTAGAAAATTACTTAGAACCCCCAAACATTATATATATATTTTTTTAGCAGAGCATCTAGAGAATAAAATGGCGATTGTTGCTATATTTTATACCACATGGTATTTGTGCAGCGGTGTTTTAAACGCAAATTTTTGGAAAAGGGACACTTCCATGAATGTTAAAAAATACAAACAGTAAAGTTACCCCAATTTTTTTGTATAATGTGAAAGATGATGTTACGCCGAGTAAATAGATACCAAACATGTCACGCTTTATAATTGCACGCACTCGTGGAATGGTGACAAACTATGGTAGCTATGAATTTACATAGGTGACACTTTTAATTTTTTTTACGGTTACCACGTTAGAGTTAGAGGAGGTCTAGGGCTAGAATTATTGCTCTCGCTCTGACGATCGTGGCGATACCTCACATGTGTGATTTGAACACCGTTTACATATGCGGGCGCGACTTCCGTATGCGTTTTCTTCACTGCGCGAGCTCGCGGGGACGGGGGCGCTTTAAAAAATTTTTTTTTTATTTTATTTATTTTTATACTTATAAATTGTGTTTAAAAAAAAAATGTTTTTTTTTTTTTTTTTTCCTTTTTATTGCTGTCACAAGGAATGTAAACATCCCTTGTGACAGTAATAGGTGGTGACAGGTACTCTTTATGGAGGGATCGGGGGTCTAAAAGACCCCCGATCCCTCCTCTGCACTTCAAAGTATTCAGATCGCCGAAAATGGCGATTCTGAATACTGTGTATTTTTTTAAATTCGGCGCCATTGGCAGCCGAGTAAACTGGAAGTGACGTCATGACGTCGCTTCCGCGTTTACAATTAGAAGGCTGGAACGAAGCCATTCATGGCTTCGTTCCAGCCCGCCCACTGCCGCCGGAGGCACCTGATTGGACACCGGGCCTCCCGATCGCACAGGAAGGCCGGTAAGAGCGGCGGGAGGGGGGGGGGGGAGTCCCCTCCCGCTCCTCCGGTATAACAGCCGAGCGGCTTTTAGCCGCATCGGTTGTTATATACGGATAGCTGATCGCCCGCTCAAAACAACGGTACTGGGATGATGCCTGCAGCTGCGGGCATCATCCCGGTATAACCCCCGAAAGCCGAGTACGCACATCTGCGGGTTAATCACTTTAAATTCAGAGCTGCAGCTTGCCATAGTGTTGACTTCTGTGGCAAAATCTTCTTACCTCTAGGTACACCTGCACATTAGATCCAGGTTGGTTTCCAAGGGCCCTATGAGAAGAAGATTATGGCTACAGGTGTCAATGTTGTGGCAGAATGTCGCTCTGAAATTGAGGCAAGTATGCATCTGGGGTTTGGTAAGCTAAACAAGCTGAGGGGTTGTAAACCCTCAAGGTTTTTCACCTTAATGCATTCTATGCATTAAGGTGAAAAATGCAGCCCCCAGGGCCCCCTTATACTTACCTGAACCCGATATTTCCAGCGTCGGGGACGAGCACAGCAGCTTCAGCCGCTGTCTTGTGTCCTCGTTGGATAGATTGATGGCAGCAGGAGCCATTGGCTCCCGCTGCTGTCAATCAAATCCAGTGATACAGAATCTGGAGGGGGGGGGGGGTCCTGATGTCTGTGTCAGTGGACGCGGCAGTAGGACTCGGCAGCGCACCCACACGAATGCCCCCATGGATAGCGGCTCTCCGTGGGGGTACTTGAAAAGAAGAGGAGCCAGGAGCGCCACCAGGGCACCCCAGAAGAGGTGGATTGAGGCCACTTTGTACAAAAGCCTTGCACAGAGGAGGTAAGTATAAAATGGTGGTTTAAAAAAAAAAAAAATAAATAAATTAAACCATGAAACCTTACAACCCCTTTTAAAGCGGAAGTAAACCCATCGATTTGATAGTTTCAAAAAACAGTTAACATAGCTGTCACATTTGCTTGTGCTCGCAACCAAACTGTCAAACCATCCAATGTCTGGCTTCATAACGGATCACATGTGCAGTTGCAGATTAAACAGAGGCTAAGATGGCAGCATCCTTGGTTGAAAACAATAGGAGGGTTAACTTCTACTTTTAAGTCAAGGGGGAAGGCAGGAAGAATAGTTTATGTAAAGTGCACCTATCCTTTAGGCTGGGCTCACACCTATGCAAATTGGATGTGTTTCCCTGTATCCAATTCACATGGTAGGAGATATGTAAACCGCCTCCATAGAGAGCCGGTTTACATATCTTCTGTGGCTCTGGTGCGAATTTGCACAGGGGTCCTGTGCGTCTTTTGGTCTGTTTTTCATGTCCAAATTCAGCCTTAAAATTCTTGACTTGACTATGTTTTAAGGGCATGAGGGCACTGATATTTATGCCTGTAGGGAAGAATATTAGTCTTAAACCAGTTTACTCAAAATACACAATGAACATCAAACACATCAGCACCAGAAATGCAGGAAGGAATGAATTAAATTTTAAATCTGCCAAATATACCAAATTGTCATATATGCTCTGCTCCTGTTACCCTACATTGAAGCCTTTTATATTAGTACAGATTACCTAGTGAAGTTGTTCAGTGGCAACCAAAAAAAGAGTTATTGCAGCCCTATCTAGTTCCAATAAAAACAGGCGATTATTGTAATAGTTTTTAATCTTCCATATTATGAATTAAAAATTGAGTATACACAAATGTTTGTCAGTGTAGATTTGTATCCGTACACCTCATGATGTGGTGTGGGTTTGTTTTGTTTTGTTTTTGTTTGTTGTTTTTGGTTGTTGTTGTTTTTTTTTTTTTTTTTTTTTTTTTTTTTTTTTGCTATGATTTTTGAAGATATGAAAGGCTACCTAGAGGCATAATCTAGATGCATTTTCAACACCCTAAGCTTTTTATTATGTAAACTGGTGTTCCTGCTAGTCCCTCTGCTTTCCTATTAAAAACTGACCACACTAGGCAGGTGAGCACAGCCTGGTCAGTTTTCTAGCTGTGCTTGGAGCTAATCCAATGATCTGGCTTGTGCTGACTTTTTTTTTTTCAATTCCCATACTGCGATTTTGAAGGAACACATGCAGTGCAACTTCTTTCACACTCATCAGCGATTCCTATGCGTTTGCAATGAAATTTGAGTGCAGCAGCAGTTAATTTGATTTATGGCCTGGTCTCTCTCATCAGTGTGAACCAGGGTTTAATGCTGAAAGGTTAAGGGATGAGGTTCTGGAATATGGTCTCACGCTTGCTGAAAAATAGTGCTGTGGCCTAAATGATAAATAATAACTGTGTCGCTGGGGTTTTGTTTTCCCGGTTTCTTGAACATGTCTTCCATAGCTTAGGAGCTTTCAAACCCACTTTGTTAAATGTGTTACTAAAAGTTCAAACAGTCTTTTTGTGTGTGTTTTATATTAAGGGAGCTGTGACTGCTAATATTGCACTACAGCTATCCTCCAAGGATTATACATGTATGTATACTTTCCTTCAGAAGTGAAAAATCTTGCAGTGAGCTTTGACAGCATTATAAAAACACAAGGAAGTCAGGCAGTCAGTGGCACCTTACTTTTATTGTGAGTGGAATCACTTATCCTCTGAATTATGCATTACATTTTCAGTTCCTGTGTTATAATAATTACTGAGATGTCTCATATTTCTTGTGATGGAGGAAGTAAACACTTTTTTTTTTTTTTTTAATAGACTCAGGAACGAGAGGCAAAGGCTGAGATGAGACGTAAAGCAAAAGAGCTACAGCAGGCTAGGAGGGATGCTGAGCGTCAGGGTAAGAAAGCTCCAGGATTCGGAGGTTTTGGAAGTTCTGGTAGTTCATCTATTTCCAGTAATGCTGCAGCCCTGATTACAGAGAACATTATTGAATCAGAGAAAACAAAGACCGCTCCTGTATCAACCAGGTAATATTTATTTCATTTTACATATATTCATTGTCATTGTGAGAATTTGCATTATTAGGTAAATTTAAAGACAAAACTTAATTTAGGCTGCATTCAAACCTGAGCACTGCGTGTTTGCACATGTTTTCTGGCATTTTGTTGCACGTTTTATATGCATGTTTATGAGAGATTTTGTAAAGCATTTTCCACTTGTTTTGGAGCTTTGGTGTTTTTGTATTAGACAATAGAGAAAACTAGCATCTGTCAAATCATTTTTGGCTATGTTTCTGCTTTCAGCTGCTTTAAAAAAAAAAAAAACACACACACACACCACTATGCCCATAGGAAATAATAGATTTTTCAGCGTTTTGGAGCTATGCGCTACAAAACACTCAGGTTTCAATGGGACCATAGGGAAGGGCTAAAACACCTGTCAGGTGTTTTTTGCTGTCTGTGTCCCGTTGGGGATAAATAAAAAAAACTTAAAAGAAAAATGTTTGAAAAATATCGCTCTGCGTGTAATGCATCTAAACAAAATGATCTCACAAAAGTGAGTACACCCCTCACATTTTTGTAAATATATTATCTTTTCATGTGACAACACTGAAGAAATTATACTTTGCTACAATGTAAAGTAGTGAGTGTACAGCTTGTATAACAGTGTAAATTTACTGTCCCCTCAAAATAACTCAACACACAGCCATTAATGTCTAAACTGCTGGCAACAAAAGTGAGTACACCCCTAAGTGAAAATGTCCAAATTGGGCCCAAAGTGTTTTGTATGGCCTCCATTAGTTTCCAGTACTGCCCTAACCCTATTGGGAATGGAGTTTACCAGAGCTTCACAGGTTGCCACTGGGGTCCTCTTCCACTCCTCCATGACGACATCACGGAGCTGATGGATGTTGGAGACCTTCCACTCAATAGGGTTTAGGCCTGGAGACATGCTTGGCCAGTCCATCACCTTTTTACCCTTGTCTTCTTTAGCAAGGCAGTGGTCCTCTTGGAGGTGTGTTTTGGGGTCGTTATCATGTTGGAATACTGTCCTACAGCCCAGTCTCCGAAGGGAGGGGATCATGCTCTGCTTCAGTATGTCGCAGTAGATGTTGGCATTCATGGTTCCCTCAATGAACTGTAGCTCCCCAGTGCCAGCAGCCCCTGACCATGACACTCCCACCATGCTTGACTGTAGGCAAGACACACTTGTCTTTGTACTCCTCACCTGGTTGCCGCCACACACGCTTAACACCATCTGAACCAAATAAGTTTATCTTGGTCTCATCAGACCACAGGACATGGTTCCAGTAATCCATGTCCTTAAACTGCTTGTCTTCAGCAAACTGTTTGCAGGCTTTCTTGTGCATCAGCTTTAGAAGAGGCTTCCTTCTGGGATGACAGCCATGCAGACCAATTTGATGCAGTGTGTGGCGTATGGTCTGAGCACTGACAAGCTGACCCTTCAACCTCTGCAGCATTGCTGGCAGCACTCATTTGTCTATTTCCCAATGACAACCTCTGGATAGGACGCTGAGCATGTGCACTCAACTTTGGTCGACCATGGCGAGACCTGTTCTGAGTGGAACCTGTCCAGGTAACCCGCTGTATGTATGGTCTTGGCCACCGTGTTGCAGTTCAGCCTTAGGGTCTTGGAAATCTTATAGCCTAGGCCATCTTCATGTAGACCAACAATTCTTTTTCTCAGATCCTTAGAGAGTTCTTTGCCATGAGGTGCCATGTTGAACTTCCGGTGAGAACAATAACACCAAATTTAACACACCTGCTCCCTATTCATACCTGAGACCTTGTAACACTAACGAGTCACATGACACCAGAGAGGAAAAATGGCTAATTGGGCCCAATTTGGACATTTTTCACTTAGGGGTGTACTCGCTTATTTTGCCAGCGGTTTAGACATTAATGGCTGTGTTGAGTTATTTTGAGGGGACAGCAAATTTACACCATTATTCAAGCTGTACACTCACTACTTTACATTGTACCAAAGTGTTATCTCTTCAGCGTTGTCACATGAAAAGATATAATAAAATATTTACAAAAATGTGAGGGGTGTACTCATTCACTTTTGTGAGATACTGTATATATCCGGCACTTTATTAGGTACACCTTGCTAGTACTGGGTTGGACGCCCTTTTGCCTTCAGAACTGCCTTAGTTCTTCGTGGCATAGATTCAAAAAGGTGTTGGACACATGCCTCAGATTTTGGTCCATATTTACATGATGGCATCACACAGTTGCTGCTGATTTGTCGACTGCACCTCCATGATGCAAATCTCCTGTTACACCACATCCCAAAGATTATCTATTGGATTGAGATCTGGTGACTGTGTCATGTTCAAGAAACCAGTGGTGAGATTATTTGAGCTTTGTGACATGGTGCATTATCCTGCTGGAAGTAGCCTTAAGAAGATGGGTACACTGTAGTCATAAAGGGATGAACATGGTCGGCAACAATACTCAGGTAGGCCGTGGTGTTTAAACAATGCCATATTGGTACTAAGGGGCCCAAAGTGTGCTAAGAAAATATCCCCCCACACCATTATACCACCACCAACCTGAATCATTGATGCAAGGCAGGAAGAATCTATGCTTTCATGCTGTTTACGTTAAATTCTGACCCTAACATCTGAATGTCGCAGCTGAAATCGAGACAAATCAGACCAAGCAACGTTTTTCCAATCTTTTATTGTCCAATTTTGGTGAGCCTGTGCGAATTGTAGCCTCAGTTTCCTGGTCTTAGCTGACAGGAATAGCACCCGATGTGGTCTTCTGCTGCTGTAGCCCATCTGCTTCAAGGTGTTGTGCATTCAGAGATGGTGTTCTGCATATTTTTATTTACTGTTACTTTTTTATCATCTTGGACCAATCTGCCCATTCTCCTCTGACATCAACAAGGCACTTTCATCCACACAACTGCTGCTCACTGGATATTTTCTATTTTTTGTACCAGTCTCTGTAAACCCTAGAGATGGTTGTGTGTGAAAATCCCAGTAGATCAGCAGTTTTTGAAATGCTCAACCAACCTGTCTGGCACCAACAACTATGCCACATTCAAAGTCACTTAAATCCCTTTTTTTCCCCATTCTGATGCTCGGTTGAACTTCAAGTTGTCTTCACCACATCTAGATGCCTAAATGCATTGAGTTGCTGCCATGCGATTGGCTAATTAGCAGTTTTTGTTACCAAGCAATTCAACAGGTGTACCTAATAAAGTGGCTGGTGAGTGTGATCGATATATTATAAAATTTTATCAAAGAAAGATCCGGTGTAAAACATTTAACAAAAAATAAAACTAAATCCAGTATAAAAAATGTGGACATTAAATAAGATTACATATCGATATGATATAATACAAATTATAGTCATAAATTTTGTCTAATGCATTTGTGCAATAACACACAATCTGTAGGGCCAGGCTCGTTTATCATACAATTGCCACAATAAAGAGCTTGTTTACCTAAATTTCGTGCTGTATTCTTAATGCTCGTTTTTAATTGTGTATGTAGGCCACAGGTTTAGAGCTGAAGATTTTATAAATTACAAAAATAAAGAGAAAGTAGGATGTGTGTAAGAAAGGAAGCGAGAAATATAGTGAGTTAGAAAATAAAGATAGGAGAACATGGTGGCAATCACAAATAAGCTATAGATAAAGCTGTTCAGAATAAAGTGCTTTATACCAAGTTAATCCTTGAATAGGTACCACTTTACCTAAGTTTTCAAAGCTGTAATGTAGTTTCTTCTATGACACACATGGAATCAATTTTGTACAACTCTTTTACTTAGGGGATTGAACTCTATTTCCAGTGTATAGGAATCAATGTTTTGGCAGAATTGAGAAGCTGGATAGTTAATGAACTTTTTATAATGATGTAATGGTATATCAGAATTGGTAATAAACATAATAAGCCATGGTAGAGATTTGCTTTCACTTCCCGTTTTGCCTACGGGACAGGAAGCAAAAGGAAATCTCTCCTAAGTGAGAGACATCCTCCCCTAGATGGTGGTTACTGCAACAAGTGTCACCACTGAAAAGCTTTCCCTTTATTCTTATTCTGGGGACAACTCTGCATTTTGGATTTTGGATTTTCTCATTTTAAGTCCTGGTGACAGTGGTCACAAAGACTTGCAATAACCGCATACTTCATGTGTCACCTTTAAGGAAGTAGGCCATAGTTTTTCTGAAACCATTGGTATTTTGATGTCTTCCAGGTGCTAAATATGCTGTTATTACAATTAAGACCTTTTGATTTGAGATTTTTACCTACTGGTGTGCTGGTAAATTTTGTGCTTTAGCAATAAAAACTGACAGGGTTGCTAACACTTTTCCACTCATTTCTAAATGGACATGTTGGGTGTTCTCGCATCTAATTGCAGTGCAGGTGCATTTGCAATCTAATATTTTGCATTGAGTATACTGTATGTGAATAATGGTATACAAAGGACTTGTATTCTGAAAATGAATTAGTTGCATTTGTTGATGTATCATTTTAGGCCATCTGGTTCCAACAAAGCACTAAAACTTGGAGCTAAAGGAAAAGAAGTAGATAACTTTGTGGACAAATTGAAATCCGAAGGAGAAACTATTGTTACTTCATCTGCTGGAAAGAAACAACACGAAGCAGCAAAAGTCCTTCCTCCACCAGCTCACATAGATAGGTCAGTACTTTGCAAAGTCTTTCCTTCATGTTTCTGTTCACTTATAGAAGAGCTTTGTCTTTTCTTGTGTTACCAGCTTTCACTGACTTGCCCAAACATCCAAGACCACAGAACATTCAGTCTTATTTACTAGATATATTGATCTTAAATTGTAGCGTTCATTTGAAGATTGAAGAGAAGATCACCTTAACCTGCAGTAGGGATGGTGGTCTGCAAAATATGGAAGTCCACGGTCTCATTATGCTTAGAGTGGCTGATGATAAATTTGGAAGAATCCGTGTATATGTGGACAATGAGGACAAGAAAGGTGTGCAGCTCCAGGTAAGTCTCGAGGAAGAACTGTTCTGAATGAAGTAATGAACCTCACCAAGAGATGTTGTAGGTTTTTTTTTTTTCGTCTTTTATCACCCCAGCCGGTTATTCGTTTCCTAGTGCATTACACTAGGAAACGAATAACCTGTTGGGGTGATTTTTTTACTATTGGTGTTTTGAAAAGCTTTGTCTAACCTTGTGAATAGGTTACCAAGAGTCCTTTTTATCTCTTATACCTGAACATGGAAGCGTAATGTGGCTTTTTTTTTTTTTCTCAGATAAGTTTATAGTGAGTAAAGATCCCCAGAATTTGCACCTTGAAAAATATGCCATCAAGGCAAAGAAAGAAATTATATCGCAGGCTCAGGCAAGGTTAAAGGTGTTTTTTTTCATTCACATAACATTGTTCATAGCAAGATTTGCCAAGCTCGAAGTAAAAAAAAAAACTTATATATATATATATATATATATATATATATATATATATATATATAATATATTACACACACACATTTTTAAACAAATAATTCACCCATTACTTTTTTTTTTTTTTTTTCCATAGACCCATCCCAATGTGGACAAAAAACTTTTTACGTCAGATTCTGTTATTGGACTGAAAAACCCAGAAAAATCTTTCCCTCTTAATAATGATGTTGGAGTCTTAAAATGGCGACTGCAGACAACAGATGAGGCCTCAATTCCTCTCACCAGTAAGATTGTAGAATTATTTATTTATGGATTATATATAGATTTTTTTTTATTTCCACTATTTTCACAGACTTGTCCAATGCTAAAGTCCACAAGATTCAATTAAAATGTGTATTCTTCCAGTGTTTTTTGTTATATGTGATAAGTATGCACATTACAGATGTACAGACTTTTGAACTTGGGTACTCTAGCATGAGAACTTGACACCACCTTGACTAAAATAACAATTTTGGTTGGACCTGAGCATAACTGTAATGGAATGTCTCTCTTGCCAAAAGGCATTGTGCAGCAGCCAGTGAGTGGACAGTCTTTGGTACTTCAGCATCAGGAAGTGCTAAAGCTTTGACTGTCAGAATGGCAGAGGATGGGAAAGTTTGGAGGCTGCTACAGGTATATACAACATTCCCTAACAGTTAAAGCCACACCTGTAACTTTGTCACTTTGATACAAGCATTGTTCTAACCACTCACCACATTGACGCTTTCCATGGTGGTTAGATTAAGACAAATGAGTTAACCTTGTGGCTTTAAATGCTGGGGTATGTTCCTGACACTCATCCAGCTGCTTCCTAAGCTTTAATAAGATTACAGAACAAGTCAGGTTTAATGTGACAAACAACTGCTACCTACCTAGATAATTGTTGCCTTACCTGGACCCTACATATTCCAGCTTAGACTAGGTAGTGAAGCAGAAATGAGGACAACCTGCTCTTTTTAAAATGGAAAAAATATAGAAAATATCATTTATTTTCACCAAACCACTTTAGGCAGAATTCTATGCTGTTTGAATTTAAAGTGATTGATTGTAAAGGCTTGTTTGTTTTAAAAAAAAAAACAAAAAAACATACCTCCACTGTGCAGCTCGTTTTGCACAGAGTGGCCCCGATCGTCCATTTCTGGGGTCCCTCGGTGGCTCTTGTGGCTCCTCCCCGCATCAGATAACCCCCTAGGATAAGTGCTATCCTGGGGGGTTACATTGCGGGCGCGCTCCTGAGTTCAGCATTAGCGTCCATAGACACGAATGCCTGGCTCGGCATAGACAGCAGCGGGAGCCAATGGCTGTGCTGCTATCAGTCTATCCAATCAAGAGTCAGGACCCTGTGGAGAGAGGGACAGTGCGTCCTCGCCAATTGAAATACGGGGCTCAGGTAAGTAAAACGGGGGGGCTGGTCACTGCCAGGTGTTTTTTCATCTTAATCCATACGATGCATTAAGGTAAAAAAAAAATGAGGGTTTACAACACCTTTAACAAAATGTACCCCTCATGTAAACACTGTTTTTGTTTTTTGTCTTCCTTAACAGTTAACTGTTGGCCTTCAGAAAGTGGAAGTGGTTGTGATGTAAATATAGAATATGAACTTCAGGAAGACAAGCTAGAACTGAACGATGTTGTCATTACAATCCCACTGCCGTAAGTGATGTACCATATGAATTTAAGTCCAATCTGTTAAGTGATCAAAAGCAACCAGTTGTGAGAGGAACATGTATACTGCCATTGTTGACAACCGACCCCCCGCCCCCCCCATATTTAAAATGTTATTTGCCTGGATGTTATGCTGACCCTCTGGCTTAACTTAGGAGTCCCTGACCCAGAACAAGTATTCAGATAGGAACTTCTGACATATATGCATACTTATTTGGAGTCAGAAGGACAGCCTTGCAATTGTCATCAGCTTTGTACCTCTTTCATGACTGGTAAAAGTTATACACCCCACACTTATGAACTTTTAAACTTTGCATTTTGAATGATCAAACTGGCAAACAACTGTGTTGCAATCGTTGATGTTTGGTAACCATATTATTTCAAGCAGTACCAAATAGGGATCGACCGATTATTGTTTTATTTGAACTTTTCAAAAAATAACACCAATTTTATGTACATATCTGGTATAAACTGAACATGTTAATGTTTATTAAAATTAAATATTAAGGGCTCGTTCTTCACATGAAAACTGATGGGAAAAAAAACACACACAGATTTCAAAACTGACATCTGTCTGCAGTGCACCATGGTGTGATGGACGAGGTCTAAAAGTAAACAACTGGGAAAAATAAAGTGCTTGAAAAACAATAACTTCTTAAATGGCTTCCCAAAACATAGAAAAAGTATAACTGTTACTAGTGCATTGCACTGATTAAATTTAAATCACTACTGCAGTGCAAAAAGCTAGACAGTGGACAGGACACGCTGACACTATTATAGTGCAAAGAGCATAACATTTCAGCATGTTCACCTGTTAAACAGGTTCTGTTTTTTTCATAAATTGCTGCCACTTCACTGAAAACATGCTCACTTGGTACAAATGGAGGAGCAGAGAGGTATCTTCTAACGTGAATGGCAAGTCTTTTGTAGCATGACTCATTTTCTTTCCACCACTGAAGAGGATCACCACTTGTCAATTACTGGTTCCTTCAAATAGAGATGAAGTTCATCATCCAAGCTGATTAATGATGCACATTCAGAAGAATACTCCACATGAGGCCCAATAACATACTGAACGTGGCATCAATTCAACCATGATGAAGATTCTCTTCTGCTCGTTGTCTCTTTTGACGTTTTGCAGCATCCTGTTCTTTCAGATTACAGTTGAATATGTTTTAAACATTTTCTAAGTAGAGCAATAGAGGGTACAAAATAAAGAAAAAGGGGGGTGGGGAGTAGTGGTAAACAGATACCACCAAACAATCGGTACATAGTATTAGTTTGTTGCAATCAGCGTCATAAACATTCTGTGTGTCCTCATAGTTGGACATATGTATCCATGAAACCGGGTGGGAGGGGGAGAAGAGAAGGGGTATTATAGGGTATGGGGGAAGGTAAAGGTATACATACAGTGTGTCTGTTTTATAATTCGTTCTTAGTGTAACTGAAACAAAATGATTGGAAAGCCGTTCACTGGAGCGTGGACATCAACTCACTGGGACCACGTTCCCCAGTGATATTCCGGGATTGAACACCTAGGGTTTCCCTCAGCTCATCCTCTATTTAGCCTGTGTAACAATCTGAGTCGGAATTGTGAACCCAAACCTACCACAGTTAGTGGTTAGTCCTAGTTGTCTCCCTCTCTAGCCTGCATCTCCTCCATAAGCATGACATCATTGAGGATATCAGCCCACCTATGAAGGGGGGGGGGGGGGGTACTACCTCTGATTTCCAGGATTTCGCAATCAGCTGATGGGCTGCTGACAGAAAAAACCTGAGGAGGTTATTTTTCTGGGATCTGAATGAACCCGGGAGGATGGACAGTAGGGCCACCTTAGGGGGAGGGCGAGAGAGTCATCATACATTTCGTTATATACCTCAAATATTCCTTTCCAGAAGGGACGGACACAAGCACACTCCCACCAGATATGGAGATGTTCCTCTTCCTCTGTGACAGCGCCAGCAGGTATCTGAGGGTTGGGGAACAGTCCGTGGACCAAGACTGGATCTCTGTACCATCTAGAGAGTAGTTTGTAGTTCTGGAGATCGAAGACTTGTGGGTAAATGTGAAGGTGGTTTGCTATTCTCCCAGAGAGATTTCCGTTTCTAGGTCATTGGACCACTTTCGTGTAAAGGTGGGTAGGGTGGTGTGTATGTGTGTGAATTTCTTTGTATATTAAAGATAACGTGTGTCTAGTGACCTGGGAGAGACCGCACATTTCCTCAAAGGTCGTTGGGGCCCTATGTATCCGGCCCGATAAGTGAAGGGTAGAGCAAAATTTTGTCAAGGACATCATGGATAACCAGTTTGTCATGGGGGGTTGGTGTCCCTCAAGTGGTATAAATCTGCCCGTTGTGTGAACAAATGAGCATGCCGTTGGCCAGCCTGCTCTCTCATAGCCACCCACCCGTCCCATCGTAGTCCGGAAGTGTTGGGTTGTCAAAGGGGTTAAGGGGCTGAGGTCAGTAGAAAGTGCAAATGCTGTATGTCGACGGTACCACAAAACTAGTGCCACCTCAGTCAATAGGGAAAGCATAGGCATGGTGCGGAATTGGAGATTGTACCCCCAGAGCAGGGCCTGCAGGTCTACCTGCGTCATATCTTGTTCGATCAGCGTTGATGGTTTGGTCAGCGGGCGTGGGAACCATTTAAGCAGTCTGGAGAATATGGCCAAAGCATGATATATTTTGAAATCAGGGAGACCAATGCCTCCGGTGTGTTTGCGGGAGCATAACGTTTTTTGTTTTAATCTGGAGGGATAGTGTTGACATACGTATTTAATCACTAGGGAGCAGAGCATTCGGTAGTAGGACATCGGGAGGGTAAATGGGAGGGCCTGGAACAAGCAGAGCAGTTTGGGGAGGATATCCATCTTAAGGACATTTATGCGACCAAGCCATGGCAACTTAAGGTGGTGCCAGGATTCTAGTGATTGTCAGATTTTAGTTAGTAAAGGGCTGACGTTTAGGGGGTATACATCATGGAAATTCAGAGGGATCTCTGTCCCCAGATATTTGATAGATTTAGTCTGCCAATGAAAGGGAGTCAGTTTTATTGGACTGTTGTTAGGACATGGGTGGGTAAGGATATGTTCAGGGCTTCAGTTTTAGCTATGTTTAATTTAAAGTTTTTCTGTGGGAGCCGAATCGATCAAGCTCATGAAGGAGGGGATGGTAATGTGTGGTTGTGTCACGTACAGTAGTAGGTTGTCTGCATATAGGGAGAGCTTACAGTGGGCCGATGGGGTGGGGATACCCTTTATGCATTCGTCGTTACAAATTGCCTGGGCTAGGTGTTCAATGGTTATAGCAAAAAGGAGGGGGGATAGAGGGCAGCCCTGTCTGGTCCTATTGTTAATCTCAAATGTCTTCGAGTGTTCACCGTTAGCCGTAACTTTCGCCAAAGTTTTAGAGTAGAGGGACATCATTTTAGCCAAATCCAATCTGCTGTAGTGATAGTTGGAGGAATTGTCAGCTGACCCTATCGAATGTTTTCTCCGTGTCGCATGCAAGCAGACAGGCAGGGATATGCTTACGCTGAGCATAGGAAATCAGATAAAGGGTCTTCGTAGTGTTATCCCTGGCCTCGCGGTCCGGGATAAAGCCTACCTGATCACTGTGTATCAAATCGGAGAGTATGGGGCCAAGCGGGTTTGCAATGATCTTCGAAAACAATTTTTAGGTCAACATTTAGTAGCGATATGAGTCTGTAGTTACCGCAGGTCGCGTGAGCTTTCCATGGTTTGGGAATTACGACTATTTGGCTTGAAGTAAGTGAGAGGATAGGGGGGTGTCGTCTACTTCCTCGAATGCCCGTGCCATGATTGGGGCCAGCTGAGGAGCAAATGTCTGCTAGAAGCGTGGTCTGTAACCGTCAGGCCATTTTTGAGGCTCTTGATCGCCAGTAAATAGTCCACTGTAGTAATGGGTGCTTCAAGATCCTCAATAGCACTGGCAGAGATCATGGGCAGGGCTGTGTCTTGGATGTATGCGGACATGTCAGGATCGTCTGGACAGGTGAGTGTATTCTTTTTCGGGTGGGTAGGTTGTATAGTGAGGAGTAATAATCTCGGAATTCGGAAACAATCTCCGAGTTCTTATGGAGCTTACGGTTAGGATGTGCAAGGATGTATGGGATATGTTGTCTGCTGTGGGTGAAGAGTTTGTGCTAGGTGTTTGCCACACTTGTTGGCCTGAACATAATAGTGTCTTCCTTTTTATGGCGGGCAGTTAGGGATCGCTCTGTGAAAAGGCGGAGGTGGTCACGACGTGCAATGGAGAGTTCCGCTAGGGTCTTAGGTTCCAGTGTGCGTTTTTGTGTGTTGCTTCAAGGGAAGCAATGAGAGCAAATAGACGCTTAATGTCTGCTACGCGGGATTTTTTAGTCTAGAGCCATGCTGGATAAAGATTCCCCATAGGATGCATTTCAACGTCTCCCATTTATTCATGGCAGATGTCACATCATTAACATGAGTGTGTGTGAAGTCTCTAATCGCATCAGAGATCGCCGTCTTGCACGCTAGGTCAGATAGTAAGTTGTCATTCAGTCGCCATGTGTGTCTGTGTGTGAATCTGTGAAGCCTGCCCAAGGTGAGGTGTACCGGGGCATGGTCTGACCAGAGCTTGATCCCAATATGACAGGAGGAGTCAAAGTCTAACAGTGATTGTGATAACAGGAAGTAATTTATTCTGCTGTAGGACCCATGTGCCGAGGAGAAATGTGTAGTCCTTACCAGTAGGATTGAGTATTCTCCAGGTATCCACCAAGGATAGGTTGGTGAACATGCAGCATATTTTAGTTAATGTAGTCTGTGAGATGTGGGACTTAGTCTCGGTACCAATGGAACGATTAGGTCACCCCTTAAGATCGAATTGAGGGTCCCGAATGTTTCTAGATGTGCTGTCAGAGGATAGGAAGGTGAGTTGATCCTTGTTAGGGAGATAAATGTTAGCCAGTGTAAATACCGTTTGGCATGTGTTTCAACTTCAGGCATAAGTAGCGCCCTAGTGGATTAACACGTGAGTCAAGAACCTCCGGGGTGAAGGAGCTATGGAATGCAATTGAGACTCTTTTCGTTTTGGCGGAAGGATTCCTGCTATGATCGAAAGTGAGTTTCCTGGAGCAAAAGTATCTGAGTGTGGGATTTGTGGAAGTGATATAGCAGCTGTCTGCGTTTCTCTGGGGTGTTGAAGCCTCGACAGTTAAGCGAGGAAATCTGAAGAGCTAAGGGGGACGCTATGGGACAGGGAGAGTGGAGTAGCAGGCTGTGATAGAGTATCGACCACTGTACTTCACGAAATCTGTAAATAAGACATCAGACATAGGAGGGTAAGGGAAAGGAGGGAAGAGGGAGAAGAGAGGATATAGAAAATTATAGGGATTACCAACAGTAATGGGGCAGCTGCTCTCTTAGGTTTACTGTCCCGATTGAGCAAGCTGGTGAGGGAGAGCAGCAGGTTCTGCCACACTGTTGGAGATCTGGGGACTGAGCCCTTATTTGTGGTAAAACAGCGCCCTCTAGCGGCCATAGGGGGGATATAACAGAGGTCTCTAGAAAATGGCAGAACTAAAGTAAGCACTGAAAACAGTCAGTGAAGACTCTGCAAGTCCTAATGTGGAGGACGTGGCAGCGCATTTAGGGGGGCTACCCGCCCCAGCCTAAAGATGAGAAACAGTTTAAACACGATAACTGGTAAACCGGTGGGGACCCCAGGAGCCCAAAAGAGACATCCTGGGGGTAACCCGAGTGGCTCGGGAGGGGCGGCCCCTAATGGGAGGACATTGCAGAGATAACGCAATAACAAGCATCTATTAAATAAGGCATATAGCTAAAAAATGGTTTTCAACTAGTAACAATGCAGATAAGACATAACGGTTGTCTTGGCAGCACACTCGGCAGATACCAGGGGACCTTGTCCAACTATGGTCAAGCAACCAACCGTGAGTCGCCACTCCTAGTCGGGGCTCCTGGGGTCAGGAGAAGAGGAAAAATATTTCCCACCAGCCGCTGGGGGGGATGAAGGAGTTCATGCTGCTGGTGATTTGGATGCGTGGGAGCGTTTTCTTTGTGAAGGTTGTCCATCCAGTGGAAAGAGGCAGGCCAGGGGTCGCTGCCTGCAAGTGGCCAGTCTGGAATGTGGATTTGAAGGAGTTCAAAAGTTCCCAGGAAGTTAGCCAGGTCTCCAAGTGTGCAGAAGGTAGCTGTCTTACCATTGTGCCTCAAGGGAAATCCCCATCTGTACTTGATATTTTTTTTTTTTTTTTTAGCTTGCAGTGCGTCTGTGAAGGGTCTAAGGGCTTTTCTCATCAGCAGAGTCTGCCTGGACAGGTCAGCCAGCAGCATGACTGGAGTGTCATTAAAGAGAATAGTCTTGTGAGCATGCAGCTTGCATGATATCATCCTTGATGTTGAAGAAATGGATCCTGCAAATAATGTCCCTTGGGTAGGCTGGATTTGGGTTGCGAGGCCCCAGTGATGTGTGGACACGATCAATTTCAATCGGGGAGCCAGGTTTAACAAGGATTTGGTTGAAAAAGGCTGTGACTGCAACTGCTAAGTCTTTTGGTTCCACCGTTTCTGGCAGACCACGGTTTCTTATATTATTGCATCTCTCTCTTGGTCGTCCAGTCCATAGAACAGTTGCTGTATTTGTATGGTGTGTTCATGGAGAATCTCCTCGTGTTTAGCGATTTTGTGCAACTGAATCCTCCACTGTATGTTCAATGTCCTCAATGTAGTGACCTATGTCCCTGTGGAGGTCATTTAGCTCTTGTTTGTTTGATTTCTCCAGCCTGTTGATATAGGACTGTATATCATTTTTAGTAGGCAGTGCTTTTATGTACGCTTCCATGTCCATTATAACGGCTGGTGCGGGAGCTCAGAGGAGACATGTCCTATCCCTCCATGCACCAAGCCATACCCCTGCTCTTCCAGATTAGTAACATGCATTTCCAAACTTGACCTTTCTGCAGGAGCCTCCAGCAGCTCGTGTTGATCTTCTGTCAGCCATTGTTTTGCCTTGGCCAATTATTCATCAGAAGAGAGAGCTTGCATTGTATCGAGGATCCAAAAGGCATGCCAGCACAACATTTTTATTTTCTTCATGCTTCTCTAAGGGTTTGAGACTGTCCCTCATGACCTGCTTGAATGTTTTAATGCCATGTGTGTTGGGTCCTTCATTCTCTTGAAGCATCTTCAGCACACTCACACATGGGATGACAGATGACACAGATGAGTCGTAATGACTCACCTCTAGTGTCACTTCCTCTATGGGGAGGAGGGTCTCAATGACATTGTCTACAATGTCCCACTGATCAGCAGTAGGACAACTATATCCTCAATAGATGCTCATAGTTCGCTTCTGTTCCAGCATTCTTTGCAGCATATGAAGTGTTGAATTCCATCGTGTTGGAACAGCCTGAATTGGGCTGTTTTTGGGTAGGCCAAGGTCTGCCTGAATGCACCTCAGTTGCTGCTTGGCAAGGACTGAATGGTGGATGTGGCCTGCGCACCTCCTCAGCATGCCGATTAGATCGATCAAAGCTCTCTGACTTGACAGGCCATCATTTACCACAAGTTGCAGGGTGTGTGCCATGCAACTGAGGTCGGACAATTCAGCAAGTCTCATTCCTTTCACCATGTTTGCGCCGCTGTCACAAAGCACAAGCATCACTCGGTCTTTGTTTATTCCCCAGTCTTGAAGCATGCCTACAAACATTTCTTTAATATACTCTCCAGTGTGGGATCCTTGCATCACCTTGTCCATCCGCTGTCAATGAAGTGGCATGTAAGACTCATTAGTGACTCTTTTGGTCCTGACCAGCAGTCAGTCGTGAATGAGTGAGTTTCCAGCATTCTCTGGTTGCAGCATGGCCTTTACATTCTCAACTACCTTTTTGGTGAATCTTTCCCGGCATTTCAGTTCGATAATACTTTTCACACTTCAGTGGGTACCTTGGCTTAGTTATGGACATCAACCGCTGAAATCCAGAGTCAGACACCTTTGTAAATGGCTGGTTGTTTGTAACCATCATCTCTGTGATTGTTTTGTCCAGCTGTTGGGATCTTGCATCTGAATTTAGCCACTTAGCTTTTTTCTGAAACATATCTTTTATTTTATTTGGTGGGATTGTGGTATTTCACTTTGTGATTCAGTTTTTTTTCTGTGCTTTATTATATAATTCAACATGATGAACTCTTAGATGGGCCCAAAGATTTTGACGTATTTTTGGTTTTTGCAGTTGATTCCATGCTCACATTGTTTATGCATGTGTTGCACAAACAATGTTGGTACCCTGCTGTGGGTGGGTGACTGGCGTGTCCCCCCAAGTGTGGAGGAGGCGTCCTGTCAGACTCAGAACGTGTGTCCAGTGCACGGAAGCGTAATGATGCCGTGTGCGTGTCCCATGGGCCCCTGCAGGCTTCTGGGCCCCAAAAAGATGGCCGCGGCCCGCGGAGACCAATATCGGTTTGTTTGCAACCGATACTGATGTATCAAAAATGCTCATATCGGCCCGCAATAATCAGCTGTACCGATAATCTGTCAATCCCTAGTACCAAATGCTGCATTCTTCCATTCCCTGTAACTGGGTTATATTAAAGTGGATGTAAACCTGATTCATGAAATTTGAGCTGGGCACACATAATTGCAGTGTTTTATCTCTCGTCAAAGCCCTATATCCCGTAGCTGTCTCCCTGTCCAGTTCGGTTATCAGCATGAGAAGGTCTGACAATTCTGTCACAGGAGATGAAAGCAACCTGAGTTTTGTGTTGGGGAGGATGCTATAAATTAGCAGAGTGCTGAACGATTCAACGAACAGAGCTGAAAATCTCTACCTATGGGGAGAGGGGGTGTGTGCCTTTCCTCTAGGTGTGCACTGAATGGGTTTTTTGGTGCCAAAACCAATACCAAAAATGAAAAATACACTAGGGCGAAACTGACCGATACCAAAAATGACTGTTTTTAAAAAATATTTTTATACAGGAGATGGTCAGAGACTGGGGACATGGTACAGGAAGATGGTCAGAGACTGGGGACATGGTACAGGAAGATGGTCAGAGACTGGGGACATGGTACATACAGGAAGATGGTCAGAGTCTGCCGTTCCTATGGACGTTAGATAATGGCCAATCGGCCCTCTCATCTGACCCAGCGATTACCCCCCAGGACAAACCATCCCCTCCATTAGTACAGACCCCCCCAGGATACCCCCACCCAATTATGGTACATAAAAACAGATGGGAGAATGGGTGGAGAACAGATCGCAGCAGGCAGGAGTTGAGAGAGAGGAGGAGCAGGAGAACACATGTCACTGCAGGCCCGGATCGCCCCCTCAGCGATGTCACTGCGTGGCTAGTCTCCCTCCACACAGACAGCCGCTCCAATCTCAGGCTGCTTCGCTCTCCTCCTCTGACTGGAGGAGAGAGGGGGGACGGGCTTGGGAAACGCAGCGGCTGGGAGAGCTGCCTTTTGTCGCGGACAAGGAGAGGAGGAGGAGGATGGAGGGGGAGCACTCTGGTGCTTTAGCGCCCCCACCTCTGTGGCGCCTGTGTGACTGCACCCGCCTAGAATCAGCCCTGACGACACCTCCGTAATGGGTGGCACCAGGGCCCAGGCCCCGCCCCATTTTCGGCGCCATTATCGGCGTGATTTCTCTTTCGGCGATATGTTACAGCTGCTGAATTTTCGGTGCATCCCTACTTTCCTCCAATCAGCTGTCTTGGCTGTATCCCCAGGCTTCACTGCAGTGCTAACCAGGAAGAGAAAATCTAACGTGATCTAATCTAAAGAATAAGCTGAAGACAGCAGATTTATAGTGCCTTGCAAAAGTATTCACTCCATTTGTCATATTTTGTCATGTTGGAACCAAAAACGTAAATGCATTTTATTGAGATTTTATGTGATAGACCAACACAAAGTGGCACATAATTGTGAAAGGAAAACGATAAATGGTTTTCAATTTTTTTTACAAATAAATATCTGAAAAGTGTGGCATGCATTTTTATTCAGCCCCCTTTACGATGATACCCTTAACTAAAATCTAGTGGAACCAATTGCCTTCAGAAGTCACCTAATTTAGTAAATAGCGTCCACCTGTGTGTAACTTAATCTCAGTATAAATTCAGCTGTTCTGTAAAGCCCTCAGAGGTTTGTTAGAGAACCTTGGTGAACAAACTGAATCATGAAGGCCAAGGAACACACCAGACAGGTCCGGGGATAAAGTTGTGGAGAAGTATAAAGCAGGGTTAAGTTATAAGAAAAATATCCCAAGCTTTGAACATCTCACGGAGCACTGTTCAATTCATCATCCGAAAATGGAAAGAGTATGGCACAACTGCAAACCTACCAAGACGTTGCATCCACCTAAACTGACAGGCCGGGCAAGGAGAGCATTGATCAGAGAAGCAGCCAAGAGGCCCATGGTAACTCTGGAGGAGCTGCAGTGATCCACAGCTCAGGTGGAAGAATCTGTCCACAGGACAACTATTAGTCGTGCACTCCACAAATCTGGCCTTCATGGAAGAGTGGCAAGAAGCAAGCCATAAGAAGTCCTGTTTGCGAGTAGCCATGTGTGGGGGGCACAGCAAACATGTGGAAGAAGGTGCTCTGGTCAGATGAAACCAAAATTTAACTTTTTGGCCTAAAAGCAAAACTGTGTGGCAGAAAACTAATACTGCACATCACCCTGAACACACTATCCCCATTGTGAAACATGGTGGTGGCAGCATCATGTTGTGGAGATTCTTTTCTTCAGCAGGGACAGGGAAGCTGGTCAGAGTTGATGGGAAGATGGATGGAACCAATTACAGGGCAATCTTACAAGAAAACCTGTAAAGAGTCTGCAAAAGACTTGAGACTGGGACGGAGGTTCACCTTCCAGTAGGACAATGACCTGAAACATACAGCCAGAGCTACAATGGAATGGTTTAGATCAACGCATATTCATGGGTTAGAATGGCCCAGACCTAAATCCAGTTGAGAATCTGTGGCAAGACTTGAAATTGCTCTTCAGACACTCGCCATCCAATCTGACAGAGCTTGAGCTATTTTGTAAAGAAGAATGGGCAAAAATGTCACTCTAGATGTGCAACACTGGTAGAGACATCCCCAAAAAGACTTGCAGCTGTAATTGCAGTGAACGGTGGTTCTACAAAGTATTGACTTGGGGGGGTGAATACAAATGCACGTCACACTTTTTTCACATTTATTTGTAAAAAAAATTTGAAAACCATTTATAAAGTTCCTTCCACTTCACTATTTTCTGCCACTTTGTTGGTCTATCATATAAAATCCCAATAAAATACATTTGTTTTTGGTTGTAACATGACAAAATGTGGGAAATTTCAAGGGGTATGAGTACTTTTTCAAGGCACTGTACATCTAAAACTTATGTAGGGAGATTTGTTTAATCCCTGTGTATCATCTGAGGCTGTTCACTTCACTGGGTATATGTGAGGGTTTATATCCACTTTAAAGTAGAATTCCAGCCAAACGCTAACTATGCTTAAAAAATGTCCCCCCCTCCTGCTACCTATCCTCCCATAACCTGTGTAAAATAGATGTTTATACTTGCCTATTTTTAGTCTGGTCCATTCACATGATCCCCTGTGTCAGTGAGTGGCAGCTGAAAGGAAGAGGGAGTGCTGGACAACAGCTGTAAATTCTGGGAGTTGTGATGTCACTCATAGGCTTCCATGGCACAGCCGTTGTCGGTGCTCCCTCCTTTTCCCTGTGGCAACCACCCTTCACTGACATATAGGGGAGCTGGAGCTGTGAGATCACGTGACAGGACCAGAGCTGAGAAAAAATAACTATATATACACTTCTTATACAGTACACTGCTGCATAAACTCTTAAGGAGCAACTTTCAGACAGCAAATGCAACTAGTTAGATGCCTGCTAAAGATAATTGACAATACCATATTGAAGTCAGAATGTCCTACAAACAGCCTACCAAAAAAGGAGCTTTCTCTAATCCACTGCAGCCAGATATTATAGAGCTCCTCGTGTGGAATGGATTTCTGCATCCTGAAGCCTGCACTATGCAAGTCCTATGCTCTCAGCTTTGATGTATTGCAAGTACGGCCCCATGCACACGAGACGCTGGTGCAAACTCTGCTGAAAGCATGTTTTTAAAAGCTGAAACCAGCGTTTAGAAACACCCGTTTTGCTGCGTTTGCCCGCATTTTACCGCGTTTGCGTCTAGAAGCATTTAGTTATGATAACATCAAGACCCTCTCCAAGCTCAAAAAACAGTATTCTTTAACTCTTTCAGCCATTTTGTGAGAGCAGCAGTGTACTTGTATTTAGCATGTCACTTGCCACGTCACCTGCCACAAGATGGGGATTGTAATTTCCCACGTCACCTGCCACAAGTTGGGGATTGTCATTTCCCACGTCACCTGCCACAAGTTGGGGATTGTCCACTTGCCACGTCACCTGCCACAAGTTGGATTGTCATTTGCCTCGTCACCTGCCACAAGTTGTGGATTGTCCACTTGCCACGTCACCTGCCACAAGTTGTGGATTGTCCACTTGCCACGTCACCTGCCACAAGTTGTGGATTGTCCACTTGCCACGTCACCTGCCACAAGTTGCTTGTTCAAATCTAACATATGGGTGAAATTCCAATTATACTTCTGATAACAGAAATGCTAGTGGTGTATTGGATTGGATCAAGGGCTCGGGGTATATAAATGGTCTATGAATCATTGCAAGCAATTACAATTGTTTAAAATATTTTTTTTAATGGTTTTTCATCATTTGCCATCTTATTTGAGATTTTTAATGTAAAAAAATAGGGCACCTTTTAAAAACGCTTATAAAAGCAGTACCGGCGTTTAGCCACATTTGGCATCTGAACGCGTTTTTTTGCTTCTGGAAAAAACGAGGTTAAATGCAACTGCCTAAAAATGCCAAAAAACGAGACTGTGTACATGGACACATAGGATAAAATTGAGTTCAGGGGCAGTTGAAAAAAGTGCCCAACTGCCTCTGAACACGCGTTTAACAGCGTCTCGTGTGCATGGGGCTTACAATCTAAACTTTTAAGGGAGATATGAGACATTGTAGAACTGCAGAGCATGACTAGCCGTTACTGGGCATATTGATAAATAACTCCAAAAGAGTAACCAGTGTGTATGCTAAAAACATAGAATTCTGTAGACAGTGGAGAGACAGCAGTGAGGCATGTACAAACTTGCTGTTGTACAAACAGGAGAGATATTGAAGCATACTATGACATAAATGGTCTGAAGTTAGACATGCTCAGACTAGTTGTACAGATCCTTTAAGAGACCTTTGAAGCAAATAGGGACTTTTAGTTTCAGAGAGATGAGACCCATATCAGGGGGGCCGAATGGAACTTGTACTAGTACAAAGGCAAAATTATATATTAAAAAGGCATGCTTTAACCTGTTCTATGAGGACACAAAATAAGCTCACTGTCACTGTTGATGTTCCATGAAGTAAATGGTGGCACATGTTTCCTATGCAAAGTGAATGACCCAGGGTAAAACTTTTAGTTCTGCAATGGCTAGTAGGGTAGCTTTGTTGTGCTGCCCAGATCTTTTGATGGAAAATTCTAAAACTAAATGTATTGGCATATTTCTAACATTGATGGCAAAGAAACGTTATCATCTAGACTTGTGTGACTAGCTGAACAAGTCTCATGTCTAAAATCTGTGCTTTACTCTGTGGGAAAAAAAGGGGCAGTGCATACCTTTTGAAATCTGTCTGAGAAGAATGTCTGGAGCAAGGTAAGAAAGAAAAGAGACCATATGCATGTTGTACATGGATAGTTGAACCTGGCCAAGGAAGTGCACAATAACATCCCCACCCATTTACACCACAGGCTCTGCCATCACTATCGTAGTTCAGCTAAACTTCGTTAACTCCATTATGCCTGCCCCCAGTGGCTACATGTTGAAAATACAGAGATATTAGTATATTAAAGCCTGAATTATAATGTCTTGTCATTAACTGTTTCCCGCCTTGCCTATAGCCAAATAGCTGCTAAGCAGGAGCTCTCCGATCCTGGGTGGACGTCATATGACATCATCCTAGTCACATGCTGTAGGGGCTGCGCTGTGGCACAAAATGTCACTGCTGTGTCCACCATACACAGCGCATAACAGATCATTGTGCTGGGCAAGCACATACTGTCACCAGTCGGTGTCCTTCATCACTGCCACACCAGTCATATGGTGATGCTGTACTGCTCCGGTGACAGTGTATATAACAAACTTTATTTAGTCTTTTTCCCAAATAGTCGTGGCAAATTACAACCAATCACAGTGATCAACGCAACAGTACACAATGAATGAAAGCCATTGTGTACAACTGTCATGTGAGCACTGTGATTAATCACAGTGCTCACACTGTACTGTCACTGGCCTGTACAGTGATCAGTCATCCGCTGTGTACGGTGGATTCCTGCGGTGCAATTATGGGAGGAAGTTATGATGTCCACACAGGATGGGAGAGCTCTCACGTCATTTGACAATAGGCCGGGTGGGAAGCCGTTTAAATTTTTTTTTTTTTTTGTTATTTATTATCTTTATTGCAGGTCAGGAGTTGGGGCTCCAGTGATTGGAGACATAGATGGAGATTACCACCATGACAACCGAAGGAATATATTAGAGTGGACACTTCCGGTCATTGACAGCAAAAACAAAACTGGAAGTCTGGAATTCAGCATTGCTGGTCACCCTAATGATTTCTTCCCAGTATCAGTGTCTTTTGTGTCCAAGAAAAACTACTGCAGCATACAGGTAAGATTTCCACACGCTGCTTTTTTTTTTTTTTTTTTTTTTTTTTATTCTTCTTGAAAGCATGTTAATATTGTGACACTGACTTAAAATTTTTACGGGTGAGTAAGGATGTTCATTGGAGTACTCAAAGTCTGAAAAGGGAAATAGATTTATAAAAATGTCTGTCGGATCTCTTTTACGAAAAGTTTTTCCCCAAACATGACTGTATATTTGTCCAAGCGCTCATTTGCTTTTCAACATTTTAGGTGCTCTTCTTTTCATCTCAGCAAAGTACTAGTTGCAAAAGTAGATGGCTTATACTTGACTGTCCACTGGCTTGTTCCTCTGATCTTCATACTGTTGAGGAGCCCCAGCCACCTGGAGAGTCTTCAAATGTAACACTTTCTGAGAGTGTTGAATGCCTGTTTCCCGTGCCACACATCCTCTAGTGACATAGGGGCTGGCAGAAGAAAAAAACGGTGCACAGTGGAGAAATTCTAGAGACTATGGTTAGGAAAACAGGCCTAGGACAGTTGAGCCTCTTCTTTTGCATGTTTTGCTTTGTTACATATTTGTAGCTCAGCGACCGAGTTACTTTAACCCCATCCAAACTACAAAAAGTGTATGTCCTTGTTTTTAGCGGCAAACTCCTCACCAGTATTTTTGCTGTGTATCATGCTGACTTCTCCGAGATGTATATACCCCATTTTTAAATAAACAATGCATTTCAGTGCAAAGCAATGAAAGAAAAGCTGGAAGTTCCCTCTAAGTTCCCTACCTGAAAAATGCACACAGAAATTGCATGCAAAATCACACCTGCAGCATATTAAACAAAAATTAAAATGCGTTCAAGGAATTTATAAATCTTCTAATTGGTTTTTGTTAATCAACGTTACAAAGTAGGAGGTAATGCAGCAACCAAAATGCATTTGCTAATATTTTGCTATGAAGCCTGCGGAGTATTGCATCTGTGAGTAGTGCAGCACAAGTTCAGTGCACAGGCTCTTGCAGAGCTTTCCTCCAGCCTCAGGTCTGTAGCGAGGTATGGACCTGGTTGGAGGAAGCAAAGCTGAACTTCATGGTGGGGAGGGAGGACCGATCGCTGGCATGCTCTGCATATCTTCCCTCTGCCATGATGGCAGTTGGGACTTGTAATATCATGTGCCAAAAGAAGAAAAACATTTGGATTCTCCTGCAATTAAGGTAAAGGGGGCAGTGTAGATTCTGGGGATGATGTGCATGACCATGTTTTACACCCTAAATATGGGTATAAAACGTGCATTTGGGCTTTTAAAATAGACACAAAGGGGTTGTTTTACTAAAATCAGAGTACAAAATCTGGTGCAGCTCTACATAAAAACCAACCGGCTTCCATTTTTTTTTTTTCTCTCAAAGCTTTATTGAACAAGCAGCAATAAGAAGCTGATTGGCTACCATGCAGAGCTGCACCAGATTTTGTGCAGTCTCTATTTTTATTAAGTCAACCCCAAACATTGTCTATATATTAATGCAGTGGTTTGTGTTTATCCCATAAAGAATATAGTACAGTACAGGTGCTTTCACTGATGGGACTGATTTCAGAACCTTTGGCCACTAGTTCTAATTTTGCGTGGAAATTTTTGCCTGTGGCTTGCAGAATGTGTGCAGCCCAAGCCTGTTGGGTAGGTTTTTAATTTTTAGAATTGGTAATACAGAGCAATGAGCCGTAATGATAAAAACACAAGGTAAGACAAGTGGATTAATTTATTGTGCTAAAATGATTAAGCAATAAACAGAATACAGATCTAAAACATGCAAGAATGGAACATAAGTGGTTAATCCTCCACATTGTGTAAAAAGGCTGTTTTATCCTGTCTTCTCTGATCCTCCCCTTCTTCCAGAGTCCCCAATCCATCTGCTGATAGTACAGAGCCTTGGAGGCACTCTGCACATTTTCAGGTTGATGTGTATTGCTAGATAATGTGGTGTTTGTTTATTTTGGGAGGGCGCAATGTCATCAGCACATGGTCAATCAGCACTGTTCAGACAGGTCAGGGATCATGCAGGCTCATAGGACAGTCGGAGGAGACTGAAAACTCCTCCTACAAGCTTTAATCAGTGCTCGGCCGGACAGATGGAAGTCACCTTTTCTCATAAGCAGTATATAGCAGATTTGTATTTAGCAGTTTATATTTACTAAAATATTTGCATTTCTGTGTACTGTTGAAGACCAGATATAGTGAATGCAGGGGAATGTCCCTGGGGAACTCTAACCCCCTGACGGCGGCTACACCTTTCCTCCCCACTATCTCCCCCAGCCCCCCACCACCACCCTGCACTGTATCTTTTTTTTTTTCTTCTTACACTTTTTAGTTCCACCTTTTCACTTTACTGGTGTTAAAGAAAAATACTTCATCTCTGCATACATGGCAGCAATGATTACTCGAACCTAGAGTGTTGATTTCTTGTTTAATAGGTTAAGCCTGGTAGATTTCATGATTATTGGGTGCTCTGATATGGTCGCCCATACATTTTATATTATAATTGAGGTTGTACATATGGCTTGTAAAGGTTTTGCTTCATGTTCACTCTTTTCATGTATTGGATTAAATGGGCATGCCAGTTTGTGTATGTTGGATAATTTTAAATAAAGAATTTGGAAAGATAGTGAATGCAGGGTCCTGAGTTTAGTAACACTTTAGGATTTCTTATGGCTAATCAATGTTTGTTTGTTTTTTGTTTTTTTTGTTTTTGTTTTTTTTTGCATCTTCCCAATTTTTTTTTTAAACAGTGTTACTTTCTGTTTTTATTTTTTAGGTAGCCAAAGTGACTCATGTGGATGGGAACAGTCCTGTGAGGTTTTCAACTGAGACGGCTTTCCTTGTGGACAAATATGAGATCCTGTAAGGATGGTGGTGTATGTATTTTCCACAAATTATCTTCAGGATTCTGGATAGAAGCTTCTATAGGATATTTCTGTATGTCTTGAAGGCGAGCAGAAATCCCAAATACGAACTATCCTGCAAATTCTGTGCACTCCTTTACCAGAGAAGGGGATCCAGAATTTTGTTATTTCTAATATTTTTATTCCTTACTTTAGGGCAATACATTTTATGTTCTCCTTTTGGCAAGAATGAAGACCATATTCCTTCAAGCACCCAAATATTTGAGGGATGCTTCTATTTCAAAGAAAGTAAATGTATGCACCTGTGTCCTGTTGTCAGCAACAAGCGTCTTTGTTTTCTGGAATATTTGATTTTTTTTTTTTTTTATGCTATAGCTTATTTTGATGGAAAATTTAGGAAGGATTTTTGCAGGCAAAGGATGACATAGCCTACCAAATGATATAGGGGTGGATAACCAAAGCAGGGACAAAGGATTGGCAGGACATTTTTTTTTTCTTTTGTAACCCTGTATAACTTCATAGAGAATATACACATTCCAAACCACATTGAAATACTGTTCTGTAATTAAATAAATGCGGTGAGATGGAATGTGTGTTGTGTTATTTTTATACCGTGATCTCTGCCAAACATTGGTTATAAATTTGTTGTTCCAACTTCTTCCTAATAACCAGTTTGTTGCAAGGCCATTCTTAATCATTTTAGCTTTTTAGGAAGTTCTGTTACTTAAGTACTGTACTGTTATGTAGAAGCAAACCGTAGTTGTGTAAACTTTCATTCATGGCTCAATCACACCAGATTCCTTGTCATTTTGCTGTAACTTCCAGTCCAGGAAAATGCAAAGACGTGAAAATCCATTGTTTTACCATTTTGTTGCCCTGCATTTGGAAAATATCTGCATTTTGGGTGTGTTGGCCTGCTCTTTTGAAGTCTGCATTTGGGGTTCAATGCACATCAGAACAGCATGTTTAATTGATGTGTTTGGTGTGAAAAAAGTTAATAGCAGTGCTTTTCAAAACTGTTCTTGGGGGCCAATAACAGTCATGTTTTCATGATCTCTTCTCAGAATAGTGCATAAAATATTAGTGCATTTCATGTGAGCATTTAATGTTTAAACTCATTGCTTGCTGTGTTAGCGAACAGTGATAGAAGGGTTAAAATGTTTAGCTTAGGCAAAATAATACCCTGTGTGATTGGGCAATAATAATCTTAGATTTATAGACACCTTTATCCTGACCACGTAAAAAATAGATCGCTTTATATTTCCCTTAATCATTTTTGTCCAGATACCAAAACTTTCAGATTAGAATTTAAGAACTTTTTCTGTGAAAAACAGTGATGCACGCAAGGAAGCCCCCTTATTTTTTTTTTTTTCTGGGCTGTTGCTTTGGGATAAAGAAACCTATTAAGAATTGACTGCCAATGTATGATAATGCAGTGAACAGATGGGAAGGGGTTCTGAAAAAAAGTACTGCTCTTTTACATATTACAGCTGGAGGCAGGTATCATTGTCTCCTTATTATAGATATTTTAAAAAATCATTAGTAAATTCTAGTGTTAACAACTAATCTGAAAGTGTGTGATGTCTCACAGCAAACTGCTTTTTTTTTTTAGAACGTCATCCAGTGTTGCATACTTATATCAGCCTAATTCCTGGGATAACCTACCAGCAGTTAAAGTATCAAATAATCCATATTCCTCATTTCATGGATGTGGACCTAATGAGGAACTGCAGCGTTAAGTTGTTTCTCAACCAAACTAACCTTTTTATCTGAGGTCTTGAAAATCCACTCTTATCGGCCATCCTGATTCCTATATCACATGACCGCAAACTAGGGCTCTATGAATAAGTGGAGCACTCGTGCATTATGTTTAAATTTTTCCTTTATCACAGCAAACCTGACTTACTACAGTGCATTACTTAAACAATACAATCTCCTTCCAAAACAGTGTGATACAAGTAACTCATTTACTTTCCACTGAATTTGACCTTGATGATAAACTATTATGTAGTCCAGTTCGGGGGGTGTAGCTTTGTTCCAGCTAGGTGTTGTATACCTGATAGAAGCCTGAGATGACAAGTTTTGCCTCTCCAGCCTAGGCCCCACTGAGGGCAAAACAGTACCAAGGGGCAGGAGAAACACAAGTGCCAGTAGAGTTTGATGGTCGAACTGGGAGCACATCAGGCCTGTAACAGAGATTCTGCAGGGCAGACCAGCCTGAGTTGGGGAGGAACTCCATCTGCACTGCAAGTTCAAGAAGCGTGGCTTCTCAGAGCTCCCAAAACAAGCCTGTGGTATGAACCCACTGTGATAGTTGATGCAGGTGACAGCCAGGTCAGGCACTTGGTAGTAACGTAGAGCCGAATCAGAGACAGGAGCGTGGTCAATATGGGTAGCAGAGGTCAGCAGCTGGTGTGCAATGAGCTACAGAAGAGTAGGCAGGATCAAGGTCATAAGCAGAGCCAGGGGCAGAATCCAGGATCAGGGTCAAAAACAAGCCAGGTCAGCAATTGAAGATGCACACAGGAACAGCTGAAGACCAGTCAGCATTGTCACTGGATAAGAGCATCCTTTTAAGGCTGTCTGGCACCAACAGGGACTGTGAACACGCTTGCGGCTGGTCACAGTTCTATGAGTAATACCATGCACATGTCTTTGAGCCAGCCGTCTTTCAGGAATTCTCTGACACTAGGGAAGTATAGCTAAGTATTTTTCTTTACGCCTTTCTGCAACCCTTTTTTAATAATGAGAAGAGCATTTTGAAAATAAAACCATTTTATAAACGTAAAATCTGTTATCTGCGTCTTTTTGCTTAAAACCATTTGTAACCGCATGTTATTAAATCAGGCCTGAACTGAAAAAGTAAAGACATGCTTTGTTATAGGGAATATCCAAAAATGTAAATTTGTGTCTAAGCTAGACTCTGAAAGATGTATCTTGCATTCCTTCTGAGAAACTGCAGTACACATCCTGGTACATAAGTGTGCCTACAGCCTTATGGCTGTATATCTGCAATGTGAGATCCAAAGTACAAGGGGTGGGGGGACTTAATTCACAGGGAGCCTACAGCCAATATCGGTAAATAGTAATTTGACTCCAGCCTTTCTTTTTTGGGCACAGCTTTCAGTTCAGAGTTCAGATCCTTAACAAGGACATTTTCTACTTCCTCTATCAAATATCACAAAATACACATGTAAACTTTCTTGTGTATATATTTTGTTCAGCATAACATGTACAGAACTCAGATTGGTATTCTATTTCTAAAAGACAAGCACCGTATTCCTATACAATATATTCATGTAATTTGGAAAAGGGAATAACCTTTTTTCCTATTTGAGCCCCACAAATGTATTGTCAAGACCTCTTGATTTATTGGGCCTGCCTAAATGGCAGATGGTTATTTCTATCTCCTTTCCTGTGTCACTGTTTTTTCTGGTTGATTGTCTGGAATTTAGCAGCATTATATCCAGCCTCATGAAAATGTTTAGATCGTCTGTTCTAATATTTTACTGAAAATCACATATTTATGAGAAAAAAATGAAATCTTCACGGTTTTGTATAGTTTTTGTGAACATATATTAAGCCACATTTGAATAAAAGCACAACATGCCTTATGACAAATTGCAGGTGAACTTTTCTAAATTTCTGAATTTTTATTTAAAATGGTTCTAAAACCTAAACCTTTTTACTGGGCCGGAGGCTCTTTACTACGTGATCAGCCGCGTCCAATCACTGCTGGTCACAATGTGAACAGAAAGAACCGTCTTTTCCTCACTCGCGTCTTAGACGTGAGGAGTGCCGATCGGCGGCTCTCCTGGTGGGGGGGCTGCGCTGTTTCTTTATCAGCGAAGCCCCTAACACGTGGATGGCCAAGCATGTCCTCCATGGCCACCAGGGATGCTGGTGTGCCCAATAATGCCAATCAATACCCACAAATGGTGCCAGTCAGTGCCCATTATGAATGCCTGCCAGATCAGTGATGCCCATCAGTACCACCCATATGTACCCATCAGTGCTGCCTATGAGTGCCCATTAGTGCTGCATACCAGTGCCACCTCATTGGTGCCGCCTTATCAGTACCCTTCATTGAAGGAGAAAACTTATTTACAAAAAGAGAAAAACTTTTTTTTTCTTCAACATTTTCAGTGTTTTTTTATTTGTTGTGCAAATAATAACTCCGGCAGTGATCAAATACCACCAAAAGAAAGCTCTATTTGTGGGAACAAAATTATAAAAAATTTGTTTGGGTACAGTGTAGCATGATCGCGCAATTGTCATTCAAAGTGCGACAGCGCTGAAAGCTAAAAATTGGCTTGGGCAGGAAGGGGGTGTAAGTGCCTGGTGTTAAAGTGGTTGTTAACCCACATATATAAAATCATCCCATGCATGCTGTAATATACCAATAAGTGTCCTTGTGCCTATGTGATGTAAAAAATATGCTTATCTATATCAGCGCAGTTCCAATCGCTCAGCTGACTCTTCGGCTCTCCATTCCAGTGGGCGGGGCCTAGCACTCCTGCAGACGTCAGCTGGTAAGAAGAGAGAGAGACACGCGCGTCAGCTGATCGCTGGGAGCCACGCTGATACAAATGACCTTCTTTTTTTTTTTTCTTTTTTTTTTTTTTACACTTAATACAAGCACAGGGACACTTATTGGTATATTACAGCACGGATGGGATGAGAGAGCAGCTGCCACGCAGACAGGCGGAGAGAGGGGGGCGAGGAGGAGACACAGGAGAGCAGGGTTGCGTATGACGAAATCATGTAAACTGACCACTATGTCAGGGCTCAGTAGCCCTGATATATCCTGGTCAGTTTACAGGGGGGAGGGGCATAGCCAGGTAGGGTCAGCCAGGTATTTCAGGTAATACGGGCCAAATTATACAGCATAAGTACTGTGCTGTATAACATGCTTTACAGAATGTGTTAACCCCAAAAAAAGAAAAAGCACTTTAATGCATTTCCTGCCTTAAGGTAAATGTTTAGATTTTAATATATCCACCCCCTCAATTCTTACCTGAGCCCTCGCTTGATCCAGTGCTGTGCCCATCTTTAGCAGCTCTCACAGGCTTTGCTGAGGCAGCGGGAGCCATTGGCTTCTGCTGCTGTCAGTCAAATCCTGTGCCTAAGGAGCAGAGGGTAGGGGCCGAGCTGCATGGTCTGTGTCTGGATGCAGGCAGCACAGCTTTGACGCAAGCCCGCAGGTGTGCCACAAAAGGAAGCGACTTTCTATGGTTACACACCAAGAAGAGGCGAAGCCGGGAGTGCTGAAGGGGGACCCCAGAAGAGGAGGATCGGGGCTGCTCTGTGCAAGTCTATTGCACAGAGCAGGTAAGTGTAACCTGTTGGTATGTGGTTCAGCCTCAAATGAATAGACATACAAAGCATGGTCAGTGCATCCTGTTGATTTCAGGACTGTATCAGTCCAAAACAATTCTCATAGGAGTTTCCTATGCAAATTTATACACCACATGAGTTCTCCATATTGTACACAAACTAAGGAATTTTAGCTATCCTTCAACTGTTTTAGCTCACAGATAGGCCTGTAACTTTAGGAGTTCTTCTTTTGTCCAGTGTTACCTGGTCCCAAAGCTAGTCCTGATTTGGAGTGATGATCAATCACATCTTCACTCTCTCTCTGGCCAGACGTCAGAGCCCAAAAGACAAAGATTCCTTTGAATATTACACACTACTTCTGGAGTCCCTTATCAAACCACCAAAACCTTTGGTCTTCTGTCAATGACCAACGCCTGGGCTGGCTGCAGCAGTTTGGCTGTTTTTGGGGATCCTTTTGGATCTTGCATCTAACTGGGATACAAGTGGGTATTACTCAATCCTGTTGTTGGCCATCATCAACATAAAGAAGCCAGATGCCATACAGGTCATGGTCCATCAGCAGTGGCGCCCTGTCCCTAAAGATGCCTCTGATGGTATGCCGATAAAGAAGGTCAAAGCCAGAATATGGCTTATGCCCAACATTCTGCTTCTGTGGTAAGCTGTGGTTTTGGCACCCTTCCTGCTCCCCAGTGTGCATGTGCCCTAATCCCCTCGTGGCCTGTGCTGCAGCACATTTAAATGAAGTGTTGCAGCCACAAAGTGTAAGTGCCAGCCTTTTAAATTAGGCATCATTTTGGGCCTTCTGTCTCACGGGAGCCATACTTGCATCTGTGCAGCCTCACCCTACTGTGCTTGCATGTGCTATTTTTCTCTTCTTGGCATGCTCCCTCCAGTAGCAAATGTGGCTCCCACAGACAAGCACAGCAATCCTGGGATTCTTCCTGGGTTCCAACATCCTGCAATGCCTAGTACAGAAGGCTTCGTCCATCCCTCCCCACAGAAGTGAAGGCTGCGTGTATCTCTTCAGGGACACCTAACACCACACATTGCAGATCATAGAATAGATGCAGAGACAAAGAGTTAGAGGGTCTCACCAGCTCAGATGTTGCTATCCGCTTTGTTGAAGGGGGATCGCTATCGCCCTGGCCCTTTCTTCTCTAATCCTCTGGGTACTGTGCTGCTTCCTCGGGCGCATACCCATTTAGAGAGAAGATTTCAGCCACCATGTCTGACTTTATGAGCAGAATTTTGGCCCTATTAGAGACTGTAGATCACTGGGGCTGCAAGTGAGTCACATTTCAGTGTGCTCATGCCTGGTGTTAGAGCATCCTAAGTTGACTCACCTTAAGTTCTCCGGCATGTATTCCTTAATTAGACGTTCACCTCTTGTAACATGTTACACCCTTGTTTAGGGTATTGCATGGGGGGAGGGGGAAGGGAGGATGTCTAGGTTATCGGATTCTGCCTACATGTTTGTCTCTGTCTGTCATCCACATCCCAAGCAAGGAAAATTGGCAGGCGGACTTTTTCAATCATCAGAGTCTGGATTTGGGGCAATGGTTGCCCCATCTGGAAGTATTCCCAGCCCTTTGCCACAAGTGGGGAATGCTGGATGTGGATCTCCTGGCATCCAGATTCAAAAACACCACCAGATTCAGAGACCCTCTGGCATTCACAGTGGATGCTCTGGTGACTACGTGGGTTCTGTTCTACCTGCTCTGCAAGATCAAGTCAAGACATTCCAGTGATTCTCACTGCTTCACACTTGGCCAGAAGGATGTGGACATACTAAGACAGACTCTACATTGGTTCTTCTGGATTGTCTGGGTCTTTGTTCCCAAGGGCCAGTGTTCCATCACGGTTCTCAGTTGCTGACCTTAGTAGCATGGCTGCTGAAGCCATGGTCCTGAGAGACGGGTCCATATGTCCCTGTGACGAAACGCAGGGGCCAGACCACTGCCCTTCTCACCAACCTGAGACAAAAGACTGGTCAACCTCACCCGCGCTGTCACTTGCGCAACAATGACTCTCTCAGTTGCGCCCTGCACAAAGATTTTCCAACCTGTGGGACCATAATCTAAAGCCCTGTACACACGATCGGATTTTCCGACTGGAAATGTTGAATGTCAGGCTGTTGGCGGAAAATCCGACCATGTGTATGCTCCATCGGACAATTGTTGTTGGACTTTCCACCAACAAATGTTGGCTAGCATGTCTTCAACTTTTCCGCCAACAAATGTGTGTTGTCGGATTTTCCGATCGCGTGTACACAAGTCCGTCGGACAAAAGTCCAAAGTATAAACACACATGCTCGGAAGCAGAAGCGGTCGGTCGGTAAACTAGCATTTGTAATGGAGAATTAACATTTGTGATGTGGCAAATTATGAAATAATTATGAAGCAACATGGCTGGTTGACGAACGGCCGTTCAGAAACGAACTGAAAAGCTCTAAATGAAAAACGTGAAAAGAAAAGCGCGAATCAACACTCACCAAACTTCTACCACAAAATTAGCAGAAGGGGCCCAAAGGGTGGCGCTAAAGAGCTGAAAAATCACGTAGTACGTCACTACGTTCGTAATTGTTGCCCAACATTTGTGTGTATGCAAGACAAGTTAGAGCCAATACCCTTTGGACAAAACTCCACGGTTTTGTTGGCGGAAAGTCCAATCCTGTGTACGAGGCATAAGTGCCAACAGACTGAGAACTGAATTGAATACTTACCTTTCCGTAATTTTTTTCCTTTCCTGGTGCCTACCCATGGCAGCATACCAGTGGTTGGTTGCTCCTCCCCGGACCAACCCACAGGACCACTTTAACTCTATAAATAAAATAGTTCCCCCCTGCCAGTATTCTTGTAACTAGACCTCAGAACGTTAAGGATTATTGAAGGGAGGGTGTATGCTGTCATGGGTAGGCACCAGCAAAGGAAAATTACGGAAAGGTAAGTATTCAATTTTCCGTTTTCCTGGTGCCTCCATGGCAGCATACCAATGGTAAATAACTTGCTTACAGGGAAGGTACTGCAATAAGAAACTTAATGAAAACTACAGTACAAATAACTGCAGGGTCTTCTCCCCAAATTCTCGGGAAGTAAGAACAGCTGGCTTGACACTATAGTGCAACATGAAAGTGTTAAAGGATGACCAACTAGCCGCACAGCAAATAGTTTCAGGGGAGACCCGTGCCAAGGCTGCCCACAAGGCGGCCATTCCCCGCGTCAAATGCTCAATGATCGCATCTGGAACTGGAAGACCACTAGCCCGATATGCTCTTTGGATTAACTTCACGATCCAGCTTGCCAAGGTTGTCTTTCATGCTGCCATTCCTTTTTTAGCGCCTTTTGGGATGATAAACAGTCGTTGAGCTTTACGGAATTGTTGCGTTGAACTTAAATAGTGCCTAAGGGACCTAGCTAGCTCTAACTCGTGTAGCCTTGAGGAGGCTGGGTCCTCCCCGAATGCTGGAAGAACCCATTCCTGGTTGAGATGGGAGATCGAAGGTACTTTAGGAACAAATTGATGGATAGGCTGCAAAACCACCCTGTCTGGGGAAAAAGGTGATGTATGGTTCCTGTGATCCTAGAGCTTGGATCTCCGACACTCTGCGACCCGAAGTGATGGCGATCAGGAACACTGCCTTTAAGGAAATATCCTCCAAGGTGCACTCTTCTGTGGGAGCAAAAGGAGGATTTGATAGGATATTAAGTACAACAGTCAAATCCCATTTGGGGTATAACGTTTTCCTGGGAGGTCGTAATCTTAAGACTGCCTTCAAAAAGTGTTCGACCAGAGGGTTTTATGCCCATCATGTATGCGTTAGAGCTGAAAGGGCTGATACCTGGACCTTCACCAAACCTAAGTCCAAACCACTCTGTAAGAAGTATATTTTGAACTCCAGGTTCCAGGGGATCGAAATGGTTAACCTCTGCCAGCTCTCTAAACTTTCTCCATACCCTGTAATAGGTGGAATTAGTGGAAGACTTTCTTGCCTGTAGTAGTGTTTGGATAACACTATGTGAACATCCTAACTCGTCCACCCTCTTCCGCTCAAGTCTAGGATTTCCGGGTGTGGGTAAGAGAAGTTGTCCATGCGTGGAAGGGAAAGCAGCTTGCACAGGGCCAACCTGACCAGGAGCATGAACCACAGTCTTTTGGGCCAATACGGGATCACTGCCAAGATTGTGACTTTCTCTGTTGTCAGACGTTGGAGAAACCTCAATATTAGAGGGGTCGGAGGAAATGCATATCCCATCTGAAAATTCCATGGCTGGACTAGTGCATCCACTCCTGACCTCGGAGAAGGGAATCTTGAAAAGAAAAGAGGCGTCTTTGCATTGAGTGGGGATGCAAAAAGGTCTATATGGGGACTGCCCCATTGCTGGCATATCCAGAGGAAGACCCTCGGATTCAGAGACCATTCGTTGTTGCTGAATGATCTTGACAGATGGTCGGCTAACTGATTCTCGGGCCCTGGGATATATGAGGCCCGTAGATTGATCAAATTCCTCTCGGCCCAGGTTAGAATGGGCGTTACTTCGCTGAATAGGGACCTGCTGTGTGTTCTCCCCTGGTTCTGGACATAGGCCACTGCCGCTCTGTTGTCCATCTGAAGAAGTATAGATTTGCCCCTGTGGGAGGTGGCTAGATGCAAGATTGCCATCCATGCTGCCCTTAGTTCCAAGATATTTGAAACTACTTCCTTCGAATTGAATTGCCATCTTCCTTGTACTAACTGGTCTTGATAGTGTGCTCCCCAGCCCAACCGGCCTGTGTCTGACGTAAGAATGGTCCATGAGATGGGCCCCAGGGAACAGTGAACCAGAAGGTTGGATGGTCTTGTCCACCTCCAGAGGCTGGACTTCATTGTGGGCGTGATCAATATCCTCTGTTCCAGGCGATTTCTTCCTCCACTGAGACAGGAAACCCAGCTGGAACCCCCCTCGATGCCACCTGGCCCATTTTACCATGGATATACATGAAGAAAGGGATCCCAGCAGGCTCAGACAGTCTGATGCTGACATGGAATGGCTCGCTAGTACTTTCTTCACCTTCCCTATCAGAATAGGGATTTTCTCTGATGGGAGTGAAACTGCTTTCTTTGGAGTGTTGAAGAATGCGCCCAGATATGTCATATTCTGCGTAGGTGTGAGTTGGTTTTTGCAATAATTGATCAGCCACCCGAACCTGATCAGTGTGTCTAGGACCAATCGCACATGTATTTGTAGACTTTGTGCTGGGATAAAATCAGAATGTTGTCTAAATAGTGTGGCACTCGAATCCCTTTCTCTCTGAGAGGAGCTAAGATCGCTACTAGCACCTTGGTGAAGATCCTGGGAGCTGTTGAGATTCTGAAGGGAAGGCATTGGAATTGGAGATGTAAGTGGCCTATTTTGAATCGAAGGAATGGCTGAAACTGCTGCTGGATAGGTATATGAAGGTATGCATCTTGGAGGTCTATAGAGACCATCCATTCCCCTGGTTGTACCGATAGAATCACTGTGTTTAATGATTCCATCTTGAAATGCTCTACACAAATGTGTCTGTTCAACCTCTTTAGGTCCAGTACGGGCTTCCAACCGCCTGACTTCTTGGGGACCAAAAAGACTGGGGAATAAAATCCTGAGCGTTTTTCCGAGTCCGGAACCAGTACTACTGCTTGTTGAAGAATAAGGATTTGCACATACTGAAGAAGGACCTCCCTCTTCTCCTTGGAGGTTGGAATTTTGGTGGGCTGGAAGGAAAAGGGTGGAGGGCACCTTCTGAATTTCCAGAAATGCCCTTGAAGGACAGTGGAGACTGCCCACTGATCTACGCAATTTTCCACCCAAACCTGGGCAAACGCTCTGAGTCGAGCTCCCACTGGACCGGTTTAGGGGGATAGGGAGTCAAAAGGACTTCTGGCCTTCAAACCATGGATGTTGAGGCCTTAGGTTTTCCCACCTTCAAAAAAGTGGCTTACGAGCCTTTCCAGCCTCTTCTGTACTCCCTACCTGGGCGGTACATTCTGGAATCCTTCGTTCTCTGCTGGACGTGAAGCGAATTTCTTCCTCCTGCTTCTGTCCTGGGGAATTAGGCTGCTTTTCCCCCCTGTGACTTTGGTGATTGCTGCATCCGTTTTTGTCGCCAAGCTGAGCTTTTCCATTATTTGGAATACGACACCATGATTGCTTTGATGTTGGGTTGGCCGACCATGACTTTAGCCATAACGCCCTTCTGGCCGTGATGGAATACAGCATAGCTCTGGAGGAACATTTTAAAACATCAATGGCTGCTTCTGCCATGAAATCTGAGGCCATCTTCAGTTCATCCAGTGCCTTGATGATTTCCTCCGAGCCCACACCCTGTCTGAGGGCTGATTCAATGTTGTCCGACCACACCCTGGTAGCCCTCGAGATCGAGGTCAGAGCTACCGCTGGTTTACAAGCCCCTCCTGCTGCGTGATAATATTTCTTTGGATCTGAATCGATCTTTCGGTGAAGGACATCCTTAAAGGAGACTGCGTCTTCTAAAGGTAGTGTTGTATTTCAGGCTAACCTCATAATTGAAGCATCCACTGACGGAACAGAGTTAAAGAGCTGTGCATCTGCCTTTGCTAGTGGGTATAATTTGAGAAATCGGTTATAAGTCTACTAGGGCTGAAACTAACGATTATTTTAATAATCGATTAGTTGGCCGATTATTGTTTCGATTAATCGGTTAATCTTAAAAAAAAAATGTGGTGTATAATTTAGTTAATATGTAAAGTTTTAAAAAAAAGGCCATTTATATTTACCACTGCATAGAGATATTTAAGAATAAACAACCAACTATAGGGTTAGGGAGAAAAATATTGAATCCACTCTGAGAATAACAGACAGAAGAGATATACTGTATATACACTATTAGAGGAGATATACTGTATATACTATTAGAAGACAAATACTCTTTTTTGGCCAATTTGTTGTTGGGCAGATTAAAAAATACAAATTGCTGCAAAAACGCATTACATGCTTTTCTGCAGCTTCTCTATTGAAGTATATTGAACCAAAAAAGCACCGTTTTGCGTTACAAAAAAAAAGTCCTTGACCCTTTCCAAATGCGCAGCGGCTGAAAAAAAGCACAGATGTGAATGTTAAATGAACTACAGTGTGTTTCTGCAAAAAGTACCAAAAAACACAAAGATGTGAACCAGGCCTAAGACGTTTAGTAACATAATGGGGTTAAAAGAAACTAAAATGAGCCCTTTATAGTACAAAAAAAGCAAATAATCGCTACTGTAAGGGGTTCATTTTTGTACTGTAGAACAGTAAAAGTAATATTTACAGTAGTGTTTATTTGCTTTTTTTGTACTATAAAGGGCTCATTTTATTTTTTTAACCCCCTTATGTTACTGGCCGATTAATCGATTATGAAAATAGTAATCGATTAATTTTATAATCGATTAGTTGTCGATTAATCGATTAGTTGTTTCAGCCCTAAAGTCTACCTTCTGCCACTACTTCCTTGATTTCTTCCATCAAGGGGAAGGCTGATAATTTTTTCTTTAGGTGTGGAAAATAATCTTTTTGGATGGAGGCTCTGATTCTTCCTCCCATTGAATTGCATCCTTTTACTGTGATAATAAAAGGGTCTACTAAAGCATAGTCGAATGCCGAAGCATTTTCCCCCACTTCTGTCTCGTCTTCAGTATCAGCACCTAGATCAAGTTGCGGGGTGGGTGTGTTTACTGTTGTTTCGCCTGAGGGTGGGGTTACTTGGTCTTGGGATAAGGCCAACTCCCGGATAGAATTCTTAATCATATTTTATTTATTGATTCCATGGACTCTTGCTTATCTCTTTCCTTGTCCCCTGAGGCTGCTAGAACGCACTGACCACATACCAATTTATGAGGTAGGGCTTGTTTTCCCGCATACCCAACATGCTTTATCTCCTGGATACACAGGCCTGCGCTGGGAGTCATGTCTACTTTCGGTATGTCGGGGTGATCTCTGACCACTGCGGGAAGCATGGGTCGAGGATGAGTGAGAGTGACCCGAACTCCTATGACCCTTTGATCTCCTGGCTGGAGAGTTTCTGTGGGACGACCTGCGGGATGATCCATGATGTGGGCTATAATAAAAAAAGAATAGAAACAAAAAGATGTTTCAACCAGTTTTTAAACTTACCTGACTGTTGCAGCCCTTACCTAGTGGTATGTTGAGGATCTTTTTGATGCGGCATTAGACTACTAGGAATTACATTTAAGACCCAAAAAAAAAAAGTTTAAAAAAAAAAAATTATATATATATACATACATACATATACACACACAAAAAAAAAGAATATAGATATATATATATATATATATATATATAAAATATAATCTCCCCCCCCCCCCAGTACCTTGGCTGGGCTCCATAATATAGGGAAAAACAATAGTGGTAGAGAAGACACCTTATTAGAGATGTCTTCTCTTTGGTAGCTGGCCCCTTAATGAAATCAAGCTCTCTTTTATCTCTGAGAGCATCCTGGGTGTACCAAGATGGCCGCCGATGGCCTCTGTGCTACTGAGCATGCCCCGTGACCCTGCCCCCCTGCCAGGAAAGCAGAGCTACACGGCGCGCATGGAGCGCCGCACACTCCTTAAGCAAGGAGAAGAAGACACGCAGGGAATGCTGCTGGTCATCCGAGCTCCTGGAGGTAGAAACTTACTTATGTGAAATGAAAAGTATATAAGAGATATGTCAGGGAACATAGAGGAGAATGACAAGCTCCTGTTAACCCTTAATAAAGGCCCAAAAAAAAGATCCACAGAAAAACGGGCTCCCATACTTATCTGGTGCCTTTAGCAGCCCAAGTAATGGGACTCCATACTGCAGGAGAGCATGAACCTGCGACGGTCACGCCATAAAGCAGTGAGGCAGGGCTGATCGTTGATTCTGCAGGAATGAGGACAGAGAAAAAATACCGGCGGGGGGAACAACTCTTTTATTTATAGAGTTAAAGTGGTCCTGTGGGATGGTCGGGGGCGGAGCAAATGTGCACACACATAAAGAGTGAAACACAAAAAGTGCAAAGGGTACACAAGCCCTCTAAAATCAGAGGGCCTTGCCCTGAATCCCCCAAGGAGTTAGGCTCCTGACAGGACAAGGGTACTTACACTTGGTCCATCTGGCTGAAACCAGACGGACCCCTTTCTCTGGAGGGACTGCCGAAACAGACCCCCCCCCCAAGTACTCGGTGGGGCTCCCCCGAAGGGAGACCCCATGAGAGAGGGTGAACCAAGCCAGAAGGCCATGTCCAGCCCCTCCCAAGACTTTCAGGGCAGGCCCGAGTACCTGCAACCCTACTCATCACACAGTGCAAAACGTGTACAACACAAAAATACAAAAAGTGACACGCAAAGGGAATAAATTAAAAGAAAGTGGGGGAGAAGGAAGTAAGGGAGAGTGAAAAGGTGGCCATTGTGCAATACAATGGCCAGGAATAAAAAATTCCCCCAGCCAAAAGTCCCGACCTAGGAGGCAGGTGCAAAAAAAGCGTATAATGGTGCAGTGACCATGGTGCCTTAAATCAAACAGCCTCACTCACAGTGATCTTCAGGTACCCCTGTACTGCCACTCCAGGGGCACATACACCATAGGCTTTCGTGATCAACCCTGGCCAGCAACCCAGACCACAGCAGCCTCCACCCCAGGCAGGAAGGCCTGAAGTTCTGGTAGCTTGGGGAGAGCCCGGACCTCAACAAGCTCAACCCTCGCTCCCATCACTCCTACCCAATTACATTTGGGAAGTACTAACCGCTCCACCCCGGTGCTATAGACGAGCAGACGTTTCCTCCCGAAAAACTGTCCGGGGCTAGAACTACCCCAATCTAGGCCTGAAGGCCAGGGACCCGACCCTCTGGATCAGACCCAGATGCAGCACCCATCCTCACCAGGAGCACCCTTTCGGACGGCTCAGACTCAACCATCAGCCGGCCCCCAATATCTGTCGGGCAGCTCGGCATAGTCCCTGCTGAAACCGCCCTTCCAGGCAATATAACGCTATTGGATTTGCTGGCCCTCCCCAACGAGAGTAGCACAGCGCCTCCTCTGGATACTGATAAGAACAGATACTACACTTGATCTTATCCATGTACATTGCAGTGTTTTTAACAAACTTTGTTGCAGATTCCTACCTTCTGTTATTCTGAAGGAATAGCTGTTTGTCTGTGTCCAGTGTGCAAAGTGAATCTGTATTGGAGTGATATTATAGTAGTCAGCTACTGCACCTGTAGGGCTCTAATGAGGAAATTGGCAAGGTCCTACATCCCTTTAAATATGATTTCCATTTGAGAGTATCTCACCAAAACTGACATTTTGTTGCAGGGGATGCCAAAAATCTGATTTGTATCTTAGTGCAGACTTCTGGGAAAATAAGAGAGCCAATCACACAAGCAGGAAGTGAAATGTTGAATCGATGACCCCCACTCCCCCCTTAGAGACCAATTAGTCTGTAAGGGGGGTCACTGATATAAGAGGACTCTGCTCTAATGGGGGGATGCTAATATAACCACTTGCCTACTGGGTACTTTCACCCTCTTCCTGCCCAGGCCAATTTTCAGCTTTTAGTGCTGTTGACAATTTTGACAACTTTGACAATTTTCATTATTTTTTTTCACACAAATAGAGCTTGCTTTTGGTGGTATTTAATCACCACTGGGTTTTTATTTTTTGCTAGATAAAAAAAAAGTACAATTTTTTTTGCAAAAAAAATGCTTGCTTCGTTTCTGTTATAAAATTTTGTAATAAATCATTTTCTCCTTCACTGATGTATGCTGATGAGCACTGATAGGCAGAACTGATAGGTATCACTGATAAGGAAGGAGGGCACTGATATAAGGGAACTGTGAGCGAATAGGGGTCTCTAAGGGGGGTGCTGCTGATCTAATGGTTGATCATCAAGCATTAGATCAGCAGTCAGCAACCCCTTTTAGAGACCCCCATTAGCTCATAGTCCCCTTATATCAGTGCCCCTTCCCCCCTCTTTAGAGACCTCCAAAAATCAGAGAGACACCCCCTCTTTTATATCAGCACCCCCTGCCCCCTTTAGATATCCATTCAAAATTTCCTTACCAGTGGGACCTGGGAGCAGCTGTAAGCAAGCAAGGAAGGAAGCGTGAGGGTTGAGCTGGGGCACGGAGGTGGAGCCGCTCTAGGGCTATTTTCCTCCCATTATGCAACGTAGGATAGGAACAGCAGAGAAGGCGCGTCATTGGTTGCTAGGACAGCAACCAATGACTGCAAAGAAGTTCATCATGGAAAGACAGAGACACCAGGTGGGGGGAGAACTAAGGGCAGAGAAACAAGCAGGCGTAGCCGACAGGGTGAGTTGAGTGGAGTGTAGTGCCGGAACTTGGTCCGGCACTAGCTCCATTCCCGGGAGAGATTAACTTGATGGATAGGACCAGGTCACAGTCGGACAAGTGGCAACCCTACCGTCAGCCCCGGCCCAGTCCCTGCCAGTGCGGCGCTTCCTGGTCGATGTGCGCTCTAGGCTGGCGCCTATCTTGCCTATAGGTAGAGCTGGCCCTGATCTTATACCCTTTAGCATTGAAAATGAAATGTACAGTATCTCACAAAAGGGAGTACACCCCTCACATTTTTGTAAATATTTTATTATATCATTTTATGTGACAACACTGAAGAAATTACACTTTGCTACAATGTAAAGTAGTGAGTGTACAGCTTGTATAACAGTGTAAATTTGCTGCCCCCTCAAAATAACTCAACACAGCCATTAATGTCTAAACAACTGGCAACAAAAGTGAGTACACCCCTAAGACCCTTTTCACACTGAGTCACACCGGGCGTCAGTGGCGCTATTTTTACCGGTGCTGTTCGGCCGCTAGCGGGGCGGTTTTGCTAGCGGCCAAAAAGGGGTTAAATCCGCCCGAAAAACGCCACTGTAGCAGCGCTTTGCCGGCGGTATCACAGCGCTGCCCCATTGTTTTTAATGGGCAGGAGCGGTGGAGAAGCGGTGTATTCACCGCTCCTCCACCGCTGCAAAGAAGCTGCTGGCAGGACTTTTTGTGACGCCCTGCCAGCGCAGCGCCCCAGTGTGAAAGCGCTCGGGCTTTCACACTGGGTTTGCAGCCAAGGCTTTTTTCAGGCGCTATGCAGGCGCTATTTTTAGCGCTGTAGTGCCTGAAAAACGCCTCCAGTGTGAAAGGGGTCTTAGTGAAAAGGTCCAAATTGGGCCCAATTAGCCATTTTCCCTCCCTGGGGGTATGTGACTCAGTGTTAGAAAGTCTCAGGTGTGAATGGGGAGCAAGTTTGTTAAATTTGGTGTTATCGCTCTCATACTGGTCACTGGAAGTTCAACCTCATGGCAAAGAACTGAGGAGCTGAAAAAAAAGAATTATTGCTCTACATAAAGATGACCTAGGCTATAAGAAGATTGCCAAGACCCTGAAACTGAGCTGCAGCACGGTGGCCAAGACCATAAAGCGGTTTAACAGGACAGGTTCCACTCAGAACAGGCCTCGCCGTGGTCGACCAAAGAAGTTGAGTGGACGTGCTCAGCGTCAAATCCAGAGATTGTCTTTGGGAAATAGATGTATGAATGCTGCTAGCATTGCTGCAGAGGTTGAAGGGGTGGGGGGTCAGCCTGTCAGTGCTCAGACCCTACACTGCACACTGCATCAAATTGGTCTGCATGGCTGTCATCCCAGAAGGAAGCCTCTTCTAAAGATGATGCACAAGAAAGCCCACAGTTTGCTGAAGACAAGCAGACTAAGGACATGGATTACTAGAACCATGTCCTGTGGTCTGATGAGACCAAGTTAAACTTATTTGGTTCAGATGGTGTCAAGCATGTGTGGCGGCAACCAGGTGAGGAGTACAAAGACAAGTGTGTCTTGCCCTACAGTCAAGCATGGTGGGGGGAGTGTGTGGTTTGGGGCTGCATGAGTGCTGCCAGCACTGGGGAGCTACAGTTCATTGAGGGAACCATGAATGCCAACATGTACTGTGTCATACTAAAGCAGAGCATGATCCCCTCCCTTCAGAGACTGGGCTGTAGGGCAGAATTCCAACATAACGACCCCAAACACACCTCCAAGACGACTACTGCCTTGTTAAAGAAGCTGAGGGTAAAGGTGGTGGACTGGCCAAGCATGTCTCCAGACCTAAACCCTATTGAGCATCTGTGGGGCATCCTCAAACGGAAGGTGGAGGAGTACAAGGTCTCTAACATCCACCAGCTCTGTGATGTAGTAGTCATGGAGGAGTGGAAGAGGACTTCAGTGGCAACCTGTGAAGCTCTGGTGAACTTTATGCCCAAAAGGGTTAAAGTGTCACTAAAGCTTTTTTTTTTTTTTTTTTTTTACATAACAAACATGTCATACTCGCCTCCAATGTGCAGCTCGTTTTGCACAGAGTGGCCCCGAACATCCTCTTCTGGGGTCCCTTGGCGGCTCTCACGGCTCCTCCCCGCATTAGAAAACCCCCTTGGAGAAGCGCTCTCCTGGGGGGTTACCTTGCGGGCGCGCTCCCGAGTCATTCATTTTTCACCTCAATGCATTACATAGAATGCAGTGAGGTGAAAAACCTTGAAGGTTTACAACCCCTTTAAGGCAGTGCTAGAAAATAATGGTGGCCACACAAAATATTGACACTTTGGGCCCAATTTGGACATTTTCACTTAGGGGTGTACTCACTTTTGTTGCCAGCGGTTTAGACATTAATGGCTGTGTTGAGTTATTTTGAGGGGACAGCCAATTTAGTTATACAAGCTGCTGTTCAAAGCTGTGCAAAGTTATACAAGCTGTACGCTCACTACTTTACATTGTAGCAAAGTGTCATTTCTTCAGTGTTGTCACATGAAAAGCTATAATACAATATTTACAAAAATGTGAAGGGTATACTCACTTTTGTGAGATACTGTATATAGAACTCCAAAAAGTTACATGAAATCATAAAGTCAAATTCTGGACAGAAGTTATTCTAATGTAATTTTTCAAAATATTTTTTTATGTATTACTTTGATGAAGACAGCAGATACAATGGCTAGTGGCAGGCTTGTTTTAAGGTTTATTTACTGATTGGTAAAAATATATGGAAACTTTCAATATCCACAGCCTGACCTCAGTCCTAATCACCCCAAGTCCTACTGAAAGAGATGTAATTTTTGCAAATGCATTAACTAAAACAGCCATTGGCCCATGCAAGCAGCTTGGATGCTCCCTGTTCTTTATTAGGTGACTCCTTTTTTTTTTCCAACAGTTTATGCAAATTTTTTTTACTAAGCACATTGGAAATGAGTGCAATCCCAGACTACAAGTTCCCAACTAGTGCTTGGCACAGCACAGCAGTTCATTAAATTGTACATTCATTTCACAAAGAAGCATAAAAAAGACATTAATATACCCTTACAATACTGTGTGCAAATCTTACTTTTACAAGAAACTTGCAATACAAAAAAAATACACACACATACTATCTGTGCTAGATACCCTGACTGTATAATAGCAAATATGCAATTTTTACAGCAGTGAACTAAAGTACTCAGCTTTTGTCAGCTGAATCTATAATCCCTTCAGTGAGCACAAATCTGAACATAAGAGGTAACAGGAATGGTTTTTGGTCCAAGCACATTGAGGGTGTTGGACTTTGTTCTAGGTGAAGTCCCTATGCATGGTCACTTTCTAGTACTTTTCTTAAAATTTTAGTCTAGCACTCAAGTACCTTGAACTAAATAAATAGCAATCCTCTTTCAGTATTTGTATTAACGTCATAGTTTGGCTGCCATACTCTAGATGGTGCTGTAATATCATAAATGGCCCCAGCTCAGATAGCTCAAAGGTCGGCTCTAACATTGATGTTATTGATATGCCAGATTATATAATAAATGAAAAATATTTTTTTTAACTATTATTTATTATTATTATTATTATACAGGATTTATATAGCGCCGACAGTTTACGCAGCGCTTTACAACAACATTAGGGCAGACAGTACAAGTACAATACAATTCAATACAGGAGGAATCAGAGGGCCCTGCTCGTTAGAGCTTACAATCTAGGATGAACTAGTTTTGCTGTAAGTTTGGACCTCTGGGTCCAAACTTACAGCAAATGCATATGTCCATATGCAATGTACAGTACATTACAGACTACGTATTTTAAAGGGGTTGTAAAGGTAAAAATTTTTTCACCTTAATGCATTACATGCATTAAGGTGAAAAAACTTTTGACAATACCGCCGCCCCCAGCCCCCCCGTATTACTTACCTGACACCTCGAATCTCCGCTGCTCGTTCTCGTCATCTCTATTGCAGCTCAGCCTGGTCGCTGATTGGCTGCAGTGGATGGATTGAAAGCAGCGCAGCCATTGGCTCGCGCTGCTGTCAATCACATCCGATGACGCGGCGCGCCGGGGGGCGGGGCCGAGTGATACAGCGAGCGGCTGTAGCCGCCGGCTGTATCACAGGAGCGCGCCCGCAACAACTAACCACCATGCGAGGGAGCTCGCATTAAGGTGGTTATTTCTTGCGGGGAGGAGCTGAAACAGCCGCCGAGGGACCCCAGAAGAGCAGGTTCGGGGCCACTCTGTGCAGAACGAGCTGCACAGTGAAGGTAAGTATGACATGTTAGTTATTTTAAAAAAAAAATAAAATTACCTTTACAACCCCTTTAACCTCTGTATATGTACAGCTAATTACCGTTGATGTCATTATATATATACTTTTTTTTAGTTTCCATATGAGACTATGGAACCCCAGCAATCTGACAACAATTCACACCTTCAGCTATGTGAATCGAAGGCTTTATGTGATTTGTAAAGGCAGAAGAAGATGCACTCTATGCATTACGTTAAAAAGCCTTCTGTGTGCAGCAGTCCCCCCAGCCCGCCTAACACTTACCTGAGCCCATCTCTATCCAGCGATTTTGCAGGAGTGTCTTTTCTGCCCAAGATTCTCCCTCCTGATTGGCTGAGATGACAACGTGGCTCCATTGGTGCCAGAAGAGCAGAAGAGAGACAGCTAATTACCGTTGATGTCATTATATATATACTTTTTTTTAGTTTCCATATGAGACTATGGAACCCCAGCAATCTGACAACAATTCACACCTTCAGCTATGTGAATCGAAGGCTTTATGTGATTTGTAAAGGCAGAAGAAGATGCACTCTATGCATTACGTTAAAAAGCCTTCTGTGTGCAGCAGTCCCCCCAGCCCGCCTAACACTTACCTGAGCCCATCTCTATCCAGCGATTTTGCAGGAGTGTCTTTTCTGCCCGAGATTCTCCCTCCTGATTGGCTGAGATGACAACGTGGCTCCATTGGTGCCAGAAGAGCAGAAGAGGGACTCGAGAAGAGGAGGATCCAGGCTGCTCTGTGCAAAATCACTGCACAGGGCAGGTAAGTATAACATGTTTGTTATCTTTAACCAAAAAAACAAGACTTTACAATCACTTTAAGTCCTCTGCAGACTTTCTGACATCAAGGATGGGATTATGTAGCTAGAACAGAATGGTTTCACAGCTTTACATTTCCCATTCTGTTCTTAAATAAATCAACATCTGCCTTGACACAATTAATGGTGATTGGATTAAGATGTCTACACTACCTGTGTTGATATAATAGCTGTGGTACGGTGCTTCACTTTTTCCACATTTTATTATGTTACAGCCTTATTTCAAAATGGATTAAATTCACTACTTTCCTCAAAATTCTACAAACAATACCCCATAATGTCAGCATGAAAGAAGTTTATTTGAAATCTTTGCAAATGTATTAAAAATAAAAAACAAAAAAAATAACATGTACATAGGTATTGAGCTATGAAATGTTCTGTTTTTGTCTTTCATGCGTTTGCCCTTCCATGTGCTTCTTGCTGTGAAGGCCAGTATAGGTGGGGGCAGGGGCCATTTGTTACTGGTGTAAATATGGTCCGGGGACACACTGGGCACCTTCGTTGCCACTGTGCTACGTCCTGGGTGTCCAGTGTGCTCCTGTTCCTTTAAGAGGGATTGGGCTGCCTCTAGGCACACCTGCCCCTCATCTATCCATTTAACGCAGTGGTTCTCAACTCCAGTCCTCAGGACCCACCAACAGGCCAGGTTTGCAAGATAGCTGAAATACATCACAGGTGATATCACTTGCTGCTCAGTGATTGCAGTATTCTACTCTGCAACTCCCCAAGGTAATACTTAAAATCTGACCTGTTGGTGGGTCCCGAGGACTGGAGTTGAGAACCACTGATTTAACGCATGTGCTCCTATTGTGGAGATGCTCATAAATTCAGTAGCATTTAGGACTGCAAGCATACACAGGGTGCTGTGAAGAGCCTTGCGGCTTACACAAGCGTTTGCAAATGTGTGCTAACTAAACCCCTGTTTTTAAGGCAGACTGTTGGACAGGTTAATTTGGTCGGTTGGCAGACTGGTTGGTTAGTTGAGCTATGGAATGTTCTGGTTTTGTCTTTTTATACATAACAACCTTTGCCATGACACTAAAAATTGAGCTCAGGTGCATCCTGTTTCCACTGATCATCCTTGAGATGTTTCTACAATTTGATTGGTCCACCTGTGATATATTCAAATGATTGGACATGATTTGGAAAGGCACACACCTGTCTATATAAGGTCCTACAGTTACCCGTGCATTAAAGAGCACAAACCAAGCCAATGAAGTCTAAGGAATTGTCTGTAGACAACAGAGACAGGATTGTATTGAGGCACAGATCTGGGGAAGAGTACAGAAAAATTTCTGCAGTATTGAAGGTCCTAATGAGCACAGTAGCCTCCATATTCCGTAAATGGAAGAAGTTTGGAACCACCAGGACTCCTCCTAGAGCAGGACGCCCTGCCAAACTGAGCGATCGGGGGAAAAGGGCCTTAGCCAGGGAGGTGACCAAGAACCCAATAGTCACTCTGACAGACCTCCAGCATTTCTCTGTGGAGAGAAGAGAAAGTTCCAGAAGAACAAACATTTCTGCAGCACTCTATCAATCAGGCCTGTATGGTGGAGTGGCCAGGCGGATGCCACTTCTCAGTAAAAGGCACATGACAACCCACCTGGAGTTTGCCAAAAGGCACCTGAAGGACTCTCAGACCAAGAGAAACAAAATTCTCTGGTCTGATGAAACAAAAATTGAACTCTTTGGCCTGAATAGCAAGCATCATGTCTGGAAGAAACCAGGCACCGCTCATCACCTGGCCAGTACCATCCCTACAGTGAAGCATGGTGGTGGCAGCATCATGCTTTGGGGATGTTTTTAAATGTCAGGAACTGGGAGAGTAGTCAGGATCAAGGGAAAGATTAATGCAGCAATGTACAGAGACATCCTTGATGAAAACCTGCTCCAGAGTACTCTGGACCTCAGACTAGGGTGAAGGTTCATCTTCCAACAGGACAATGATCCTAAGCACACAGCAAATATAACAAAGGAGTGGCTACAGGACAACTCTGAGAATGTCCTTGAGTGGCCCAGCCAGAGCCCAGACCTGAACCCGACTGAACATCTCTGAAAAAATCTGAAAATGGCTATGCACCGACACTCCCCATCCAACCTGATGGAGCTTGAGAGGTCCTGCAAAGGAGAATGAGAGAAACTGCCCAGAAATAGGTGTGCCAAGCTTGTAGCATCATACCCAAAAAGACTTGAGGCTGAAATTGGTGCCAAAGGTGCTTCAACAAAATATTGAGCAAAGGCTGTGAATACTTATGTACATGGGATTTTTTTTGTTTTTTATTTTTTAATAAATTTGCAAAAATTTAAAACAAACTTTTTTCACGTTGTCATTAGGGGATATTGTTTGTAAAATTTTGAGGAAAATAATCAATTGAGTGCATTTTGGAATAAGGCTGTAACATAACAAAATGTGGAAAAAATGAAGCACTGTGAATACTTTTCCGATGCACTGTATCTCCTCGACACTCACTGGAACTGACAAAGTTGCTAGGATAAACTATGAAATGTGTTTAACATTACAGAACAAGTCTAGTTGAATGTGACTACTACTACAGACTTTATTATCACATGATTTCATTGTTTTGCAGATTCTGGTTGTACTTACACTTGTTTCAGATCATACTGATGATCCACTTTACACTTTTCATGCGTTAAGGCTCTGAGTTAGAGAGTGGGACTGTTGTTTTTATACAATCAGTTTTAATCACTTTTGTATGTTATGACTATGTATGGGTTTATCTGATATGTGTTACGTTCCAAATCCTTTACAATAAATGTAGCTGTTATGAGAAGATCAGGATAAGACTGTGATCTTTGCTTATAGATTACTAGTACATAGGTGCAAAAATCCTTAAAAGTGTAATGGGTACTTAAAGTTGTTGTAAACCCACGGGGAGAAAAAAAAACCTGCAAGACAAAGGCAATTATACCAAGCAGGTGCTAATGATCATCAATTTCATATGTAGGTTAAAACATGGTCAATAAAAATATTTCCAAAAATTTCTGTCTTTTTTAGTTTTTATAATAAGAAATAAAGGGGCGCGTGGCCTGGCACCGGACTCTAATGGACGTCTAATCCCCGTGCTCCGGTCTTTAGAGGTCTTTTCAGAAGCTGAGCGAAGCCAAACACACCTGCAGACATGGGGAAAACGAAGGGGAACACATCCTCATCCCGATCCCCAAGGAGGCCCGACTCGCAACCAACGCGCAGCATCCCGGAGATCTTCCGGACACAGCCAGGCGAGGCCCCGGCTTCATCTCGGGCCTAGTCCTCAGCAGCCTTCCATGCCAGATACAGCGGTGCAACAGCCTGTTAACATAGGGGAGCTGAGATCAGTAGCAGAGGACATAAAAGCTGCACTTGCTACAGCAATAACGGACCTCCGAAGGGACATGCAATCTATGGCGGTGCGCATGGAGGATATTGAAGAAACAACAGGCCGCAATGCAAATGACATCCAACAGCTCCAGTTATCATCACAGACACAAAATACCCAGATCAGAGACCTACACAGATACCTGGAAGACCTGGACAACCGCGGCAGGCGTCATAACTTGTGAGTAAGGGGTATGCGATCGATCACACTCAAATTGCACAGGCCACCGTAGCCGTATTTAACGATCTCTTAGGCAGACCCCCAGAGACCCCCATTGATTGCGAGCGCCTGCACGGAGCCCTCAAGCCAAGGGGAAGAGACACTGACCCTCCCAGGGATGTAGTATGTTGCTTGGTCAACTTTAAACTAAAAGAATAGATCCTGCGCAGGGCCAGAGACCGCCGCAATCTAATGTTTCAAGGCACAGAGATTAAAATATTTCAAGATTTATCACCCATTACGCTCCAAAATAGAAGAGACTTACGCCCCCTCCTTGATCTACTACGCACAAACGGAATCCAATACCGTTGGAAATTCCCCTTCTGCCTCTCAGCCACATCACAAGGGCGCACGGCAAATCTGAGGGTCCCGGAAGATCTCCCCGCATTCTGCGAAACATTGAATATACCATGCTTTGATATACCTGACTGGTACAGACCTCTCAGAACCCCTCAGATCAGAAGATCTACCTCAATGGATGCCATACCAGTACGTGACGACTTCCATATCAGAAGGCGCAGATCCAACTCAACTCACATGGTGATACAGAATAAAAGACCAGCTCACCCCCCCTTTTTGTTCTTCATCAGGAATCCCCAAACCTAACCCCCAACAAATAAACCACAAAGCTGCTCTGCGCCCAAAGATATTGTGTAGAAGGTATCCACATTTGAGCCCTCAACATCAGAGAGGATACATATCCCATCTCAAATGACCAATCCACAGCTTCCTCTCATACTGAATATACCCGTGGACACCCACTTCGACACCAGGATTCACCGAAAGCCAGTCCTCAAGCCCTCCACATACTCGATACATGAAAGGCAACCAGTCGATGAGATTCTTCACGACGACCGAACACCCTCATCAAAGGTAACAAACAGTAACCTTTACATCGCCGACAGACTTCAGCCAGCCTGAACATTACATTATCACGCAAGTATATTTACTCGACTACAAGGAGAGGAAAAATTCCTAAGTCTTGCAAACAGCCCATATTCAGTTTCCACATCCCCATACCCCTTTTACTTCCACATCCCCACACCCCTTTATCTAACTCCCTATAATCTCCACTCTACCCCCTGTAAGAAGGTTATTGCTCACCCTGGAACATAAACAAAAGACCCTCCAGACAGGGCTCCTTGTCCTCCCATTACAGCCGGAAACCATCTGTTATAGGACTGAATGCCAGAGATGTATACTATGTAATCAGACCTCCCTCCAGAGGGGCGACTCCTCATGGAACTCGAGATTATTTCCCTTTACCACCCTATCCTATATTGCTCAATCCCAAATAACCCTGCAACCTCACAATGAGACCCTCACTCTGCTCATCAATTCACTACCACCGCACCCCAAAATTGACCAACAAAAGAGTATAGACCGTGAGGTTCCTACACCTATATCATATCCCATAAAAAAGCTATGTTCTAATTACAGATACATACGCAAATGTGGGTTCCATGCGGAGTCGCCAAATGTATATATGTACTTAGTTACTGGTTTCCACATGTTACCTACCTAGGATCTCCAGGTGAGACAAAACCCCCGGACTAACCGAACATTCTAGGAAGGGACACCATGATGTAGCACTCTCTGCTATTGTTTCCCCTTTTTTATATTTTTTGGTGTTTCTTGTTGTTTTGTATTGATGGAGAAAGTTGTATCTCCCTCTCCTGCCGTACTCAGATATCCACTGAATATTTTATCTGACATAAATGGTTTACTTGTTCTGTAAAAGGTCTCAACTAATCTGTTTAATAATTTTCTTTTTTGGTTAACGATACTTTTCTTAAGCAAATACACAGCAGAACCTCAGGGGACCATTTATCCAAAACATATAACCAAGCGTTTACTGCTGGTTCATTGTTGAGATCAACTCCCTGAAACTCATTCAAAATTCATCCAAAAATCAAATGGGACTCGGCCTCACACGCCAGAGGTACATCTAGGAAATGTTTGGATGCTGCAACAGGGTATACACACTTATAGCCGATTGCCCAGACGGTATAGCATAGCAATCCCTATTATCACAGGATCCCCCCATGTTGCCAATAAATTCCTGTAAGATGTACAATGTATTTACAGTCAACTGGTAACTATCCCCATGACACCAACTCCAACATTCCACAAAGTAAACTGAGATGTCCTCCTCCCTCTTACAACCTCATTAGATATTCTATCTTACATTTACCTAACAAGTTACGAATAAGCTTGCCCCCTGCCGACCCATAGTCCTAATGAGCTTAGACATGAATTACTGGCTTCCTTACTCATCCCTATTATTCCTCCACCTCTGAAGACTAGAGGACTCCACAGTCCATTACACTCAGGACACTCCGGTGCCTCCCACTTCTCCACGAGACAGGAATTCTTTCTTTCCTGTCGACCCCTACCGGAATACGTAACACCCTGTAAGGAGGGTCCGTGAATCCCTCCTTATCTCCGGAACGTTTCCCCTCCTTTTTCTTAGTTCGTCCCCCCCCCCAAAAAGGAAAAAGCTCCCCCTCCCCTTTTGACCTCCCTTCATACCCCCTGTACTCTTCCCTGACCACCTTCACTCCCCCCTACTATACCCATTCTTTCTGATTCTCCTTCTTTCTTTCTGATTCTCTTTCCTACCCCGCCTCCTCGGTCTCCGCCACTCTCATATCGATAGCTCCAACAAAGACACCAAAGTTCCACAGCCCACCCTGTATAATACTTAGGGGTACCTACAGACCAAAAGTTAAGACCCCCTCACCTAGCCAAAACCCGGCCCAACCAATCAATATGTCACGTATAAAAAACACCACTAAACATACTACGTTGAAAGTGACATCCTTGAATGTGAAAGGGCTCAACATACCAGAGAAACGCAGCCAAACTCTCTCACAGATGCACAAACTGAAAACCGATATAGCCTTCCTACAAGAAACGCACTTCCGCACTGACAAAATTCCCAAACTCACTAACCCATGGTTCCGAATTTCTTACCACTCTACAAACACACAGGCTAAAACTAAAGGAGTATCAATTTTGATCTCCAAAAACTTAAATTGGGAACTCACTGACTCACTTATCGACAAGGAAGGCAGATACATCTACTTAAAAGGAAAAGCTCTCGGTCGACCCATAACCTTGGCCAATATCTATAGCCCCAACTCAGCACAATCCAGCTTCTTCAAACAAATATCCCAACTCTTGGCAGGTTTTTGTACAGGACTAACCATACTCGGAGGTGACTTTAATGTTGCTTTATACCCACTACTGGACACGTCCTCAGGCACCACATCATTACCCTACAGAACCTTACGCCATATCAAAATGCAATTTCAAGAACTACTCTTACATGGCACGTGGCGTACTCTTCATCCAAATGAAAAAGACTACACGTTCTTCTCCGCCCCACATAATAAATATTCGAGGATAGATTACCTCTTCCTCTCGCAGACTGATCTTCCTTTTCTTTCACACGCAACAATTGAACCGATGCTCCTATCCGACCACCACCCAATCACAATGACATTGACCTTCCCAGATCACATCGCCGTCTCGAAAACTTGGCGATTGGACTCCTCTTTATTGACTTCGGAAGAAGACATCACAGACATTAGGCAAACCATACACAACTTTTTTGTAGATAACGATAATGGAGAGACAACCCCACTAATACAATGGGAGGCTCATAAGTGTGTCCTAAGAGGCAAATTCATTGCTCTTAAGACGGCCCGGAAAAAGGCCCACCAGGCCAAAATCACAAATCTGATACACAAGATTAAAACTCTAGAACAAGTACATAAACAAACTCACGCCCAGCAGTCATACCAAGATCTCACGCAGACTAGAGAACTCCTACGCGCAGAATTGTCCCACAAAACAAAACGTAAATTTATCCTACAACAGAAATTATTTTATGAATTTGGAAACAAAAGCGGTAAATACCTAGCCAAAGCCATTCAAAGGAACAAAGTTCACACCAACATTCACACTATCAAAGACTCCCAGGGCAGATCTAAAGTCAATACCCCAGATATAGCCTCCCAATTTGAAACATACTACGCTAATCTATACAACCTGAACAGGCAAAAAGAAAACCCCACTACAGACAACACTAGACGCTCCCTTATTCAAAACTTCTTGAAAGACTATTGCCCCAAACCCATCAACACAGAAGATGCCCACCAATTAGAAAATCCCTTTTCCAAAGAGGAACTAAAAACTGCGATCAAACAATTAAAAGCAGGCAAAAGCCTCGGTCCAGATGGACTCACAGCCGCCTATTTCAAAACCTTCACAGAAGTACTTACCAGTTCCTTCCTCAAAGCTTTCAACTCCCTGTCTTCCGCCACACATCCTTCCCACAGGCTTCTTGAAGCACACATTACCGTCATACCAAAGGAAGGAAAGGACACGACATTGGTTACCAATTACAGGCCGATCTCCCTCCTAAACGTCGACATAAAGTTATTTGCCAAAATCCTCGCGAATCGCCTACTTCCTCTTCTACCCTCCCTAATAGGTTTAGACCAGGTTGGTTTTATTCTGGGTAGAGAGGCAAGAGATAACACTATCAAAGCCATAAATCTTCACCATTGGATGACAACCAGCGGACATAAAGGATTCTTCCTGTCGTTGGATGCGGAGAAGGCGTTCGACAGATTGGCCTGGGATTACATGGGAGCAGTACTAAGACTCATAGGACTTCAGGATTATATGTTCAACTCGATCATGTCCCTATACACAACACCAACTGCTAGAGTTCGAACGAATGGCCATCTGTCGGGCGCCTTCTCCATAACCGATGGGACGAGACAGGGATGCCCCCTCTCCCCCATCCTATTTGTATTAACCCTGGAACCGCTTCTAAACTGCCTCAGGAATAATGAAAATATTAAGGGCATACCCATAGCAGGTCATACATATAAATTAACAGCCTTTGCCGACGACATATTGCTTTCCCTTAGCAAACCCCATATCTCAATCCCAAATCTACTGAAAGTCTTCGAACTCTTCCAACACCTCTCTAATTTCAAAATCAATTTCGCTAAATCTCATGCCCTCAATGTTACCATCCCACGAGAGACAGTTACACAATGTGAAAATAACTTCCCTTTCCAATGGCGTCATGACGCAATTAAATACTTAGGGATCTATCTCACAGCAAACTTATCAGACCTCTTCACTAAAAATTACTTACCCATACTCAAAACCATATCTGAAGACCTCAAAAAATGGAACAAACCACAGTTTTCGTGGTTCGGTCGTGCGGCAATTATCAAAATGAATATCCTTCCGCGTATCCTCTACATACTACAAACTGTTCCCATAAAACTTCCCTTGTCATTCTTCCTATCTTACAGAAGGATGTGCTCAGAATTTTTATGGAAACAAAAACGCCCGAGAATTTCATATAACCTTCTAACACGACCAAAATTGAAGGGGGGTATAGGTCTCCCAGATCTCCAAAAATACTATTGGGCATGCCATCTTAATAGAATTGTAGATTGGTCAATACATAGTCATTACAAGGATTGGGTTAAACTGGAAGACTCATTATCCCCCTCACCACTACGAATGACACCTTGGCTGTTACCTAAACACATCCCTCCCGCTCTTAGAAAACACCCTCTCATTGAACCGACACTCCGATGTTTCAGAGAAACATGCCTAAAATTACACGTCTCCTCCTGTCCAGGACCCTTAACCCCCGTAAGACTCAATCCTGCCTTCCCTCCCGGTATGTCCACACAATTCCTAATACAACAATGGCAACACCCAGACATATTAGCACACCACTTCTTTCGCAACGGGACTCTCCTAGAACGCCTAGCATTAACACCTACCTCCACAAACAGCCCTCTCCCACTCTGGACCTACTTTCAAATTCGCCACTTCTTGCAGGAGATCAATCGCGATGCCTCCGTCGAAAGGTCACTCACTCCATTTGAACACCTCTGCTCCCAAACCAATCCCCAACAACACTCAATCTCCAATATATATACCATGCTATTTGCGGGGACTTCCCCTAAGGACGGAAAAGCTTACAAAACATGGGAAAGAGAAACACAACTAGAATTATCGGAAGACCAATGGGAACGTATATTTAAGATTGCTCACAAAGGTTCCTTAAACGTATCTATCCAGGAAAACAATTACAAGACCCTAACACGATGGTACAAAACTCCAGCTATTCTGAACAAAATTAACCCCTCATACCCCAACAAATGCTGGAGGTGTGACGAAGAACCAGCCACATTGTTACATATTATGTGGTCATGTCCGAAAATTCAACCATTCTGGACCCAAGTCCGAGAACTCACCGAATCAATATCCACCTACACTTTAGAGCATTCACCAGCCCAATGCATCTTCCATCATTCAGATGTACCTACCCATCACTATCGTAAAACATTGATCCTACCCCTTCTCAACGCAGCAAAAATGTGTATTCCGAGGCATTGGGGCTCCCCTCTCATACCGACTATACCAGAACAGATTAACAAAATAGTTGAAATGGAAGAACTCATATCCATTTCACGAGACACCCCAGCCAGATTTTCAAAGACCTGGGCATGCTGGATTCACTTTCGAACAACTGACAGATATCTATCACTACTGAACTAATCCCTGACCAAGATGCACACACATATGTTAAACTCCTACCAATCTCTCCAGATCACCCCCTCATACACCTCCCCCTCCCTTTTTTTTTTTTTTTCCTCTCTCCCTCCATAAACCATCATCTTCCTTATTTAGTTTCACGACACGAAATGTCCCACATATTTAACCTACTTCACCATAAAACATCATATCGAAACCACGCTGCAAGATCGAGGAGACAATCGCTATACCGCTACCTACCTTCCTCCCTCCTTTGTCTCCATCCCCACCCCCCCCTTTTTTCTCACACTCTGATCTTTCCTCAATTCCCATGTATCTGAAGTCCACTAAAACCCCGTCCTACTATCCGTCGCGGCTCGGGTTCTCAAATATGAGTACCCGAATAACAACCGCACACCCTATATGGAATATCTTATCATACAAACTTAACCAACCCAAGGACTGGAACCTCTCCTCACTAGACATACTTCAAAATATTATAATATGCTCCAATATATAGAAACGTGCTCCCTAAGATTATCCCCAGGGTTTATCTTCCTCCAATAGATATGGTTCTTACCTACTCTATAAGTGTTGAAATGTATGCATTTGAGACCTGTACAACCACCTTATCTTGGACTCATCTGTTCTTAATACCAATATCATTGTTCCATGATACCTTGACAATTGTATGATGACTCTTTCTGCTGGAATTGTTATTGTTCTTTTCTTAAATAAAAATCTTTTTGGTAAAAAAAAAAAAAAAAAAGAAATAAAAAAAAACAGTGCTGATCAAATTCCACCAAAAGAAGACTTTATTTGTGTAAAAAAAAGGTATAAATTTCATTTGGGTGCAGTGTTGCATGACTGCACAATTGCCGGGAAAGCAGTGCTGAATAGAAAAAAATGCCCTGGTCATGAAAGGCGTAAAATCCTCCAAAACTTAAAGGGGTTGTAAAGGTTCTTTTTTTTTTTTTTTTTAACCACTTCAATACAGGGCATTTTCACCCCCTTCCTGCCCAGGCCAATTTTCAGCTTTCAGCGCTGTCACATTTTGAATGACAATTGCGTGGTCTTGCAACGTTGTACCCAAATTAAATTTTGATCTTTTTTTCCCCCACAAATAGAGCTTTCTTTTGGTGGTATTTGATCACCTCTGCGTTTTTTATTTTTTGCTCTATAAACAAAAAAAGAGTGACAATTTTGAAAAAAAACAATATTTATTACTTTTTGCTATAATAAATATCCCATTTAAAAAAAAAAAAAAAAAAAAAAAAATTCCTCAGTTTAGGCTGATATGTATTCTACATATTTTTGGTAAAAAATTGATTGGTTTGCGCAAAAGTTATAGCGTCTACAAAATAGGGGATAAATTTGTCATTTTTATTATTATTATTTTTTTTTTTTACTACTAATGGCGGTGATCTGTGATTTTTATCGTGACTATGACATTGCGGCGGACAGATCGGACACTTTTGTCACTATTTTGGGACCATTGACATTTATAAAGCGACCAGTACTGTAAATATGCACTGATTACTGTATAAATGTGACTGGCAGGGAAGGAGTTAACACTAGGGGGCACTGAAGGGGTTAAATGTGTGTCCTAGGGAGTGATTCTAACTGTGGGGGGAGGAGACTAATGAGGGGAGGAGACCAATCGGTGTTCCTCTGTAAAAGGAACATACGATCAGTTCTCCTCTCCCCTGACAGGACGTGGATCTGTGTGTTTACACACACAGATCCACGTCGCTGCTCTGTGATGAGCAATCACCGGTGCCCGGCAGACATCGCGGCCGACGGGCACAAGCATCAGGTCCCCAGTGATGCGGCCCGCGGGCTCTCCACAATGCCAGGAAGCCGAGGACGTCATAAGACGCCCGCCCAGAGGGATGAAGGATTCCTGCCGCTGTCATTTTACTATACGGCGGTAGGGAACTGGTTAAATAACAAAAATTGTATACTTACCTCCTTTGTGCAATTTGCACAGAGTGGCCCCAATCCTCCTCTTCTGGGGTCCCCCAGCGGCGCTCCTGGCTCCTCCCCGCATCGAGTGCCCCCTCGGAGACCCGCTTTTCAAGGGGGCACTTGTGTGGGCATGCTCCAGAGTCCTGCTGCTGTGTCCATTGACACAGACAGCAGAACTCGCCCCCCCACCCCCTGTGTTACTGGATTTGATTGACAGCAGCAGGAGCCAATGGCTCCTGCTGCTATCAATCTGTCCAATGAGGACCCAAGACAGCGGCTGGAGCTGCTGGGCTTGTTCTCATCGCTGGAAAGATCGGGTTCAAGTAAATAAAAGGGGGGCTCTGGGGGGCTGCTGCACTACAGAAGGCTTTTTCACCTTAATGCATAGAATGCATTAAGGTGAAAAACCTTGAGGGTTTACAACCCCTTTAAGTGGTTAATGACATGCTGCAGAAATAATTTGGGGCCAATCACACACCTCCCTGATGGTATGGAATGATGAATAAGTATCTGCCTGTATTTCCCAGCATTGAGGACACCATTGATCCTTACCAAATCGCCAACTCCATTTGCAGAAATGCAGTCCCAAGGAACCTTTACCATGCTTCAATTTTGCTTGCAGACACTCCTTATTATACCGCTCTCCAGCCCTTCGGTGAACCAACTGCTTTCTGCTACAGAAAAATTATTTAAAATGTTGACTTTTCAGTCCAGAGCACCTGGTGCCATTTTTCTGCGCCCCAGTTTTCCTGCATAGTTGAGTCACTTAACTTTCTTTCCAGGTCAGAGGTATGACTTTTTGGCCGCAATTCTTCAGTGACGACCAATTCTGGCCAGACTTCTCCAGACAGTAGATGGGTGTTACCTTCTGATGTCAAATGAAAGTAAGCATGATGTGTCTTTCATCTGCTGCATTAAAGTGATACTAAAGTCTTGTTTTTTTTTTTCTTTAAAAACAACAAACATGTTATACTTACCTGTTTGGTGAAATGGTTTTGCACAGAGCAGCCCAGATCCTCCTCTTCTCAGTTCCCTCGCTGGTGCTCCTGGCCCCTCCCTCCTGTCAAGTGCCCCCACAGCAAGCAGCTTGCTATGGAGGCACCCAAGCTGAGCCACAGCTCTGTGTGTCCTCCCCTCACTCCTGGTTGGCTAACTGACTTTGATTGACAGCAGCGGGATCCAATGGCGCCGCTGCTGTGTCTTAGCCAATCAGGAGGGAGAGTTCCAGATGGCCGAAACACTTGTGCATATCGCTGGATAGAGAGGGGGCTCAGGTAAGTAGTAGGGGAGCTGAGGGGGGCTGCTGCACACTGAAGTTTTTTTTTATCTTAATGCATAGAATGCGTTAAGATAAAAAAAATCTGCCTTTCTGCCTTTACAACCACTTTAAGTTTCTCGGCAGATCACTGCGTCTATGGTCCTCAACACTGCCCATTTCTTTGTGCTTCTTCAAAAGAGCTTGAACAGCACATCTTCAAAACCCAGTCTGCTTTGAAGTCTTTTCCTGAGAGAGACCTTGCAGATGCAGTATAACTACCGGTGAGCAAGGTAAGAGCAGAAGTGAGGTCCAAGGGCAAGCTGAGTCATACACAGGTACACAGGTAGGGCCGATCCTGGGCAGGTGCACAGGCTGCACTGCAACCAGGCGCCAAAAGCAGAGGAAGAGGAGGGGCGCCAAAGCTGTCAGTGTTGCCTGTCTCCTATCACAGGATCTGCACACACACACAGACTACTGGTCCCCCATGTCATGTGCAGTGCAGTGCCCACTATGTCATGTACTGTGCCCACCATGTCATGTACTGTGCTCATGATGTCATGTACTGAAACTGTGCCCACCGTGTCATGTACTGTGCCCAGCATGTCATGTGGTGGGGTGTACTCATATGTAATATGGTTTGGTCTGCCCACCGTGCAATGTACAGTGCTCACCATGTAATGCGGAGTGGTGTGCCCTCCATGTAATGTGCTGTGCCCACCATGTCATGTGTGCCCAACATGTCGTGCTATACAGTGCCCGCCATGTAATGTGCTGTGCCCACCATGTCATGTACTGTACAGTGCCCACTATGTAATGCGGAGTAGTGTGCCCTCTGTGTAATGTGCTCTTCCCACCATGTCATGTGCTATGCTGTACATGGCCCACCATGTAATGCGGGGTAGTATGCTCTCTATGTAATGTGCTGTGCCCACCATGTCATGTGCTGTACAGTGCCCACCGTGTAATGTGCTGTGCCCACCATGTAATGTGGAGTGGTGTGCCCTCTGTATAAATGTGCTGTGCCCACCATGTCATGTGCTGTGCTATGCCCACTGTGTCATGTGCTGTATAGTGCCCACTGTGTAATGTGCTGTGACCACCATGTCATGTACTGTAACTGTGTCCACCATGTCATGTACTGTCCCCACCAAGTCATCTACTGTAACTGCCCACCATGTCATGTACTGTGCCCACCATGTCATTTGGTGGGGTGTACCCATATGTAATGTGGTGTGGTCTGCCCACCATGTAATGTGCTGTATTGTACAGTGCCCACCATGTAATGTTGAGTGGTGTGCCCTCCATGTAATATGCTATGTCCACCATGTCATGTGTGCCCACCATGTCGTGCTGTATAGTGCCCACCATGTAATGTAGAGTGGTGTGCCCTCCGTCTAATGTGCTGTGCCGATCATGTCATGTGCTGTACAGTGCCCACCATGTAATGTGGAGTAGTGTGCCCTCTGTGTAAAGTGCTGTGCCCACCATGTCATCTGCTATGCTGTACACTGCCCACTATGTAATGCAGAGTAGTGTACCCTCTGTGTAATGTGCTGAGCCCACCATGTCATGTGCTGTGCCCACCATGTCATGTGTTGTGCTGTACAGTGCCCACCATGTAATGCGGACTGGTGTGCCCTCTGCGTAATGTGTTGTGCCCACCATGTAATGCGGAGTGGTGTGCCCACCATGTAATGTGCTGTGCCCACCATGTAATGTGGAGTGGTGTGCCCTCTGTATAAATGTGCCATGCCCACCATGTCATGTGCTATGCCCACCATGTGCTGTGCTGTAAAGTGCCCATTGTGTAATGTGCTGTGCCCACCATATAATGCGGAGCGGTGTGCCCACCATGTAATGTGCTGTGCTGTCCCCACCATGTAATGTGCTGTGCCCACCATGTTATGTGCTGTGCCCACAATGTAATGTGTTGTGCCCACAATGTAATGTGTTGTGCCCACCATGTAATGTGCAGTACAGTGTCCACTGTGTAATGTACTGTACCCACCATGTAATGCAGAGTGGTGTGCCATCTGTGTAATGTGCTGTGCCCACCATGTAATATGCTGTGCCCACCATGTAACCAACATCTGTGACACAGACTGAGTTGGGGCAGGAAAATAACACATGTATATGTACACAAATAAATGTCTAAATCAGAATTGATCTACAGCTGTTCTCTTCTCTGTGAGTTGAAACCTAGTAATCCAGCATAAGATTCAAGTGATCTTTTGTGAGAGGCAGCCTGGAACGTCAATCTCTGTCCATCTTCTCACAGTCTCTGACCATCACCTGTATCATGCCTGCAGTCTCTGACCATCTCTTGTATCATGTCTGCAGTCTTTGACCATCACCTGTATCATGCCTGCAGTCTCTGACCATCTCTTGTATCATGCCTGCAGTCTCTGACCATCTCCTGTATCATGTCTGCAGTCTCTGACCATCTCTTGTATCATGCCCGCAGTCTCTGACCATCTCTTGTATCATGTCCGTAACTCTGACCATCTCTTGTATCATGTCTGCAGTCTCTGACCATCTCTTGTATCATGTCTGCAGTCTCTGACCATCTCTTGTATCATGTCTGTAATCTCTGACCATCTCCTGTATCATGTCTGCAGTCTCTGTCTCTGACCATCTCTTGTATCATGTCCGCAGTCTCTGACCATCTCCTGTATCATGTCTGCAGTATCTGTCTCTGACCATCTCTTGTATCATGTCCGCAGTCTCTAAACATCTCCTGTATCATGTCTGCAGTCTCTGACCATCTCCTGTACCATGTTCCCGGTCTCTGACCATCTCCTGTAGCATGTCCCCAGTCTCTGACCATCTCCTGTACCATGTCCCCAGTCTCTGACCATCTCCTGTACCATGTCCCCAGTCTCTGATCATCTCCTGTACCATGTCCCCAGTCTCTGACCATCTACTGTACCATGTCCCCAGTAGCCTACCATCTCCTGTACCATGTCCCCCCAGTCTCTGACCATCTCCTGTATCATTTCCTCAGTCTCTGACCATCTCTTGTATCATGTCCTCAGTCTCTGACCATCTCTTGTATCATGCCCGCAGTCTCAGACCATCACCTGTATCATGCCTGCAGTCTCTGACCATCTCTTGTATCATGCCCGCAGTCTCTGACCATCTCCTGTATCATGTCTGTAGTCTCTGACCATCTCTTGTATTATGCCCGCAATCTCTGACCATCTCTTGTATCATGCCCGCAGTCTCTGACCATCGCCTGAATCATGTCTGCAGTCTCTGACCATCTCTTATATCATGTCCTCAGTCTCTAACCATCTCCTGTACTATGTCTACAATCTCTTACTTAAACTTAAACACATTGCTAATAGTATTAGTGGGGGATCTAACAGACTAATAGAAACCAAGAGGGCCTCTGTTAGAGAGACCCCCCTCCAGGTCCCATTAGACCCCATTGTAGTCTCTAATGGGGCCTGGGGGGGGACTCTTTCTAACAGACTCTCTAACAGAGGCCCTCTTTGTGTCCATTAGAGAGATCCCCCCTCCAGGCCCCATTAGAGTACTCTGCTTCTCCTCCTGTATTTTGTTTATCGTTAACAGATCGTGATAGGATCCCAGGGTAATGAAAACTCCTTAGGGGAGCATATCTGTTTTTGAGTCATTGCCATAAAAACATTTGTAAAGGAGAGGAGTTAGAAAGATAACCATGCCCATGCGGGGGCGCCAGGAATATATTTGCACCCAGGTGTCTATGACCCTAGGATCAGCCCTGTAAGCAGGTACGGTGGATAGGGTCTTAGAAACAAGGGAACAAGCTGAAGACCATTCAGCAACTGCTCATAGTAACAAACCAGTTTAAATAGTCCACTGGGCACCAAGTGCTCATGCTAATTGGTATGTGCATGTGTGAACTGAAACAGCACATCTAACATTGCCCTTTCACTTTGATGTATGAGCATGTGTGCAATATGTATGAGCATGTGTGCAATGTGCATGAGCTCAAGCATAGGTCCACACTGTTTTCTTGTGCTGGTAATGCGGTTTACAGTGCCTTGCAAACGTATTCAACCCCCCTTGGCATTTTTAGTGTTTTGTTGCCTCACAACCTGAAATTAACATGGATTGTTTGAGGATTTGCTTAATTTAATTTACAGAACATGTCCACAACTTTGAAGATGTTTTTTTTATTTTTATTGTGAAGCAAACAACAAATAGGACAAAATAACAGAAAAAGTCAATGTGCATAACTATTCAACCCCTAAAGTCAATACTTTGTAGAGCCACCTTTTGCTGCTATCACAGCTCCAAGTCGCTTTGGATAAGTCTCTATGAGCTTGAAACATCTTCTCACTGGGATTTTTGCCCATTTCTCCTTCCAAAACTGCTTCTGCTCCTTCAAGTTGGATGGTTTGTGGCTGTGAACAGCAATCTTTAAGTCTGACCACAGATTTTCTATTGGATTGAGGTCTGGGCTTTGACAAGGCCATTCCAACACATTTACATGTTTCCCCTTAAACCACTCAAGTGTTGCTTTAGCACTGTGTTTGGGGTCATTGTCCTGCTGGAAGGTGAACCTCCGTCCTAGCCTCAAATCACACACAGAGTGGTACAGGTTTTGCTCAAGAATATCTCTGTATTTAGCACCATCCATCTTTCCCTCAACTCTGACCAGTTACCCAGTCAGGACTGCTGAAAAACATCCCACAGTATGATGCTGCCACCACCATGTTTCACTGTGGGGATGGTGTTCTTTGGGTGATGTGGTGTTGGGTTTGCGCCAGACATAGCGTTTTCTTTGATGGCCAAAAAGTTCAATTTTAGTCTCATCAGACCAAAGCACCTTCCTCCATACATTTTGGGAGTCTCCCACATGCCTTTTCGCAAACTCAAAACGTGCCATTTTGTTTTTTGCTAAAAGTAATGGCTTTCTTCTGGCCACTTTGCCATAAAGCCCAACTCTATGGAGCATACAGCTTATTGTCGTCCTATGTACAGATACTCCAGTCTCTGCTGGGGAACTCTGCAGCTCCTCCAGGGTTACCTTAGGTCTCTGTGCTGCCTCTCTGATTAATGCCCTCCTTGCCCGGTCCGTGAGTTTTGGTGTGCGGCCATCTCTTGGCAGGTTTGCTTGTTGGTTATGATAGATTTGATGGTGCTCCTAGGGATCATCAAAGATTTGGATATTTTTTTTAACCTAACCCTGACTTGTACTTCTCAACAACATTGTCCCTTACTTGTTTGGAGAGTTCCTTGGTATTTAAGGCAGTGTTTGGTTAGTGGTGCCTCTTGCTTAGATGTTGCAGCTTCTGGGACCTTTCAAAACGGTGTGTATATGTAATGACAGATCATGTGACACTTAGATTGAATACAGGTGGACATCATTTCACTAATTATGTGACTTCTGAAGGTAACTGGTTGCACCAGAGCTTTTTATGGGCTTCATAACAAAGGGGATGAATACATACGCACATGGCAATTATCAGTTTTTTATGTCTGAAAAATAATTTTATGTATATATTTTTCTAATTTTACTTCACCAACTTAGACTATTGTGTTCTGATCCATCACATATAATTCAGATAAAAAAACACTGAACTAAAGGGTGTAATGTAACAAAATAGGTAAAAAGCCAAGGGGTTGAATACTTTTGCAAGGCACTGTACCTTACACCACCAATGTAAGGGGGCACTTCGCCAATGACCACTAATACAAGGGGGATGTGATTTATTGCACAGCCTCATGCTGAGATCTTCCAGCCCTTACACCAAAACAATCTAAGCCCCATCAGACTGTGAGTAATCATCATTGGGACAGGATAACTCTGCAGTTAACCCCTTACAAACACAAACAGTAACCGCTACCATTTATTTTAATAGAAACATGCACTGTTCACAGCACCTGCTGTACCCATTTTGATCTTTAAAAAATGTCTATGACACTCACTGCTACGCCAAGATAGAAAAATTTAAATTATGGTAGCTTTCTTAAAAGATGTGTAATTTTTTCAATTTCTGGTTAGAGCATTTAGAGGTTCAGCGTAATGATTTTAAAATATTGTTTTATAAATAAAAAATGTGCAAGAAAATATGTACAGGAAGAGATATTACAAAACAGACAACCCCAAAACAGTTCAACAGTAAAATGAACAGGATTAAAAGTAAAAAGTATTTAACAAAGTTTGCCTGTTCTTTGGTTTTATGCAAAGTAATTTGTAGAGTAAATCCAGTCTGATGTATTAAAGTTATTGTCTCTCATAAATTACTTTTAACCTTCTGTCATAGTTTTGGTGGTGGTATCTACTAAGCTTGTAGCCTTTGTTTCTGGTCCCTAAAGAGGGTGTTTACAGAAAAAAACAAAACCTAATAAAGGGTATAAGAGGTGTGTTGAAGCGCTTTGAGATGTTCCAGCGGACACTCCCTTAATGTCAACTTTTCTAACTATATTTATATTTTCAGATGATAAGGTTTCACAATCCAGCAACCAACATATTAAACACAATGAAATCATGCTACAATAGAGATCAAATATGATATAAATCTTATGCACGTTCTGCTTAGGAGAACTGGTCTCCATGTTTGTTGTTTCCCTGATTGTTATATTTTTTATAGTGAATTGTCCTTTCTCCTTTCATGTTTTGAAGGTTACCACTTTGCTAGCCATCTCTTTTAAGAGCTTCCTACATATCCCATAGCACCTTGCTGGCTGCAAGTAGTGATTCCTGTAATGCCTCTGCCTCCTGAAACTCCTCTTCTAAGCACCTTTGTAGTTCAGAAGGCAGGCTCTGAGAAATGTGTGACACAGCAGTACATATTTACATGGTATAGTGAATGTGTCACAGATTTCATGAAAGTAAATGTGTAAAATGATAAAACTACACACTATGAATACAAACTTAACACTAAAATTAACACTAAAAATGTAAATTAAAAATTAAAAGTGTTCAATTTAACACTAGCAATTCACACTAAAATAGTGTGTAATTTTATAATCTTACACATTTACTTTCATGAAATCTGTGACACATATTCACTATACCATGTGATTATGCACTACTGTGTCACACATTTCTCAGAGCCTGCCTTCTGAACTACAAAGGGGCATAGAAGAGGAGTTTCAGGAGGCAGAAGCAGTACAGGAATCACTACTTGCAGGCAGCAATGTGCTATGGGATATGTAGGAAGCTGTTCAAAGAGATGGCTAGCAAAGGGGTAACACTCAAAACATGAAAGGAGAATTTTCAAGAAAATTTCAATTGGATTGTCATTACTGTCAATGTCATTGTTATTACAAAGGTGATGTTATAAAATGAGAATTTATGCTGTAACTATAGATATTCTTTAAGCACGCTCATCTTCTTATCTACCTCGTTCTCCCAAACTTACCACATAGGTAACATAATTCAGGCACTTTGTGATTGGATGTGGCCCCTTTCATGCTGCCTGTAGTTTGTTCTGCTACATAGGGAGCAGAATGTATACCACGTTGTATTTCTTCTCTCTGGAATTGTGGCCTTACCAGTATTTTTGCTTGGCCTGAGCCTGTGTCATGTTTTCCAGCACCATCCCAACCAGTCTCCATTTTGTCCTGGAACCTTTTTTTTTTCACAAGAAAAATGTTTATTCAAAATTAGTTAACAGTACAAGCGATGCATAGACAGTTAGTTACAGTTATATTATTGCATAGGTTGTCACAAGGTAATTGGTTTGTTCGCATAGACAGGAGAAAGATGTTTAAAGCAATTTCATAACATTGCAGTGAAGTACAGGTTTGGAGACAGCAGACTACAGTGAAGTTAGCCAAGGAGAGGTCCTGGAGGGAAAGACGGGGGGGGGGGAGGGAGGAGGCAGGATGTGATGAGAGATGAGGGGGGGGGTGCAGAGGAGGGACCTTAACTACATAATTGGTTTTGTTTAGCATAAACAATAAGTAATTATTCAAGAGATTCTATCAGTGGTTCACAATCATGGAGCAGGTACATCAGCAATACCTCGAATGTCGTCTGCTACCTCAGTACCCCATGCATCTATCCATCCCGACCATTTCTTGTCAAATTTGTTAGGGCAGTTGCGATTGGCATATGTGAGTTTGTATAATGGGAGCACAGAGTTCATTGCTAGGCACCATGAAGATACCCTAGGGGGTGTAGCGTCATTCCAGTGGAGGAATATCTCTCTCCGGGCATAAAAAGTAGCATAACTCAGGAACAATTTGGTATATTTGCCCCGTACACTAGGATTGAAAACATTTAACATCACCTTGGGGTTAGTTTCCACATCTAAGTAGGTGATCTGGTCAAGGGTGTCAGTTATTCCCGACCAATAGTCCCCAAGGCGGGGGCAGGACCATACCATGTGAAGGAAGGAGGCGGACCGTAGACCACACCTGGGACAAGCCTCCGGGGTTCCGGGAGTCATGATTGTCAGTCGTTTCGGGGTGTAATAGGCTCTGTGGAGGAACTTCCTGCATAAATCGGTCTCTAGCCGAGATCGTGTTGGTAACAAAGGAAGATACACGTTTCCCATTCATCTTCTGACAAGTCGGGAATGTCTATTTTCCACTTGTCCAGGGTTTTCTCAAGCTTCTTTGTAGGGGCTATGGACAAATGGAAATATAGAGAGGATACTGGTTTATATATGATCTTGGCGGTAAGTAGTCCCTCCACAGAGTCTGATTCTAGCTTAAGGAGTGGTGGAGACTGTTTCCTATAGGCATGTCGGAGCTGGTAATATCGGAATAGCATCCATCCCAGTAGTGAGTAGGCATCCCTAAGATCAGAGATGGTTCGTAGTTTACCACCCACAATGATATGTTTCAACTTTACTATTCCCTACCTCGCCCAGATCTGGGGATCTGGCACAGAGTTCATGTGTGGTAATTTGGGGTTGCCCCAGAGGGTGATGTGAGGGGAAAATGTCTCGGGGGAGCTAAAACGGGTCCTGGCCCTATTCAATACTGTAATTGTCGTGCTCATCAGTTCCATGAATAGCAAAATTGGTAGCCTAGTCCCCAACTAGGCTCCCACAAGAATAGGGGGCAATTGGACTATCATGGTACAGTAAAAGCAATGCAAGTTTGAATGATATAACAGAAATATAATTTACAGAGGATTTTTTTGATGCCAAAAAACAAATCATCATTTACAGATAAAAACATGGTAGCGGTACACATATATCATCAGTGACGGGATTAACCCCAGAAGGGGAGAATCACAATAAGACAATAGATCACAGATGTCATTTTCCTCGACTAGTTTTGCAGACAACAACCGCTTCATCGGGAGGGTATCTGTGATTAGATCACAAGGACAATATAATAGTCAAAAGGCATAGAAGCAAGAACTTGTAATATAGCATCATGATTAAAAGGGGTATTAATAGGGATGCAAAAGGGGAAGGAGCAGAGCTGCTTTCCCATGTTCCAACAGCCACCAAGCGCAGGGCGCCGCCACCAAAGGGTGGTCTCCCACGGCGACTCGGGGGAGCCACAAATTAAGACGACCGGAATCTGGGTAAATGAGTTAAAAGGAATGGATATGCTATGGGCTTACCAAGTCAAAATTGTGAACCAGTGAGAGCGTGAATAAGATGGTGAGGATGGATGTGAGGTTGACAAAAAAGTGAGAGTGCTAGAGAAATGGTGGAAATGTGCAGAGTGTACAATTGAACACGTGATAGGAAAACAACGAAGGGTGAGTGAGGAACATTGGTGAGAGTGTAAAGTAAATGAAAAATAGATAAATAAAAATGAAGTGAAACAGGAAGTGTATTGATTGTAAGTGAGAAACATGGGTGAGAATATAAAGAGGTGAGTAAAGGTGAAGTAAAACAGGGGGTGTGTTGATTGTGGGGTACATGGGAGTGAGGAAGTGAACAAATGAGGAGAGTGAAGGGATGGTGTATGGTGTGAGTGAATATAGGTGAGTGTGGGACAGAAGGGGAAAAGGAAGAGGACAAAAGGAGAAAGAAAACAAGATCAAGTGAAAGGTGAAGAAAGGAAGCGAAAGAAGAGAAAAGGAAAACAAGGGACACCAGAAAAGGGGGAGAAAAGAAAAAGGGGGGGAAGGGGAAAGGAAAGGGGGGGGGAGGAAGAAAAAAGGGGGAAAATGATGGACAAAAAAAGGAGGGAGTGAAACACAATGTAAATGGAGTGAATAAGGGAGGCAGCATATACCTGGTAATGATGTAGAAAGGTATGGGAGTCCCGGGAGAGGCAGACCCACTAAGGGAGGCGGTGCCAGTATGCGACCCCAGTGGATAACCTTAATGGACCGTAGGCAAAGGGTGGAGGCATGGTAGGGCTTATCCACCCATGCCAGAGTCGCCTATAAGGAAAAATGAACGGTATCATAGTTAAAAAAACTATATCGATACCTAAAGGTAAGGGGTACCGCAACATGGCTGTAGAGAAGCTGTATTTGTTAAGGTAACTTACTGAGGGCTGACTGAGGCACAAGGATCCCGGGTTCCCAGGTCCGGAACGTCAGTTTACAGGCTGTTGCCTGTTATTTGTAGCTCCCAACCCTGCCAAGCTGAAACACATATCGTGTGGTTGGGAGAACCACCATCTAACCGTCACCAGGACAGCCGCCCAGAAGGAGACCTGAAAGTCCGGTAAAGACAGGCCCCCCTGGGTGATGGGAAGCTGGAGGGTGGTGATGGCCAGTTGTAGGGGCCTTCCGTTCAAGACAAAGGAAGATATTATGCTTTTTAGCTTGGCAAAAAATGAGGCGGGTGAGTTCCGAAAGAGGTACAGAAATTTAGGTAGGTATATCATCTTAATTAAGTTTACTCTACCCACCGGTGAGAGGGGGAGGCTTTTCCAGGCTGTACATTTCTGTGAGAAGTTTTTGAGTAGTGGTTGGAGATTCAAGTCAAAATATGAAGACAACGGAGTTCCAAACCTTACTCCTAGATATTTAAATTCAGGTGTCCAGTTCAGGGGGGTACCTGTTGGTAGGTTTTGTGTTTAACGAAAAAAGGAGTGATTTCCCCCAGTTAACCTTGATTCCTGAGAACGAACCAAATTCGTCTATTATTTGAAGTGCTGGTGGGAGGGAGGAGATGTCTTTGAGGAAGAGAAGGGTGACATCGGCATATAAGGATAATTTATCCATTACTACCCCTACTTGAATTCCTTGTACTGAGAGGGCAGATCTGATGCGGGCAGCCATGGGTTCCATGGCCAGCACAAACAGTCCGGGGGAGAGTGGACAACCCTGTCTAGTGCCCCTGGACAGGGGGAAGGGCAAGGACAGCGTGTTGTGTGTGCGTATGCGGGCCGTGGGGTTGTGGTACAAAAGCTGAACCCATCTAATAAAGCGGGGGCCGAACCCAAACTTACGCAGAATGGCCCAGAGGTAGTGCCACTCAACCGAGTCAAAGGCCTTTTCGGCATCAAGAGAGGCTACCACCTCCGGGCTGTCCCCACTTACCCTGGAAAGATGTGTAAGGAGGCGTTGAATGTTTATATCGATCCCCCTACCTGGCATAAATCCAGACTGGTCTGGGTGGACCAATGCCGTAATCACAGTGTTCAATCGTCCAGCCATTACTTGGCCAACATTTTGGCGTCCACATTGAGGAGTGAAAATGATCGGTACGAGGAACACTGTTCAGGGGGCTTGGCGGGTTTAAGAATGACCACAATAACTGCCTCAGCCATTGTTGGGGGCAGCGAGTTCCCCTCCATGGCATTTTGGAGCATTAGTTTAAATGATGGGAGTATTTCTTCAGCATATGTTTTATAGAATTCGGCAGGGGTGCCGTCTGGGCATGGCGTTTTGCTATTTTGTAAAGAGGCTACTGCCCGCTGAAGTTCCTCTAACAGGACCGGGCCGTCCAATGCTTCCCTATATGTGGATGTCAGGCTAGGGAGCTCCACCCTGTCGAGGTATGCTGTCAGCTTCTCATCCGAGCACCCCATCCGGGAGCCATAAAGCTCTTGATAGAATGATGCAAATCTGCCATTGATATCGGAGGGATCGGTCAAAGTCGTCCCATCCGAGTCGCATATTGTTGAGATAGTCACCGGGGAGGAGCTTTCCCTCGCCAGCCATGCCAGCATACTGCCAGTTTTTTCTCCATGCTCAAAAATTCTTTGGGACTAGTGTAGAAACTTGGTTTTGGTGGCTGATGTACGTAATAGCAGAACATCTCTCAATGCTGTCTGGAAGTCTGACTATACCTTAGGGGTCCCTGTTGTGGAATATTCCGCCTCATGTGCTGATACCCTCTCCTCAGCCCTCTGGGTTTCCTCGCTCAGATCCCTATGGATGTGTGTTTGCAGGCTGCCCCTAGTGAAGGCCTTAAATGCATCCCAGGATGTGGTCAGAGTCACAGATTGGTCAAGGTCCCTCCAGTAGTGTATCGCCTTGGATCTATATGAGCTTCAAGGCAAGCGGAGCGTGGTCGGATATGCCACGGGGGAGAATAGAGATGTCTCGAACCCTGGATAGGACAGATCCCCCCGCATAGGCAAGGTCTATACTTGAGAGGGTTTTGTGCGAGGCTGAATGACGTGTAGGTCCGCCGTGAAGGGTGACGCCACCTACACGTCAGTCAAATTGGATGCCTCGGCCCAAGAGAGGGGCTCTGAAGGTGAGCCCGCTTCGGGGGAGAGTCTGTCCATCGCAGGGTCCAGGACCAGGTCAAAGTCCCCCAGCACCACCACATTGTCTGTGCCAAAGGTGGAAATTTTAGAAATAAGCTGGTTGAGTATTCTTGTGGAGGCTGGGGGGGGGGGTAGATATAGTCCCACCACCACCAATTTCAACCTGTCCATCATGGCATGCAGCATAACATACCGACCATCCAGGTCAAGCTCCAGCACCATCAGCCTAAACTGTAGGGATTTATGTACCAGGATACTGACCCCTCTGGAATAGTTGGTATATGTGGAGTGGTACTGATGTAACACCCAGGGTCGCCTAAGACTCAGAAGTTTGCCCCCCGTCAGGTGAGTCTCTTGCAGTATACAAATTTGGGGATGGTATGTTTTAAGAAACTGAAACACCAGTGACCTTTTATCAGAGGAGTTCAAACCCCTGGTGTTCCATGAAATTATGGTACAATCAGCCATCTATGCCCGGTGTCACATTTTCTATCCGCAGACCATCGTTCAAGGACAGATGCAGGGTCTGGACCATCAAAAAGGTCAAGACGTGGCATCTCGCATACCTAGTGTCAAATATGAGTGCATCGCTTGTGAAAAAACAGTAAGAAAAAGGTTATAACAAAACATTCCCAACCAGGCCCCCCACCCCGCCAACCCCACGGTGAAGAATGGGGAAAACCGTGCTGAGGGGAGCAATTGTTGCAATAGACGTTCAGCAAATGTGGTGGGATCAGCACCCTCTACCCCTTCTGGAAGGCCCAAAACTCGCAGGTTATTTCTTCTGTTGCGATTTTCAGGGTCTTTGGCCCTGGCCTTCAGCACTTTAACTTTGGTTTTCAGCATATGTAAATCAGCTCCCTGTTCACGTACCGTGTATTCATTGTGTGAGACCCTCTACTCCACCTCATGCATGCGGCCACGGAGGGTGTCAAAATCCTTCCTGATAAATTCCACATGCGTCTGTATGTGGCCAACCTTTTCTGTCAGGGAGGTTATGGCCTGCATCACTGCCTTGAAATCGGCCGCCGGATCTGGGTGCTGCTCTGGTCCGTCTGGTCCGTCCGAGCTGCTGGCCTGGTTCTCCATCTGGGCAGGAGATTTAGGCGAGGCCGCGGCCGCTGGGATTTCCTCCTGTGCATACCCCAGGGGTGTCACAGGGGCTAGAGGTGCACAGAAGGGTCGTTATTTATGCCGCTGAACCCGAAAAAAACGGAGGATTTAGTGCCGATCCGCGGGAGCTCAGACTCTATATGTCTGCTCCCGACCACGCCCCTTGTTTTGGAACCTTAGGACATAATCAACCACAGAGCCCTCAGGCCAGCAATCTTGCCCTCCCAAGTCTCATAGATTAGGTCTAAGGGTCTTCCCACGTGCCTTTCGCCTTTTTCAAATGACGAAAAGCTTGTGGACTCCTGGGGCACTTCTTTATAGGCAAACAGCTGGTGACGCAAATATTAATCCCATGTCCTGCCCTGCAACTCCACAAATGGCCTTGACATCTATTTCAAAGTCCCAAAGAAACACTAACACAGGCTATTTGTTTGGGGGGGGGGGGGGGTAAGCATTATCTGTATTTTCGACAAAGAGCCTGCATCATGATGCATTTAAATTGCCTTGATCACTGAGGAGCTCCACAGGAGATTCTAATTCCCTAAAGATTCCCAGCAAAGCATCATCATCCTTCCCTGCCTCGAGAGTGGATAGTGCCACAGTATCTGGGTACTGTTGGTAAGTCCAGTACTGGGATGTAATATTTGCCTGAACTGTTGCCCAGTGATATCCACCACTACCCTCTTAAAAGGTTCATCAGTTGTAGAGGAGCCCTGTTGATATCTCCTGCCTTGCCAACATGCTGGCAGGTAACACAGGGCCAACAGTAATTGTAAATGTCTTTAACCACTTCCTGACTGTATAACTTATATATACGTCAGGAAGGTGGCTCTGCTGCGCCAGATCACGTACCTAGTATGTGATCTGACACTTCAGGGTAGGAGGCGTGCATGCGCGCTGCCGGTGGCCTGCTCCCGCTGTGATTATACACAGCAGGAGCTGATCTGAGGGTACAGCGGGCCGATCGTTAGGCAGAGAGAAAAGATCGCCATTCTGACAGGAGGGAAGGCATGGATCCTGTGTCTCTGCAAAGTAAGTAGTCTCCCCTAGTAAAAGCACCCCCACAGTACACTAAAACACAGGCTAGGAACATAGTTAACTCTTTGATTGCCCCTGATGTTTAACCCATTCCCAGCCAGTGTCATTAGTACAGTGACAGTGCATATTTTTCAGCCCTGATGACTGTATTAGTGTCACTGGTCCCCAAAACTGTCAAAAGTGTCAGTTAGTGTCCGAATGTCTGCCGCAATATCGCAGTCCCCCTATAAGTCGCTGATCACTGCCATTACTTGTAAAAAAATAAAAATAAAAAAACAAATACATAAAAATATCCCGTAGTTTGTAAACGCTATAACTTTTCCACAAACCAATCAATTTACACTTATTGGGATTTTTTTTTTTACCAAAAATATGTCGCAGAATACATATTGGCCTAAAATGATGAAGAAATTAGATTTTTTTACATTTTTTTTTTTTAGATATGTTTTATAGCAGAAAATAAGAAATAATGTTGTTTTTTTTTTTTGTTTATAGCGCAAAAAATAAAAACTGCAGAGGTGATGAAATACCATCAATAGAAAGCTCTATTTGTGGGAAAAAAAGGACATACATTTTATTTGGGTACAAAAAATTGCCTGGGGATGAGCCTGAAGCACCTGGGATGTGAGGACGTGCTCAGCCTGAGCTCCGTCCGCACCGCACACATCCTGCACAGATCCTGCTATCCGGGCCGGCATCCGAGGGTCTCATATACCCCCACAGCATCCAGAGAGCACTGTGACCGCCCGGGGATGGTCAAATACGGCCCACCGATGGAGGAGGCCCAGGGAATCGAGCCGCCGTTACCGCCATGCAGGCCGCAGCAAAATGGCGCCGATCAGCATGAGGGGATCACACAGCGACAAGCAGCCTCCACATCCACACCCTGGAAGCAGCTCAAGGGGAAGGGTGAGTCACAGCGATCCCCCCCCACCTTAAGCCCTGAAGACCCTCTCTTGTTCTCCCCTGCGGAGGGACATGATCCTCAATCCCCCAGAACAGACAGGGATGATGCAGGCCCTGCAGAGCCATCACTAGCCCAGATTATGGCAGCCATCCAGCACAGCCATGCATCTCTCACCACACAAATGGACACTATCAAGACAGAATTATCCTTTTTAAAACAGGATATCCACAATATCCACCATAGAGTGACTAATGCTGAGCAACGTATTAGTGACATGGAGGATGAGACACGTCCCTTACAGGGCTCTATGAGGGAACTGCGGCAGGCCTATGAGTACACCACAGATAAGATCACTGATATGGAAGACCGCCTAAGAAGAAACAACCTGCGCTTTTTGGGGTTCCCAGAGGGTGCTGAGGGTAAAACACCAGAAACATTCATGGAAAGATGGCTGTTGAATGAGTTTGGAGCCAACACCTTTTCACAAATGTTCGCCATAGAAAGGGCGCACAGAATCCCCATGCGCCCTCTACCACCTGGGTCCCCACCACGTGCCATGATTATAAAGCTGTTACACTTCCGAGACAGAGAGGCTATTCTCAGAGTGGCTAGAGAGAGGGGAAAAGTTTCTTTTAATGGCAATGGTATCACCATTTTCCCAGATTTCTCAGTAGCTACGCAGAAGCAGAGAGCCACTTTTCTGGCAATTAAACGCAGGTTACGGGAGCTTCACCTTCCATATGGCATGTTATATCCTGCACGTTTGCGAATCATCTACCAGGGCAAGGCCTACTTTTTTACGGATCCCAGGGAGGCATCGCAATGGGTGGATACCTTAGGACATCCGACTCGCAGAAACCAGGATAGGAGATCTCCTCCCCGGTAGTGCATCAACCTGCATGAAGCCCACCAAGCCACCTTTACTATACCCCATTGCCGGTAGATGGGGGAAGCATGGAAATGAGGAAACCTAGAGGGGCCTTGTTTTTGTTTTGTTCATTTTGCCTCCTTTACTTCATCTATCTCCATTCACACGCAGCTGATATGGAACTTTGTATCCTGCATCCCTAGAAGTAGAAGATACACCCCCCTCTACATACAGCCGATACGGGACATTACATCCTGAATCTCTCTGAAGCAGAAGACGCCTCCCGTGTTATCCTTGGATGCCAGTCAGCAGCTCATCATCTTCTCCGATTCTTTTTTCCCCCTTCCCCCCTCCCCCCCCCCTTTTATTTTTTTTTATTTTTTTCAGGCCAAGAGATACCACACATTCTTTAATTTGTGCGGACAAATGCGGATGGAGACCCAGAGTTGTGGACCTATACACGTCTCCTGAGACTAGTTGGTCAGGGTCTGAGCCATGGCCCTCCTGCCAAATAGGTCCGGTTACGGGAATAAAGCTCTCATATGTTGGGGGATGAGAGCCGGGAGGGTTAGGGAGGGACAATTTGTTGGGGAATTTTTTGAGGGATTTTGCTTTAACGCCATGGTTATCTACAAACGACACTGGTGCTCAATTGTGTATGCATACTTTAATAACGCTTTTTTGGTCCTACAGTTGGTGCAATCCAAAATTGAGATTCATGGATTGATGAGTAAAATATCAGAGATGTTTACATTTTGGTCTATTTCTCAGGGCTCGCTGGACCTCGTCCAGGGCTGGGTTCTGGCGAGCGGTGTGAAATGGGCTCAAACAGTCATAAATTGTTTATACGCATGTCTAAACTCCGTATAGTTTCATGGAATGTTAGGGGGCTTAACTCCAAGGTCAAAAGGTCATTGATGTTTGAATATTTGGCAAGACACAGTCCACACCTGATCCTTCTCCAGGAAACCCACCTACAGGGTTCAAGGGTAATGGCTTTAAAGAGAGCAAAAATTGCCTATGCTATACATTCTACTTACTCCACGTATGCCAGAGGAACGTCTATACTTATAGCAAAATCAGCACCTATCACCATAAAACATATTAAAACTGATCCTAACGGGTGTTTTGTTATTGTGGTACTTGAATTGTGGGGGAAGCCTTATACGGTTACAAGCCTATATGTCCCACCACCCTTCACTAAATCGTTTTTCGAACGGGTAATGAGTTCCCTCTTGGCAATAGCAGAAGGCCCTCTGCTGATAGCAGGGGACTTTAACACAGTACTCAATAATTCCATAGACAGGTTCAAGTGCTCTACATCGCCCCCCACACCCCTATGCTCTTTATTGACCCAATTTGACCTGGTGGAGACCTGGAGGTGGAAGCACGCGGACGGGAGGGAGTACTCATGTCAGTCTGAAACGCATGGTACTCTGTCCCGGATAGATTTGTGTCTGGTTTCATCTGAATTATTGAATAGGGTGGCTGAGGCCAAATATCTCCCTAGGGCGGTGTCTGACCATTCCCCTTTAATGGTGGACCTTGCCTTGGGCCCCCACACTTCGTACCGTATGTGGCGACTGAGCCCACTGTGGCTAGCAGATCAAATGGTGGTAGATCAAAGCACAGCGGAAATGAAAGCATATTGGTTGCGTAACCGTCAAAATGTCTCTGTCCCATTGACCTGGGATGCCTTCAAGGCCACCACGCGTGGCGTTTTTGCGGCGGCGATTGGACAGGCCCGCAAGGCATCCCAGTCCAAATTAAAGGACGCGGAGAAGGATCTCAGGGCAGCCGAGGCTGCCTATTCCACAACCCCTACCCCAGCAACACATAATACCTGGAAACATAGATCCAGAGACCTAGATCTAGTCCTTTTAGAGCGCACTCAGAAGAAATTGCTGTATCAAAACCAGCGAATCTTCGAGTTTGGAGACAAAAATAGCTGATTACTAGCGTATTTGTCTAGGCCTGATTATCAACCGTGCAGTATTCCAAGAATTAAGAATATAGTAAGTATAGTGGTGGAACAAAGTGGGGAGATAGTAGATGCTTTTGTGAAATTCTACTCTTCGCTATATGCTACCAAAGCTCACTATACTATTGTAGAGCTAGATAATTACTTGGCTGGTATTTAACTACCAAGGCTCCAAGAAGAACAGGCCTCACTCCTTGATGACCCTCTGACAGAGGAGGAGATTGGAGAAGCCATACAGTCCTTTGCCAGAAACAAAACACCGGGACTGGATGGCTTCCCCATAGAATGGTATATACAATTCAAAGAACTTTTAATACCTCATTTACTAAAAGTTTATAATTTTGCTATAAAAACAGGACAGTTATCGCCCTCTATGTCAGAGGCACTGATTGTCCTCATCCCCAAACCTCATAAAGACCATCTACTTTGTGAATCATATAGACCAATATCATTGATTAACTCAGACGTCAAGATTTTAGCCAAGGTGCTCGCCCGGAGATTGAACTCAGTTATTACCATCATTATTGGGGCGGATCAGACTGGATTCATTCCAGGACGATCAACGTCCATAAATTTACGAAGACTGTTTACGAATCTGCAAGCCACCCATGATGTTGTAGGGACCAGAGCGGTGCTGGCCTTAGATGCGCACAAGGTATTCAACTCGGTCGAGTGGCCTTATTTGCTGGAAGTCCTGGCGAAATTTGGGTTTGGAAATACCTTCATCAAGTGGGTTCAACTGTTATATTCAAAACCTACCGCCAGGCTGCGGATAAATACATACGTAACCGATCCGTTTCTGATCAAAAGGGGCACCAGGCAGGGCTGCCCCCTATCGCCGTTGCTATTCGCAATTGCAATAGAACCTCTGGCGGCACTGATGAGATCCAGTGGGGAAATAAAGGGACTGACGATTGGGGGCCTAGAAGAGAAAGTATCATTATACGCCGATGACATGTTAATATACCTGGCGGACCCCCAATCGTCTCTCCCAACCCTGCTGGAAATTATCCAACAGTTTGGCCTCTTCTCAGGGTTTCAAGTTAATTGGGACAAATCCCTTATGTTTAAGATAGATCAGGAGGCGGTGTTTACACTCCCTCCCTCTTGCCCGATACAGATAGTTGACTCTTTCAGATATTTGGGGGTTATGATTCAACATCCTCTTTCCTCCTATGTTAAATATAATCTAGACCCACTTATTAGCAGAATGAAGACCACACTAAAGACATGGACCAATCTCCCCTTAACGATATTAGGTAGGATAAACATCTTTAAAATGATATTCCTACCACGTTTCCTATATATCCTGTGTAACTCACCAGTATACGTTACAAAAATTAAATTTAAAGAGATTGATTCGATCCTTATCACATTCATTTGGAAGGGGGGAGCAGTGAGAATTGCAAAAAATACTCTTCAACTGCCGGTGTTGGAGGGAGGACTGGCATTACCATGCCTCCAGACATACTACATTGCCGCACAACTGGTTCATGCGCATTGGTGGTTTTTCCCTGAAGCCAACAATGCGGCTACGACCCTAGAAGCAGCTATACTCACCTCTTACGAATCCCTACAGTATCTGGTCCACCGTCTATCCCTTAGAGGGAGGGAAAGCACCAAAATCCTTGAAATGACTCTACGAATCTTTAAACTAACTAAAATGTTGCCAGATATTGAGCATCGTATCTACTCCCCAAATACTCCATTATGGGGGAACCCAAATCTACAGGAATTCGCCCGTAGGACAGATGGGGAATACTGGTCAAGGAAAGGGGTAAAAACCATAATGCATTTGTTCTCAAACAATATGTTTTGGTCATTTGAGGAATTTCGCCAGGACTACCAGCTGCCACGCACAGCTTACTTCCTTTATTTGCAAATACGCCACACGGCGACCACGCAGTGTGGGTTGCGTAATATAACTGTCCAAACATCTCCGCTAGAGCACCTACTAATAGATCCTTCTCATGACAAATTGATCTCCACATACTACAAAACTCTATTGCACACCACAACGCTCAGACTCAACAACACGCTTAATAAGTTGAGAGCTGATATCCCCGAGCGACTGAGGACATCTGGCAGGACGTGCTTCCCCTCCAGGTCCCCTCTGTCATCTCCTCCAGGGACAGGGTCATACAGACCAAACTATTATATAGAGCATATTTTACGCCATCCTTATTATTCAAACTCAGAAAACTTCCATCGGCAATGTGCGCCAGATGCGGTATTGCGGATGCTACCTTTTTCCATTTGATGTGGGAGTGCACCGAGATTAGGCGATTCTGGTCAGGGGTCACTGCCTTTGTCAGTTCCGTGACTCAATTGCCTAATATCTGCAACCCACTGAGATGTTTACTAGGATATGTGGATGATGAAAGTATATCTAAAAATAAGCAAACATTCCTGAGAATTGTACTGTTTTATGCCAAAAAATCGATCACTATTCATTGGAAATCACAATCCCCACCAACAATAGCATTCTGGCTGAACATTGTTAATCAGGCTATACCGCTATATAAACTAATATATGAAGCCAGAGGATGCCCAAAAAAATTTCACAAAATATGGGGTCTATGGACTAGTTCTGAAAATACTATTACACCTACCATATAAAGCAAATAAAGAAACTCCAGTTTATGATACAAAGTATAATAGAAATTGAACAGACATATGCAACTGTATAATATGAAACCATGTGTACTAAATGTATACCAGTGTCTTACACTCTGTATTGGATTGAGCGACGTTCGCTCAGAGTATGTGTATTTATGTTTGTTTGTTTGTTTTGTACCAAAAAAAACAAATAAAAATTTACCTTTAAAAAAATTGCCTGGTAAAGAAGAAGGGTAAATATTCCAGAGTTTAAGTGGTTAAGCATGTTAGGCCAAAAAAAAAAAATACTGCATCGCTCAAGCACTGGTCTTAGTGACTCCCAAGTGACCTGCTGGGGACTTTTGTGCACAACCTTTAACAATTGTTCTTTAAATTGAATAGGTACAATGAGCTTCCTTTTGATTTTGACCATTTCTGTTTTCCTGCTTTTGGTGGCCAGATCCTCCCCGTACAGCTTTTCACTGTTGCAGTTTATTGTTCTCCCATAGCAGGCAGGCTGAAAGCTAGACGTCTGTGATTCTATAGACCTGGGTCAGTCTGCAGTGCTTGCTTAAAGACTACGCAGGTCACGGGTGCAAACCAGGACAGCAGCTGAGGCTTGTTAGAGTCTATACTGTATAATCAAACAACTCTATATGCTATATGTCAAAAAACATATTAAGTGACCTCTGCCATGTTAGCCCCCACATATCAAAATGTTTGAAAAAATCCTATGCAGTTTGTTAGATCTTTGTTAGATCAGGTTAGATCAACCATTGTTTGCGTTAGATCTCACACAGAAGAAGCAATATTAACAGTTATTTGCTGGGGGGGCTAACCCGTCATCAGCCCCCCCTTATCAAAAAATTGACCAAACAGTTAGCTATTTTGGAAGCTATTTGTTAGATCTGGTAAGATCAAGTGGTTTTAACGTTAGATCTCACAAAATTTCAGAGATATTCCACATAATAATAGGGATATTAGGTGATACATAAGGACGGGTTAGCCCCCCTACATGCAATTTTCTGACCAAAAATCATTCAGGCTAATAGATATTCGTTAGATCCGGTAAGATCAAGTGGTTTTAACGTTAGATCTCACATAATTTCAGAGATATTCCACATAAAAATAGAGATATTAGGTGGTACATAAGGACAGGTTGCCCCCCCCCCCCCCCCCTATCAAATTTTCTGGCTAAAAATCATTCAGGCTAATAGATATTTGTTAGATCCAGTAAGATCAAGTGGTTTTAACGTTAGAGCTCACATAATTTCAGAGATATTCCACATAAAAATAGATATGTTAGGTGGTATATAAGGATGGGTTGCCCCCCCCCACATGCAATTTTCTGGCCAAAAATCATTCAGGCAAATAGATATTTGTTAGATCCAGTAAGATCAAGTGGTTTTAACGTTAGATCTCACATAATTTCAGAGATATTCCACATAAAAATAGAGATATTAGGTGGTACATAAGGACGGGTTGGCCCCCCCTTATCAAATTTTCTGGCCAAAAATCATTCAGGCAAATAGATATTCATTAGATCCGGTAAGATCAAGTGGTTTTAACGTTAGATCTCACATAATTTCAGAGATATTCCACATAAAAATAGAGATATTAGGCGGTACATAAGGATGGGTTAGCCCCACCACATGCAATTTTCTGACCAAAAATCATTCAGGCTAATAGATATTCATTAGATCCGGTAAGATCAAGCGGTTTTAACCTTAGATCTCACATAATTTCAGAGATATTCCACACCAAAATAGAGATATTAGGTGGTACATAAGGACGGGTTAGTCCCCCTTATAAAATTTTCTGTCTGAAAATCATGCAGGCTAATAGATATTGGTTAGCTCCGGATAGATCAAGCGGTCTTAACGTTAGAGCTTACATAATTTCAGAGATATTCCAAATAAAAATATATTAGGTGGTATATAATGACGGATTGCCCCCCCCATGCAATTTTCTGGCCAAAAATCATTCAGGCTAATAGATATTTGCTAGATCCGGTAAGATCAAGTGGTTTTAACGTTAGATCTCACATAATTTCAGAGATATTCCACATAAAAATAGAGATGTTAGGCGGTACATAAGAATGGGTTGCCCCCCCTTATCAAATTTTCTGGCCAAAAATCCTTCAGGCTAATAGATTTTTGTTAGATCTGGTAAGATCAAGTGGTTTTAACGTTAGATCTCACATAATTTCAGAGATATTCCACATAAAAATAGAGATATTAGGTGGTATATAAGGATGGGATGGCCCCCCTTATCAAATTTTCTGGCCAAAAATCATTCAGGCTAATAGATATTCGTTAGATCCGGTAAGATCAAGTGGTTTTAATGTTAGAGCTAACACAATTTCAGAGATATTCCACATAGAAATAGAGATATTAGGTGGTACATAAGGACGGGTTGGCCCCCCATTATCAAATTTTCTGGCCAAAAATCATTCAGGCTAATAGATATTCATCAGATCCGGTAACATCAAGTGGTTTTAATGTTAGAGCTCACATAATTTCATTGATATTCCACATAGAAATAGAGATATTAGGTGGTATATAAGGACGGGTTGCCCTCCCCCCATGCAATTTTCTGGCCAAAAATCATTCAAGCTAATAGATATCCGTTAGATCCGGTAAGATCAAGTGGTTTTAATGTTAGATCTCACATAATTTCAGAGATATTCCACATAAAAATAGAGATGTTAGGTGGTACATAAGGACAGGATGGCCCCCCCACATGCAATTTTCTGGCCGAAAATCATCTAGGCTAATAAATATTCCTTAGATCTGGTAAGATCAAGTGGTTTTAACGTTAGAGATATTTGGTGGTGGTACATAAGGATGAGATAAGATCTTACATAACTAGAGACTTATTAAGTGATTAATGAGCGGGGCTGGCCCCCTCTTATCAAATTTTCTGGCCAAAAAATCATCCTGGCTAGTTGATATTCATTAGATCCGGTAAGATCAAGTTATTTTAATGTTTGATTATCCATAATTACAGGGATATTATGGATATTTGGTAGCGATGCACGGATATCCATACTAGTGTCTATAGCGGAGCTGATAATGAGCATTTTCACGTGTACCAGTGAGGAGTGCAATTGAGCATAACGAGGTATGCTGAAATTATGTGAAACATTAATTAACAGGTGTGTCCAAGCCCAGTGAAGCCTGAAGCACAGTGCCAGAAGCCAGAGGGAAACTTCAGAGGGCTCTGGTGAAGGAGCCAACCGGGTGTCCATCTACGGTAGCTGGCTCAAAACCAATGACACGAAGAAACGGCAGCAAAAGTCCAAACCCTAGCAGAGGGCCCCCCGTTGTTGCCTCCAAGCAACCCAGTGTCCCGTTTCCTTTGACACATGCTGCCTGGTGTCGGAGAGTCAATGCACACCTGACTCCCAGAACTTAGCGCAGACTTAAGCCCGATCAGAATCTCCGCAGAGAGGAGCGCGGATACAAACCACCGAACAGGCCAGGGCCACCACTTCCTCCATGCTCCCTGACAAGCTGCTGGGACCTTCTCCTGTTGTTCCCATTCAAGTAGAGGGAGTCTACACCAAGGCCCTTCTGGATACTGGAGCTTAAGTGACCCTTCTCTACAGAGACTTCTATGACAGGCACCTCAAGCACCTGCCTTTGCAGAAGTTGGAAGAGCTGCAGATATGGGGCATTGTGACTCAGAACTTCCCCTATGATGGCTATCTATCGGTCAAGCTGACCTTCGATCCCTCCATGGCTGGGAAAGCTGAGACAGTGGTCTGTCCTCGCCTACCAGGGGCCAGTAAGAGTTCTCTCATCATAGGGACCAATAGTGATCTTGTCAGAAGGCTGTTGACACCTTTTGTTCTGGAGCCGGGCACTTCAACTACAAGTGTGCACCCCATGCTGAGACAAGCCTACCAGCACCTGGTACAAAAACAGAAGGCCCCAGCTGAAGGAGTGGGGACGATCTGGCGCTTGGACCAGTGTGAGAAGGTGTTACAGCCTGGTAAAGTGGCCTATTTACAAGCATCTGTCAAGCTAAATTGGAAGCAACCAGGCCCTTTCATTGTCCTTGAATTGGTCGGACAAAGAGAAGACATGGGAGTGGAGATTATTCCTAAGGTGGTTTCAACCAAAGGTTTGCAAAGCAGTCACGGGAAGATCTTGGTTAGTGTCTGCAACATAACAGCCTCGCCAGTGAAGATGCCGGCTCAGATGTTGCTGGGACAAGTGAATCTGGCCACCCCAGTCCCGCCGTCTGATTTGGTGGGGGGAGCAAAGGATGGGATCTCTGTGGAGAAGTTCTATCCGAAGAATACTCCCCTTTTGCCTGAATGGAAAGAAAGGGCCAAGACTCAGCTCCTGAGATGGCAGGCTGCATTCTCCAAGAGTGAATTTGATGTGGGGTGTGCAAAAAGTGCCCAATACCGGATCCATCTCTTCGAGTGCATAAGCCGTTCAGGGAAAGAGTTTGATGGATTCCTTTAGGGGACTTGGAGGATCTGCGTGAACAACTGGCAGAGTTGAAGAGGGCAGGTATCATCTGAGAGTCCCAGAGTCTATACGCTTCCCCAGTAGTGGTGGTATGGAAGAAGAATGGGTCACTGAGGCTGGTATTGATTACAGGACGCTGAACCGAAGGACCATTCCCAACCAATATACCACCCCAAGGATAGAAGATGCCTTGCAGAGCCTGTCAGGAGCAAAGTGGTTCAGCATGCTGGATTTGAACAGTGGGTATACCAAATCCCTATGCACCCTGAGGATCGGGAGAAGACCATTTTCATTAACCCGAAGGGGATCTTTGGATTTGACCATATGCATCAAGGCCTGTCTGCTGCCCCAGCCACCTTCCAAAGGCTAATGGAGAAGACCGTGGGTGACATGAAACTGATCGAGGTGTTGGTGTACTTAGACGACATCATCGTTTTCGGAAAGACCCTGGAAGAGCACAAAGAGCGTCTGCAGACGGTCCTGAAGAGACTCCATGATGAGGGTGTTGAAGCTGTCTCTGGAAAAGTGCTAGTTTTATCAACCCTCCATCAACTACCTTGGCCACATTGTGTCTGCTGATGAAGTGGCCACCGACCTCCAGAAGCTGGAGGCTGTCACCTCCTGGCCGAGGCCTACCAACGTGACTGAGCTTAGGCCATTTCTGGGATTCTGCTTTTATTACAGAAGATTTGTCAAGGGATTCGCTAAGACGCTGACCCTGATCTGGCTAAGCCTGTCAGACCAGCTGGAGGGCCCATAAAACCCAGAGAGTCCATTCAGCAACAATGGACTCCAAAGTGTGAAGAGGTTTTAGGCAGCTGAAGTGAAGCCTACTGTCACGTACCTGGTGGTGGAGCCCAGAATGCAAGGAGTAGCCTCTCGTGTGCCTCTGGTTCGAGAGCCCCTGATAGAGAAGACAGGGACTCAAGAGCGCAGGGGGCCACAAGTGCTTGGTAAGTGGCAGGTGTAGAGTTGATCCGGACCTCTGGTGTAGCAGCAGGAGGACTGACAGGAACACTGGATCCACTGGCAGGAACTCAGGAACAACAGGCAACAGGGAGGTGTTCTGTAGTACAACTGAAGCACTGGAACAACTGGTAGATGAACCGGAACTCTTGGCAGGAACCCTGGAACTGTTGACTGAATAGAGAAGCACTGCAGCTAGCAGAAACCCACGAACAAGCAGGCAGCAGGGAGGTGTTCTGTAGTACCACTGGAAGCACTAGCAAAGTCAGACAGGCCGGGTCAAACACAGGCAAGCAGAGCAGGTACAAAACGGAATCAGGAGAGTAGTCAGGGCACGGACCGGATCGGCAACAGACAGGCAGGTAATAACTGAAGGATGAGGCAGGAGAATCGTCAGACAAGCCGAGGTCGGGGACTGGCAGCAAACAGAAGAAGTCAGGAACAAGCCGGGTAACAGGAATCAGGTAAACAGGTATACTGGAAACTTAGGGTCACAGGGAATGCTGTAGACCGGACAGCAAGGGAGCATGCTGACAGGCACCTTTAAATAGGCCTAATGGCGCCAAAAGCTGTCACACTGCACGTCTGCGCGCCGCCGCGTGCACACGTGCACGCCCGAGTACAGATCGTACGTGCCCGTTCGTCTCATCGTGTACCCGCGTACACCCGCTCGTATTAGCGCGCACCCGCATGCGTCCGTTCGCGTCAACGCGCCTCCGAATGCGCCCTCCGGCTCTACTGACAGTAGTTCTGTTAACCGATCTTTCGCCGACGGCTGAACTAACAGGACGTCTTTCATGACATTGCCCCCCCCCAAGGGGCAGCCTCCGGATGCCCAACTGTGCCATCTTACTTGGATGAGATCTTTTAAAAGCAAGAATCAACCTCCTAGCATGGATGTTGGACTCCGGCTCCCAGGAGTTTTCCTCAGGCCCATACCCCTTCCATTTTACCAAGAACTGGACTTGATTACGTCTCTTCCTACAATCCAGAATGGACTCAACCTCATATTTGGTTTCTCCGTCAATGATCACGGGTTCAGGGGGATCGACCCTCCGGTTGACAAAAGGATCAGGAACTGCAGGTTTGAGTAGGGCAACATGAAAGACCGGGTGAATCCGGAATGATTCTGGTAGCTTTAGTTCGTAGGCCACATTATTAATTTTTCTTGTCACTGGAAAAGGACCCACGAACTTGGGACCCAATTTTTTGGAAGGACAAGCCAATCTTAGATTCAAAGTGGATAGCCAAACCAAATCTCCAGGTTTAAGATCAAGCTCCCCCTTCTCTTCTTGTCAAACACCTCTTTGTTGTAGTTCTGGGTCCTTGCCATAGTCTCTTGCAGAAGCTTATTATTTGATTCGAAGAAGTTTAGGTTTTCTTGAACAGCTGGTACTGGACACTCCAGAATTTTAGTGGACAAGAAGAGAGGATGGAACCCTTAATTTGGAAAAAATGGTGTTTGTTTTGTAGCGGAATGAACAGAGTTGTATGCAAATTCGGCAAGGGGAAGAAGCGGAGCCCAATCATCCTGGGAGAACGAGGAAAAGCAGCGCAGATACTGCTCCAGCGTCTGATTCGTTCTCTCCGTCTGGCCATTTGTTTGGGGGTGATAGGCAGAAGAGAAGGCAAGATCAATTTTCAGGGATTCACAAAGAGCTCTCCAAAACCTAGAGGTGAATTGTACCCCCCGATCAGAAGTAATATTGGCAGGGATGCCATGAAGCCTCACCACCTCCTTAATAAATGTCCTGGCAGTTTCAGCAGCAGTAGGGGTACCTTTCATTGGTAGGAAATGTGCCATCTTGGATCATCTATCCACTATTACGAAGATCGTAGTGTAGCTTTCAGAGGGTGGCAACTCGACAATAAAATTCATGGAGATCATCCTCCATGGCTTCTCCGGGACAGATAGTGGTTTTAACAGGCCCCAGGCTTTAGACTTGCTACCTTTATTTTGGATACAGGTGACACATGCTTCCACGTAGTCCTTGCAGTCCTTTCTTAATGATGGCCACCAGAACGTGCGCTGAAGAAGTTCAGATGTCTTATGTACTCCGAAATGGCCGGCTAACATATGGTCATGGCAAGAACTAAGAGCTGCCGTTCGCACCTCCTGAGGTAGGAAGATCCTATCCTTAAACCACAGAAGATCATCTCTGGCCTGTAGGGTTGTATCAGGTGGAGTGGAAACGTTCCTGGAGGCTTGCTTGATATGTGAACAAGACACTGGTCACCACCCACACCCATAACTGGCCTTCACAGTAAGGAGCACATGGAGGGCATATACATACAGGAAAAGGACAATTCCATAGCTCAACTCACCAACCAGTCTGCTGACCAACCAAATTTACCTGTCCAACCGTATGTTAAAAGCAGGGGTTTAGTTAGCACACATTTGCAAACGCATGTGAAAGCTGCAAGGCCTCGTCAAGGCACCCTGTATTACTTGCAGTCCTAACACTAAATTTATAAGTGTCTCCACAGTGGAAGCACATGCATTGAATGGATAGGTGTGAGACAGGTGAGCCTGGAGGCCGCCCTAGCCCCCTTAAAGGGACAGGACACACACTGGACACCCAGCAAGAGCAGCAAAGGCGTCCAGTGTGTCCCCGACCCAAATATACAAACGGTAACAAGACACTGGTCACCACCCACACCCATAACTGGCCTTTGCTGCTCTTGCTGGGTGTCCAGTGTGTGTCCTGTCCCTTTAAGGGGGCTAGGGCGGCCTCCAGGCTCACCTGTCTCACACCTATCCATTCAATGCATGTGCTTCCACTGTGGAGACACTTATAAATTTAGTGTTAGGACTGCAAGTAATACAGGGTGCCTTGACGAGGCCTTGCAGCTTTCACATGCGTTTGCAAATGTGTGCTAACTAAACCCCTGCTTTTAACATACGGTTGGACAGGTAAATTTGGTTGGTCAGCAGACTGGTTGGTGAGTTGAGCTATGGAATTGTCCTTTTCTTGTATGTATATGCCCTCCATGTGCTCCTTACTGTGAAGGCCAGTTATGGGTGTGGGTGGTGACCAGTGTCTTGTTACCGTTTGTATATTTGGGTCGGGGACACACTGGACGCCTTTGCTGCTCTTGCTGGGTGTCCAGTGTGTGTCCTGTCCCTTTAAGGGGGCTAGGGCGGCCTCCAGGCTCACCTGTCTCACACCTATCCATTCAATGCATGTGCTTCCACTGTGGAGACACTTATAAATTTAGTGTTAGGACTGCAAGTAATACAGGGTGCCTTGACGAGGCCTTGCAGCTTTCACATGCGTTTGCAAATGTGTGCTAACTAAACCCCTGCTTTTAACATACGGTTGGACAGGTAAATTTGGTTGGTCAGCAGACTGGTTGGTGAGTTGAGCTATGGAATTGTCCTTTTCTTGTATGTATATGCCCTCCATGTGCTCCTTACTGTGAAGGCCAGTTATGGGTGTGGGTGGTGACCAGTGTCTTGTTACCGTTTGTATATTTGGGTCGGGGACACACTGGACGCCTTTGCTGCTCTTGCTGGGTGTCCAGTGTGTGTCCTGTCCCTTTAAGGGGGCTAGGGCGGCCTCCAGGCTCACCTGTCTCACACCTATCCATTCAATGCATGTGCTTCCACGGTGGAGACACTTATAAATTTAGTGTTAGGACTGCAAGTAATACAGGGTGCCTTGACGAGGCCTTGCAGCTTTCACATGCGTTTGCAAATGTGTGCTAACTAAACCCCTGCTTTTAACATACGGTTGGACAGGTAAATTTGGTTGGTCAGCAGACTGGTTGGTGAGTTGAGCTATGGAATTGTCCTTTTCTTGTATGTATATGCCCTCCATGTGCTCCTTACTGTGAAGGCCAGTTATGGGTGTGGGTGGTGACCAGTGTCTTGTTACCGTTTGTATATTTGGGTCGGGGACACACTGGACGCCTTTGCTGCTCTTGCTGGGTGTCCAGTGTGTGTCCTGTCCCTTTAAGGGGGCTAGGGCGGCCTCCAGGCTCACCTGTCTCACACCTATCCATTCAATGCATGTGCTTCCACTGTGGAGACACTTATAAATTTAGTGTCAGGACTGCAAGTAATACAGGGTGCCTTGACGAGGCCTTGCAGCTTTCACATGCGTTTGCAAATGTGTGCTAACTAAACCCCTGCTTTTAACATACGGTTGGACAGGTAAATTTGGTTGGTCAGCAGACTGGTTGGTGAGTTGAGCTATGGAATTGTCCTTTTCTTGTATGTATATGCCCTCCATGTGCTCCTTACTGTGAAGGCCAGTTATGGGTGTGGGTGGTGACCAGTGTCTTGTTACCGTTTGTATATTTGGGTCGGGGACACACTGGACGCCTTTGCTGCTCTTGCTGGGTGTCCAGTGTGTGTCCTGTCCCTTTAAGGGGGCTAGGGCGGCCTCCAGGCTCACCTGTCTCACACCTATCCATTCAATGCATGTGCTTCCACTGTGGAGACACTTATAAATTTAGTGTCAGGACTGCAAGTAATACAGGGTGCCTTGACGAGGCCTTGCAGCTTTCACATGCGTTTGCAAATGTGTGCTAACTAAACCCCTGCTTTTAACATACGGTTGGACAGGTAAATTTGGTTGGTCAGCAGACTGGTTGGTGAGTTGAGCTATGGAATTGTCCTTTTCTTGTATGTATATGCCCTCCATGTGCTCCTTACTGTGAAGGCCAGTTATGGGTGTGGGTGGTGACCAGTGTCTTGTTACCGTTTGTATATTTGGGTCGGGGACACACTGGACGCCTTTGCTGCTCTTGCTGGGTGTCCAGTGTGTGTCCTGTCCCTTTAAGGGGGCTAGGGCGGCCTCCAGGCTCACCTGTCTCACACCTATCCATTCAATGCATGTGCTTCCACTGTGGAGACACTTATAAATTTAGTGTTAGGACTGCAAGTAATACAGGGTGCCTTGACGAGGCCTTGCAGCTTTCACATGCGTTTGCAAATGTGTGCTAACTAAACCCCTGCTTTTAACATACGGTTGGACAGGTAAATTTGGTTGGTCAGCAGACTGGTTGGTGAGTTGAGCTATGGAATTGTCCTTTTCTTGTTTGCTTGATATGTGACAGTAGATTCCCTTGGAGTAACAGAAAGTTCCCTGAGGACAAGATGGTATCTGGCGGAGAAGGTGCTTCCGAATCACTGTGCATCCGTGACAGAGCGTCAGGCTTGATATTTTTTGACCCGGGACGGTAGGTAATATGGAAAGAAAATCTAGTAAAGAACAGTGCCCATCTGGCCTGTCGTGGTTTCAACCTCTTGGCAGTCTTTAAATATTCTAGATTCTTGTGATCTGTATAAACAAGAATCGGGTGGGCTGCTCCCTCTAACAGGTATCGCCATTCCTCCAGCGTAGCTTTGATCGGTAACAATTCTTGATCACCCACATCATAGTTCTTTTCTGCTTCCGATTATTTACGGGAAAAAAAAGCGACTGGGCGCAGAAGAGCCCTAGGCCCCTGTCTTTGGGAGAGTACTGCACCGACCGCTATCTCCGATGCGTCCACCTCCAGGATGTAGGGTAACGTGGAATCAGGATGTTTTAAAACTGAGGCTGTGACAAACAGATCCTTCAGTGTAGTAAAGGCCAGGGGCGTTGCTAGGTCTGCAAAAGATCTGGGGCTAGAGCCCATAGCAGCAGTCACCAACCTTTTTGCAGACCGGGGGGGGGTGCGCCGGTGGTAAACAATTTTTCGCGGGCAAAGGCTGGTGTTGCGTTTCAATCATCATGGCACCATGGTTGATATGGTGTCAGGGTGATCGAAGCACATTGTTTCTATTGTTACATTCTAATATATAATTAAGTGGTTTAACTCACCATAATGCAGAATCAGTAGGAGCCCTGGGCGTGTCACTTGCCACATTTCCTGCCACCAGATGCAGCATGTCACTTGCCACCGTCGCCTGTCACCAGATGCAGCTTTTTAACTTGCCACCGTCACCTGCCACTAGATGTGGATTGTCACTTGCCACATCACCTGCCACCATTTGCAGATTGTTACTTGCCATGTCACCTGCCACCATTTGCAGATTGTCAGGTCACCTGCTACCATTTGCAGATTGTCACTTGCCACGTCACTTGCCACCATTTGCAGGTTGTGCATTTATACGTCACTTGCCACCATTTGCAGATTGTCACTTGCCACGTCACCTGCCACCATTTGCAGATTGTCACCTGCCACCATTTGCAGATTGTCACCCGCAACCATTTGCAGATTGTCACTTGCCACATCACCTGCCACCATTTGCAGATTGCCACGTCACCTGCCACCATTTGCATACTGTCACTTGCCACGTCACCTGCCACCATTTTCAGACTGTCACTTGCCACGTCACCTGCCACCATTTTCAGACTATCACTTGCCACGTCACCTGCCACCATTTTCAGACTATCACTTGCCACGTCACCTGCCACCATTTTCAGACTATCACTTGCCACGTCACCTGCCACCATTTGCAGACTGTTACTTGCCACGTCAACTGCCACCATTTGCAGACTGTCACTTGCCACATCACTTGTCACCATTTGCAGATTATCACAGAGTCATGATCCTGAGTCATTTTAGGGACGGGCCCATTACTAGGTAACATCGGCGCTAGTGCAGGGAAGCATTTGTTTTATTAAAACAGCAATCACAGATCATGCATGTGAGATGCTGCGGCAGTAACCAGGCAACAGAGACGCTGTAGTGCCGGGGGCCGCCGATGCCATGGAACTGCATGATGTTGGCGCCAGCCGGCGCCCGTGTGGGGGTAATTGTTTAGACTACCACAGTCATCACCGGCCGCGCGTGCGTGATGCGCGGGCGGTGACCAAGCAACAGAGGTCGCTGCATTGTTGGGGCCGCCAATGTCATAGAAACGAATGACGCTGGCTGGCCCCGCCCATCGAGGCAGACTACATCCAATCGAGGGAGGTGGGGAGGAGGAGTAGATGTGGGCAGCGTGAATGATGTGAGACGAGAAGAACAGGAAGTGGAAAAAACTAAAGAAAGAAAGAGAAACAAGGAGGGAAGAAAGGGGGAGACTCGGGGCTATTGGCTCCAGATTCGGGGCTACAGCCTCGATAGCCACCCCCTGGCGACGCCCCTGGTAAAGGCCATCTGAGCTTCCGTAGACCAGTGGAACTTGAGGCCCTGTTGGGTTAATTTTGTAATGGGAGAAATGATGGTGGAGAATCCCTTGATGAATTTTCTATAAAAATTCGCAAATCCCACGAAACGTTGAATCCCTTTTTTGTCAGTAGGAGCGGGCCAGTCCAGAATGGTGGAGACCTTCTGAGGGTCCATTTTGATGCCTTCCACAGAGATAATAAGACCAAGGAACTGAATACTCTCCTGCTCGAAGACACATTTCTCAGGCTTGGCGTAAAGGCCATGCAGGCGAAGTCGGGTCAAAACATTTCTGACATGTTCACGGTGTTCAACTAGGGAAGAGGAGAAGATTAGAATGTCATCTAGATAAATAACAAACAGGTCAAGGTAGTCTCTGAAAATGTTATTTACAAAATGCTGAAATGTGGCAGGAGCATTACAAAGTCCGAAAGGCATGACTAAATATTCGAAGTGCCCAAACCGGGTACGGAAAGCAGTCTTCCATTCGTCTCCCTTGCGAATGCGGACAAGGTTGTAGGCACCCCGAAGATCCAATTTAGAAAACACTACTGCAGACCCCAGCCTCTGAAAAAGTTCTGGCACTAATGGTAAGGGATAACGGTTCTTGATCGTGATTTTATTGAGTGCCTGATAATCCACACAAGGGCGCAATGAATGGCATTTCTTTTCCACAAAAAAAGATTCCTGCTTCTGCCGGGGACGTGGAGGGTTGGATGAAGCCTTTCTTTAGATTGTTGTCAATGTAAGTTCTTAATACTCCTAGTTCTAACTCTGACAAAGGAAATATTCTCCCAAAAGGAATCTCTGCCCCTGGGAGAAGCTCAATCAGACAGTCATATGGCCGGTGGGGAGGAAGGGTCTCGGCCCCTTTTTGACTGAAAACGTCCAGAAAGCTATGGTAGACTTCGGGTACAATTTGACGGGTCTCGGCATCAGTTTCCATGCACAACAGGGCAGAGGGAGCTTGAGTAACTTCTGGTAGACAGTGTTGGTGGCAATAAGAGGAGGGAAACTCAATTTTCCCTGAGGCCCAGTCAACTTGTGGGTTATGGGCCTTGAGCCATGGCATGCCCAATATGATGGGGAATAAAGGAGATTCAATGACATCCAGACAAAGTAGCTCTTGATGAGTGCCAGCAATGGTGGTGAGCATGGGTACTGTTTCCTGGGTTACTGGTCCTGATCTGAGGGTAGAACCATCGGCCAGATATACTGAAAGTCCTTTCGCCTTGGGCCGGATGGGAATGTGATGTCTGGAAGCAAAGGACAAGTCTATAAAGCCACTGCAGGCCCCGTAATCAATGATAGCGCTGGTTGGTATATTCCCTCCTGGGAGCTGTAAAAGAAGCGGAACAGCCAGGGGAGACATATTATTCAGTGCAGCTGGGGTAAGAGCAGGAGAGACAGAGAGGCACTTACGAAGCTTGGCCGGGCATGTTCGTACAAAGTGTCCGGGTTCCCCGCAATATAGGCACAGGTTACCAGCCCGACGGCGTTGACGCTCTTCAGGAGTGAGGGATGGCCGTAAGAGTCCCAGCTGCATTGGTTCCGGTGTATCTGAGGTCATGGTAGTAGAAGCTGGAGGAGCGGTGTGGGGAGAACTAGGCACCCGGGGCAGCATCCAGACAGGACGAGCAGGACCAGAAGATCGCTCCGTACGTCGTTCTCTCAAGCGTCTGTCTATTTGGATGGAAAGGTCTATGAGGTCCTCTAAAGTCTCAGGAATGCCCACTCGGGCTAGTTCATCCTTCAAGGTTTCTGAAAGGCCCATACGGAACTGATACCGTAGGGCGGTGTTGTTCCAGTTTGTGTCGGAACTCCAGCGTCTGAATTCTGACACATAGTCCTCAACAGGTCTGCGGCCTTGCTGTAGGGTGTGCAAGGCTGCCTCTGCCGTGGCGGTCAGCTGTGGGTCTTCATATAGTGATGACATAGCCTGAAAGAAGGTATCCAGGGTATCAAGTGAGGTATCTTTCTTTTCTAATAAGCGATGGGCCCAGGACTGGGGCTCGCCGGTCAGCAACGAGATCACGAACCCCACCTTGGTGGCTTCCAGGGAGAAAGTCCTTGGTTGAAGGGCAAAAAAGAGCTCACACGAGTTGCGGAAGGACCTGAATTTGCTCCGGTTACCCGAAAATCGTTCAGGTGTGGGGACCCTGGGTTCAGGCGGCAACATGACCACTGATGGTGAAGCAGAAGTCCCGGATATTGGAGGTGTAGAAGCTGCTAGGGCCTGGACTCGGCCTTCCAGCTGGGTGTAGCCTTCTTGTAGGCTTTTTACTGCCTGGGTAAGTCCAGCAAGATGGCGGCAGAGTTCATCCATGGGAGAGGCTCCCTGCGTGGGCTCAGACATGGCTGTCCGGTACTGTCACGTACCTGGTGGTGGAGCCCAGAATGCAAGGAGTAGCCTCTCGTGTGCCTCTGGTTCGAGAGCCCCTGATAGAGAAGACAGGGACTCAAGAGCACAGGGGGCCACAAGTGCTTGGTAAGTGGCAGGTGTAGAGTTGATCCGGACCTCTGGTGCAGCAGCAGGAGGACTGACAGGAACACTGGATCCACTGGCAGGAACTCAGGAACAACAGGCAACAGGGAGGTGTTCTGTAGTACAACTGAAGCACTGGAACAACTGGTAGATGAACCGGAACTCTTGGCAGGAACCCTGGAACTGTTGACTGAATAGAGAAGCACTGCAGCTAGCAGAAACCCACGAACAAGCAGGCAGCAGGGAGGTGTTCTGTAGTACCACTGGAAGCACTAGCAAAGTCAGACAGGCCGGGTCAAACACAGGCAAGCAGAGCAGGTACAAAACAGAATCAGGAGAGTAGTCAGGGCACGGACTGGGTCGGCAACAGACAGGCAGGTAATAACTGAAGGATGAGGCAGGAGAATCGTCAGACAAGCCGAGGTCGGGGACTGGCAGCAAACAGGAGAAGTCAGGAACAAGCCGGGTAACAGGAATCAGGTAAACAGGTATACTGGAAGCTTAGGGTCACAGGGAACGCTTTAGACCGGACAGCAAGGAAGCATGCTGACAGGCACCTTTAAATAGGCCTAATGGCGCCAAAAGCTGTCAGACTGCACGTCTGCGCGCCGCCGCATGCACACGTGCACGCCCGAGTACCGATCGTACGTGCCCGTTCGTCTCATCGTGTACCTGCGTACACCCGCTCGTATTAGCGCGCATGCGTCCGTTCGCGTCAACGGGCCTCCGAATGCGTCCTCCGGCTCTACTGACAGTAGTTCTGTTAACCGATCTTCCGCCGATGGCTGAACTAACAGGACGTCTTTCATGACACCTAACAACTGCTCCAGTCGTGGCCTATGCAGATCCAACCAAGCCATATAAGCTACACTTTGACGCCAGTCGAGATGGGTTAGGTGGGGTGCTATATCAAGAGCATGATGGCCATCTACGGCCTGTTGCCTACGTGAGTCGGAACTTGGCCCCCGCCTAGAAGAACTACCCCATGCACAAACTTGAGTTCCTGGTCTTGAAGTGGGCAGTGGTGGATAAGCTGAGGGATTACCTGTATGGAGCGGAGTTCGTGTTCAAGACCGACAACAATCCTCTCACCTACATCCTCACTACCACCAAGTTGGACACCACGGGTCACAGATGGTTAGCTGCTCTATCAGGGTTTATTTTCAGCCTGAAGTATCGACCGGGGTCGTGAAACAGGACACGGATGCATTGTCAAGAAGGCCCCATTGTTCCAGAGACCCTCCAGAAGAATAGGCCCAGCTGAAGCCTGAAGGGGTATGAGCCTTATGTCAAGGAGCAGAACATCAACCTGGAGTAGAATCCAGGACCGAAGAGGTTGGAGTGTCAGCAGCTGGTGTCCCCAGATGTTATTGCAACGTCACCCAAGTCGGGGATGAAGGTCTGCCCAAGCTGTCAAAGAAAGACCTGCGGAGGGACCAGTTGGAGGACGATCCCTGTAGCTTGGCATTGAAGGCCTTGGAGAGCCAACACCCTGACTTGCTCCTCACCGACTCCCCGAAGGAATCCCATCTGCTGCACCGAGAGTGGGATCGGTTTCAGGTGCGCAGAGGGTTGGTCTACCGAAGGGGCCCCTCTGACGATTCTGAAGAAAAATGGCAGCTATTCCTACCTGAAAAACAGAAAGAGACAGTATTAACTGCCCTACACGACAACCATGGTCACCTGGGGGCCCAAGAGGTCTTTTGACCAGGTGAGGGACTGGTTCTGGCCCTGCATGCAGGCTGAAGTTGAGGACTATTGCCACTCCTGCATCAGATGTATCCAAAGGAAGACTTTGCCTTACCGAGCTGCCCCAATGGGCCATCTTCAGAGTCAGAGACCCATGGAGCTGGTGTGCATTGACATTCTGTGCTTGGAGCCTGATCTTTGCGGGCAGGGAAATATCCTGGGTGACTGACCATTTCACTCGGTATGCCCAGGCGTTTTCCACGGGGGACCAACAAGCATCCACAGTGGCCAAGATCTTCGCAGAGAAATTCTTTGTGTACTATGGTCTGTCCCAACGCATCCACTCTGATCAAGGGAGAGATTTCGAGAGTAGTCTCATCAAGAGACTTTTAGACCTGTTGGGCATCAGGAAGTCTAAAACCACCCCGTATCATCCTCAAGGAGATCCTCAACCAGTGAGATTCAACCGAACTCTCCTGGATATGCTTGGAACTCTGAATTCAGAACAAAATCAGCACTGAAAAAAGCATGTAGTGGCTATTGTGCATGCTTATAACAGCACCGCCAATGATGCCATGCCGCAGCCCTATGTCATTTGCAAGCATCTGCCAGGACACCCAGTATATCAAATCCGGCCAGAGGGAAGCACAGGCCCGCTGAAGACTTGGCATCGCAATCATCTGTTGCCTCTGTCAGAAGCAGTTCATGTGCCACCACAGCCAGATTTACAGTCCACACCCACGGCCTCTCAAAGATCCCGGCCAGTGATTAGATCTCACTCTGTACCCCTTGCTGAAGATGAAAACAGTGAGGATGAAGAGAAAGATTGTCTGTGGCCGTCTCAAATGCCAGGGCCTGCCACCCCCCCCCTTTTCTTCTCCTCCCAAGGTGATAGAGGTGACTCTCAGGCCACAGGCTCCTGAGTTTGTACCTCAAAATCCACCTTTTGAAGAGTTGGAAAACCCTCAATCTTCCCTGCTGACAACAGACCCCTAAGACTTTCCATCCTTCAGAGAGAGGCCAGTGTGCCTGTAACTCCAGAACCTAAAGAACAGCGAGAGCGAAGGGTTATTCACCCGCCCAAAAGACTAACATATGATACTTAGGTTAAAGCTCTGAGGAGGTCGTTCTGATTGCAAAAAGGACTCTTGAAGTAACTGACCCTTCCACCGCAGATTTGATGGTGGACAATCCCAACTCACTGTCAGGGCTGGGCTCAGCCCTTCCTTCTCTGAGCTGGCCACTCATCTGTTGACTAATTGCCAGCTCCTATTTCTCCACAGTTACTCAGCTGTTGATGATATCCTGCTCGTCAGTCCTGCCTACTTAAGCCATCTAGTCCAGAGGATCTCTGCCTTCGCCTTGGTCAGCATCACAGAAACAATCTCCTGTGATCCTGTTCAAGACTTACTTTGCTGACATCCCTTCTGGCTCTAGATCCTGCTTGCTGTTCCACTACATTGATCCCTGACTTCTGGCTTGGCTGACTATCCGTTCCGGTTACTGAACTTTGGCTATGTTTTGACTACGTTTGTTCTTTTTACTTTTATTATTAAACAAGTGTGATTTAACTGTACTTCTGTCTCGGCCTGATTTCTTGGTTTCTGACACTCACCCCCTGGCACATCTAGCTGGGCTATTCCAGTTAAGGTGACATGTAGGCAGGACAACCTCCCCTCCTATGCTAATTGGTGGGATGTTCCTCTGCCAGGGTTTTATGCAGATGTAAATTGTATGGTTTCTTGTGCACACTAACCTGTTTTTTTTTTCCGAGTGTATATCAAAAGCATGTAACAGGTCATAGACTCTTTACCTCCTTTGGTGGACTAAAGGTTCTTTGGTGGGGGGAGTGTGTAGCGGGGGCTACTCTATCACCCTTGGTCCTGCACCTCCCGCCATTCCCGCCAGCGACTGCCGGACTGAATAGACACTGACACAGGCACTCACTGAGAGAGAACACGCCTATCAGTCCCTGTGGGGGATTTCTCCCCCTCCCTCTCCTCTTCCTGTGTCCCTATTGGCAGGGAGAGAGAGCCAATCAAGCAGCAGCAGAGGACCACGGGACTTGAAGTCTCATCACAATACAAAGATAGATAGAATGGGGTAATGGCGCTCCCTATACTTGATTGGGCGTGAGTAAGTATAAAAAGAAATACATTGAAAATAATAAAAGCCAATGTGCTGGCTCCACGGCAGAGGTGCCCCACCTAATTACAGGTTATGTGTATAACCAGGGGTGCTATTAAATATATGATCCCCATACAAGGTGTGTGGTTATTATACTTGTGGTGCTGATAATATGTGGATAAACTAAAATTATACACTCATCAAGTGTAAAAATATAACATAAGTCCCTATAAATACCAAACCAATATAACTCATATATGTATAAACTTATCAGTGTACAGTGCAATATACAGTGATGAATTGATAATCTCTGTACCTAAAATTGAAACAATAGTACCATCATAAATAATAACAGTATGCCCATAGACCACCATACAGTTGAACAATTAAGTAAATGGTATACAGCTACTAGGTTAAAAAGTCCATGAGCATATTAGGTGAACTGTGTTCAAAAAATTAATTTAAAGTGTTTATATAACAGTCCATAATTAGTGTATACAGATATCTTCAAAACGGTGAAAAGAATTTTCAAAAACGTGACTTGAGTGCTCTAAGTATCCTTGGTGACTTAGTGCTCCCCCTCAAGGGTCCCCACTCACCAGATCCAGTCACCCCAAAGGGGCACTGCGCATATGGATATGGCCTCTGTGATCTCCTTATCGGCGTGGTCGTTGGGGTTCCAAGGGTAATCCTCAGCATTCATAAGGAAGTAGAGCTTAACTATCCTCCTTTGATAGCAAAGATAGTGTCAGGCACCATAAACCAGATGGAGACAGGAAATGCAGTTTAATTTCACACCTTTCGTAGTCAAAAACAGAAGCCTGGGTATGGAAGCCAGAGCGGGTAATCAGACAATCTGGGATCAAGAAGCCAGGAACAAAAGCAGGAACACACTGAAGGTATTGACCATGCAACTGCATATCCTGTCTCCATCTGGTTTATGGTTCCTGACACTATCTTTGCTATCAAAGGAGGATAGTTAAGCTCTACTTCCTTATGAATGCTGAGGATTACCCTTGGAACCCCAACGACCACGCCGATAAGGAGATCACAGAGGCCATATCCATATACGCAGTGCCCCTTTGGGGTGACTGGATCTGGTGAGTGGGGACCGTTGAGGGGGAGCACTAAGTCACCAAGGATACTTAGAGCACTCAAGTCACATTTTTGAAAATTCTTTTCACCGTTTTGAAGATATCTATATACGCTAATTATGGACTGTTATATAAACACTTTAAATTAATTTTTTGAACACAGTTCACCTAATATGCTCATGGACTTTTTAACCTGGTAGCTGTATACCATTTACTTAATTGGTCAACTGTATGGTGGTCTATGGGCATACTGTTATTATTTATGATGGTACTATTGTTTCAATTTTAGGTACGGAGATTATCAATTCATCACTGTATATTGCACTGTACACTGATAATTTTATACATATATGAGTTATATTGGTTTGGTATTTATAGGGACTTTACTTATGTTATATTTTTACACTTGAGTGTATAATTTTAGTTTATCCACATATTATCACTACCACAAGTATAATAACCACACACCTTGTAAGGGGATCATATATGTAATAGCACCCCTGGTTATACACATAACCTGTAATTAGGTGGGGCACCTCCACCGTGGAGCCAGCACATTGGCTTTTATTATTTTCAATTTATTTCTTTTTATACTAACGCCCAATCAAGTAGAAGGAGCGCCATTACCCCATTCTATCTATCCATTTCTGAAGCACCTTTTAGGGAGCTTCTTTAGGGGGGCAGCATACCTACATATTGTCTTAAGCGCAATCATCACACTATATACAATCATCACAATACAGCCCCATTGATTTCTACAGGGGGTGGGACTACCAAGCCCAGCCTGCTTTGCAAGAAGGGGGGGCTAGCTAAAGACTTAAGCTTGTTGGTCTGAGGAGAGATCACCATGAGGCAGGGAGGTGAACGGAGGTGTGAGGAGAGGCTACAGGCACCCACTGAAGAACCATCCAAAGACTGTTCCAGAGACCATCCAGAGACGGTTGAAGATGGATGTACCTTCTGTACCATCTATCTCTATTTTTATGTGGAATATCTCTGAAATTATGTGAGATCTACAGTTAAAACCACTTGATCTTACCGGATCTAAGGAATATCTGTTAGCCTGAATGATTTTTGGCCAGAAAATTGCATGTGGGGGGGGGGGGGGGGGGCAACCTGTCCTTACATACCACCTAATATCTCTATTTTTATGTTGACTATCAATGAAATTATGTAAGCTCTAACGTTAAAACCACTTGATCTTACCGAATCTAACGAATATCTATTAGCCTGAATGATTTTTGGCCAAAAAATTTGATGAGGACCAACCCATCCTTATATACCACCTAATATCTCTACTCTTATGTGGAATATCTCTGAAATTATGTGAGCTCTAACGTTAAAACCACTTGATCTTACCGGATCTAATGAATATCTATTAGCCTGAATGATTTTCGGTCAGAAAATTGCATGTGGGGGGGCTAACCCATCCTTATGTACCCCCTTAACATCTCTATTTTTATGTGGAATATCTCTGAAATTATGTGAGATCTAACGTTAAAACCACTTGATCTTACCGGATTTGACGAATATCTATTAGCCTGAATGATTTTTGGCCAGAAAATTTGATAAGGGGGGGCCAACCTGTCCTTATGTACCACCTATAATCTCTATTTTCATGTGGAATATCTCTGAAATTATGTGAGATCTAACGCTAAAACCACTTGATCTTACTGAATCTAACAAATATCTATTAGCATGAATAATTTTTGACCAGAAAATTTGATAAGGGGGGGGGGCAACTCGTCCTTATGTACCACCTAATATCTCTATTTTTATGTGGAATATCTCTGAAATTATGTGAGATCTAACGTTAAAACCACCTGATCTTACCGGATCTAACGAATATCTATTAGCCTGAATGATTTTTGGTCAGAAAATTGCATGTGGGGGGGCTAACCCGTCGTTATGTACCACCTAATATCTCTATTCTTATGTGGAATATCTCTGAAATTATGTGAGATCTAACGTTGAAACCACTTGATCTTACCGGATCTAATAAATATCTATTAGCCTGAATGATTTTCGGTCAGAAAATTGCATGTGGGGGGGGCTAACCCATCCTTATGTACCCCCTTAACATCTCTATTTCTATGTGGAATATCTCTGAAATTATGTGAGATCCAATGTTAAAACCACTTGATCTTACCGGATCTAATGAATATCTACTAGCCTGAATGATTTTTGGCTAGAAAATTTGATAGGGGGGGAACCCATCCTTATTTACCACCTAATATCTCTATTTTTATGTGGAATATCTCTGAAATTATGTGAGAGCTAATGCTAAAACCACTTGATCTTACCGGATCTAACAAATATCTATTAACCTAAATGATTTTTGGTCAGAAAATTGCATGTGGGGGGGAGGGGGGCTTGGGGCAACCCGTCCTTATGTACCACCTAATATCTCTATTCATATGTGGAATATCTCTAAAATTATGTGAGATCTAACGTTAAAACCACTTGATCTTACCGGATCTAACAAATATTTATTAGCCTGAATGATTTTTGGCCAGAAAATTTGATAAGGGGGGGCCAGCCCCCTCTCATTAATCACTTAATAAGTCTCTAATTATGTGAGATCTAACGTTAAAACCACTTGATCTTACCAGATCTAACAAATAGCTTCCAAAATAGCTAACTGTTTGGTCAATTTTTTGATAAGGGGAGCTGATGACGGGTTAGCCCCCCAGCAAATACCTGTTAATATTGCTTCTTCTGTGTGAGATCTAACGCAAACAACAGTTGATCTAACCTGATCTAACAAAGATCTAACAAACAGCATAAGATTTTTTCAAAAATTTTGATATGGGGGGGCTAACCCGGCAGAGGTTATAAAGTGCTGCTGTTCATCAAGAAGTGCTAAATAACTCCTGAAAAAAATCTAAAGGTTATCAGTGCAGCAATCATATATAAATTAATTCAAATGACTAAAACTTTCACATAAAAAAAACTTTAAAGTGGATGTAAACCCAATGTCATCCTTTCTAAACTACTGCCATAGGAGTTATCTATAAGGATATACATGCCTCCTGCATGTATCTTTACCTATCAAATGTCTCCCCTCTGTCTGTTATGAGACCCGAAAAACTGCAGATTCTGTGGGTGGGTCTGTTGTCTGGAGCTCTGTGGGTGGAGTCGTGATGTCAGTAGACTCCCCGCCCACCTCTACACTCCCCTTGTCAATATACATTTTCTCCTGTGTATCCTGAACTTCTGCTATGATCTCTAACATCCGGTGAAAAGACAGGAAAGTAACCACATGACTTCAGCATGCCAAATCATGCTGAGGTGTGGAACAGCCAATCCTCGCAGAGCTGCTGAAGAAAGGAGTGGGGGTGGGAATTAAAAAATAATGCATGTCTTAGGCTGATTTTTTTAAGTGAAAATGAAGTTTTCCTTTAAGGCCCAGTTCATATCAATGTTAGTTTGGAAACATATTAGTTTTCTTTAAAGTGGATGTAAACCCACTCTCATCCTTTCTAAACTACAGCCATAGTGGTAATCTATAAGGATTAGTGGTAAGCTATAAGGATTACCACCTGCCATTACCTGTCAAATTTCTCCCCTCTGTCTGTTATGAGACCCAAAAAACTGCAGATTCTGTGGGCAGGTCTGTTGTCTGGAGCCCGGTGGGTGGAGTCGTGATGTTAGTAGACTCCCCACCCACCTCTACACTCCCCTTGGCCAGGCATCAATATTTCTTACTTTTAACTTCTGCTGGTCTTGTGGATTATGCCCCATGATCACTAACATCCAGTCAAAACCCAGGAAAGTCACCACGTGACTTCAGCATGCCCAATCATGCTGAGGTGTGGAGCAGCCAATCCTGGGAGAGCTGGAGAAGAAAGGAGGAGGGGATCTGAAGTACACAGAATGTACACAGAATGCCTCTCTCACACTTGTGCACGAGATATGTAAATCACCTGTCACTCACAGCAAGGGGGAGGATTTGACAAAGTTTTTCTCTGTTTGTCAAGTTTTATCTCACTGAACAATAAAAGAGGATTGCTCAAAGCTGGATTAACTCTTTGTGGCAAGACTGGGCTCAAATGATAGGAAATCTTATACTCTACATTACGACATTAAAAAAAAAAAAAATTGGGTTTACATCAAGTTTAAGTTCCCATAAAACCAACTTATCCCCATTTGTGTACAATATCAAAATACAGTTTCTATACACACATTTAACATGCCTCTCTTTTCTTCCACAACCCTTGTATGTGAATCTTCTTCCTTCTGCGCTTTATGGGAATATCACTCCCTTAATTGGTTCAGTTTCAACTCTAGCTGTATTGTAAAAAACTATTTTTTTGCAGGTAATGTACAAAAAACATATAATGCTCCAAATGCTGTTATATAATAAAACTGCTTATTTAACAACAAAACCAAGCCACTAACAAATGCAGTCACGTTTTGAGGTGCAACAACTTGCACCAATATATACAGCATAAGTATGTGAGGATCCTACGCCACTGTATGTTTCACCGATGTGCTGTTCTGGGCCTCTCTTACCCATCTGGCACCATTTGTGATCTGTAGCACTCTCAGTAGGCTATAAGTATCCCCACATTCCTACTAACGCTTTTCATTAAATTTGACTTTGTCTAGGGATGAGAGATGAAAAAAATGGAAAAAATTGTGATAAAATAAATAGAAATAATAAAACAAAATTTAAAAGCACTCCCATCCCTCTGGTATATAAATGTGAATGCAAGTGCATGTGTAGGTCCCATTTGTGTGTGTAGATAGCATTTGCACCGCACAGAGTGAGTGAAATAATTCTAGAGCCATAATTCATTGCTAACTCAAAATTGATAACCTGTAAGGGCTTTTAAAATGTCACCTATGAAAATTTTTAAGCAAATTTTTGCTATTTTAAAATACAATTTTAAACTTTAACATGTTTATTATCTATTTACTGGACATTACCTTTTCTTTTATATTTTACCAAAAATTGAGTATTATATTGTGCTGAGCACTAAAATTCATTTTAGTGTATTTTTTCATGAAAATATAACTTTGATAAGCCGCTGTGCAAATATCGCTCAACATAAAAATTGCATTTTATTGTCCAAGGTATCGGCTTTCAGAAAATAAATAATATTTTGTTGTTCAAAGTAATTTTCTAGCAAAAAATGTTGATTTTAACATTTGTGTGAAAAATTAAAAAATTGCTTCAGACATAAAGTGGTTAAAATGGTGGCTGTCTTCAAAGAGGCATAGAGTTGAGCATTTGGAGATTCAGCGTAACGATTTTAAAAGATTTGTTTAATGAAAAGAAAAGGAAAATGGTGCAAAGATATACTGTATTCACAGAAAACATATTACAAAACAGACAATTAGCAATCATAAAATAAACAGGATTGAAAGTGAAAAGTACCTAAGTTTGTCTGGACTGGGTTTCATGCAGAGAAAATTGTTTGGAGAATAAGTCCAATCTGATGTATTAAAGTAATTTGCTCTCATCAATGACTCTTAGCATTCCGTAATAGTTTTGATGGTATTGAGAACTACTGAGTTGCAGATGTAAGCCATCGTGTCTGGTTCCTAAAGAGAAACCAAACATGATATAGAGCCTATGGATATGTTGTTTAGAAGATCTAAGAATTTTTTTTTTTAGCCTTGAGCTCCTCATAATCTAGAAGTGAGTTTGTCTTAAATATGTGTAGAGTTGAGACTTAAAATATTTGAACGTGTGGTTTTAGGTGAAAGAAAACCAGACAATCTGAATATTATAGAGGGCCTCAAGTGCTCCCCCACACTTCCAAGAGCAAAAGCAGCAAGTTTATGTACCTCAACATCCAGAAATTTCAGTCCTGCTGTATTTTTATATTTCAATATTTTTATTGAAAAAGAAATGCAATCAAATTAATATTCTTGTTCAAATTAATATTCTTAATACCAAAATCAGACAGTGATCTACAGATAATTAACTTCACTTTGTGGGTTAACATTGAGCGTTGAAACAAAAAATCTCCTTCAATATTAGAAAATCAAAGTTAATCAGGATTTCACTTTCAATCCTGTTTATTTTACTATTGCTAATTGTCTGTTTTGTAATATGTTTTCTGTGAATACAGTATATCTTTGCACCATTTTCATTTTCTTTTCATTAAACAAATCTTTTAAAATCTTTACGCTGAATCTCCAAATGCTCAACTCTATGCCTCTTTGAAGACAGCCACCATTTTAACCACTTTATGTCTGAAGCAATTTTTTTATTTTTCACACAAATGTTAAAATCAACATTTTTTGCTAGAAAATTACTTTGAACAACAAAATGTTATTTATTTTCTGTGCGGCTTAGGATTTGATGCTCATTTTACCTTATATCTTCCCGCTATACAAATCATATAAGCCTTATACGAGCCTTATACGAGCCTTATACAAGCCATACAAGCCATATACAAGCCACAGACCTGCCATAAACCATAAACCTGCCATAAACCTTCATTTCGGCTGTATACACATTTTATATGGATACAAGCATGAAACTACAAAGTAAAATGATTTGTGGGTGTACATCTGTAATGGTGAAGATAGGCCTACTGCAGTATACCTGGCGGTGAATACAAAGTATTGTTGCACTGACAACCGACAACCGTGAGGACGATTGGACTGTTGTACGGACTGATGAGCAGGCAGGCTGGTGTTACTGGGGCAAAACTGACTACTAGAAATAGTGACTTCCTTAGGATTATTTCTTAGGACTATCGGCGACTATAGGGGTATTTGTCGCTAGAGTCGGAACAATTTACATATCTAGCGGCAGGAGCATAGATCGCAAGAGAGGACAAAAAGCCCGAACTCACATCTCCACTTCTACATAATAGTGCTGTATAATAGTGCTGTTCTTGTGAACTACCCACAAACTCCATTCATTCATAATATACCTAGGAGCTTATCCCCAGACGGGGTAATATTGTTGGGAGCCTGCCCGGGATTGTGGTTGGAGGAGAGAGGGCGGGAGTGGTGAGAGAGGGAGGAAGGGAGATAAGGATTAAAAAAAAAAGGGGAAAGAAGAGTAGGCGGGGAGTGAGCTCCTGTGCTAGAGGCAGAAGTAAGGAAGACATGAGGGGTAAAATGGCAGAAATGTTTGCGAGGCTCAAAACATCAATAAAAGGAGAAATAGATTCCCTACGCGAAGATATGAACCATATTCTAAAAAGGGTGGAAGAGGCAGAAACAAGACTAGATAGACAAGGGGATGAGTTAAAAGGGCTCAAAAAACAGATGGAAGAGATACTGAAAGAACAGAGAAATATACTGTACACAATGGAGGACCAAGAGAACCAGAGCAGAAGGAAAAATCTCCTGATTAGAGGCCTACCAGAGATACAAAGAGAAAAAGAGGACCTACAAAAAAAATGGACGTAATCTTTGAGGGTATGATAACTACACTTGATTCAAGCAGTAAAATAAAGTTTGATAGAGTTCACAGGATTAGAAAGCCTGCAGAGATCAGTGGGGGTGTTCCAAGAGATGTGATCGGAAGATTCCCCAACTATCAAGAAAAAGAACGGATCAAGGCTTGCATGAAAAAGAACCAACCAGTGAAGTATGGAGAGACAAATCTGCAGATTTTTCCGGATCTGGCAGCAGAGACGCTGGCCAGGAGAATAATTCTGAAACCTTTACTGGACCAGCTCAAATCACATGGCGTTCAATATTCTTGGGGCTTCCCAGCCTGCCTAATTGGATGCAAAGAAGGCCGGTCAGTAACCTTAAGATTCCCGGAAGAAACACAAAAATTTTGTAACCGCTTAGATGTCCCATTAGTAGAAGTTCCGGGTTGGTGGGAAAGAACAGCAAATAGAGATACTACTGAGGAACAGCAAGCCTGGAAACCAGTCTTTAAAATGAAATGATCAGAAACGAAGAAGTAATACGCGTAAGGGAAATGGAAAAGTAGCACTGGACTATAAATATATTGAAGGGGAAACTGGGGGGGGGGCGTGGGTGGAGAGGCGGGGGGTGGACGGGCACGGGAAACCTCCAATCTTAGGGGGGCGTATTAGATCCAGAGACGATCACTCTGAGCTCAACCTCTAGGGGGACAACCGAGGGGCCGGGAGGAGTTGGTGGGGCCACGTTTTTTTGGGCCATGGGGAGGCCCGTTACCCCCAATCGGGTAGGAGGGGGGTGGGGGGGATGGGTAGGGGCAGGGAAAGGGAGGGAGGTGGGGGGGCAGGGCTGATGTGAAGAAAGGGTACCTGCCGGAATATGCCATAAAATTACCTAGACTACCACTCCAATGCAGGGTTCAAGACAGAGACTCCCTAGATTAGAAAGAATGCCTAATGTTAAAACAGTATCGTACAATGTACGTGGTTTAAATTCCCCCATAAAGCATGCCAATATCTTGCAGGAACTAAAATTTCTCTGGGCCAATGTGGTAATGCTGCAGGAGATACATTTATTCGTGGGCAAGAACCAAAAAATCCTCTCTAGGGAATTTCCAGTTTGGTTCTATGGAGATACGCCTGTAAGCCGTTTGAAAGAAGTCGCCACAGGGTTTGCCAGTGGAGTAAGGTTCGAATTGCATGAGAGAAGGACGGACCCAGATGGTCGGTACTTGTTCTTGAGCGAGAAATTAAATGGAACTGAATGCTCACTGGCAAACATTTATGGATCTAACAAGAATCCAACTAGATTTTTGTTAGCAAGGTTGGCCACATTTATGGAATTCAAAAAAGGGCTGGCCATAATGGCCGGCGATTTTAATCTTTGCCTGGAACCAGGAAAGGATAGTATGTCACATGCACGGGGGATGGGATTGTCATTGAACAATAAAGTGAAACAGAAATTGCATCAATATCAACTTGTAGACATATGGAGATCGCTGCATACTAACTCCAGGGACTACACATTCCACTCCCCCATGCATGGGATGTATGCCAGACTGGACTTCTTCCTGATGGAGCATAGATGGTTGGAATTTGTGACTAGTTCAAATATCGGTATAATGACCTTCTCCGATCACGTGCCTATAAGTCTAACACTGAATATAGGACAGCCTCAAAGTAAGAGTAACAGCTGGAGGCTAAACGAAGACTTACTAAACGATAAAGCGATAGGGGAACTTATCAAAAACGAAATAGAACTATACTTTAAGATAAATGAATCAGTGGAGATGTCGGAGGCTACCGTGTGGGAGGCCCATAAAGTCTACATTAGGGACATTCTGATCAAAGCCGGCTCGGAAAAAAGAAAAAAGATCAAGGAAGATAAACTTACCTTAACAAAAGAGATATTTGAACTAGAGTAGCTGCGTAAGTCAACTGGAGAGAAGGAGGTGCTCTCAAGACTCCACTATAAAAGAGAGGCCAAGAGAGATTTAGTTGAACAAGAAACACGAGTGGCTTACAATTTATTAAAGAATGAGAGGTATGTTGGGGGGAATACACCAGGGAAGTATCTCGCAAAGGCACTAAAAAAAAAGAAATCTATCAATTATATCGATAAAGACAACAGCGGGGGATATGAAATACAGAACTAGTTAAATTGTCAAAAATTTCCAAGATTATTACGGGGGGGGGGGGGGGGGGCTATATTCTATTAACAAGAAGACCACAATAGAAGGGGCGGATAAGAAAAAGGAGAGGATTAAAGTTTTTCTGAAAGATATAGGATTAAATAAAATAGTAGAAGATAAATGCAGCAAATTAGAGGCACCCATAACAGAAGAGGAGATAAAAAAAATATTAAAAGAAACACCGGTCGGGAAAAGCCCCGGGCCCGACGGCTTAACTGTATTATATTATAAAAAATTTCAGGACCTCTTAGTTCCCAAACTTTGCTCCTACTTGAATAGGATATCAGTAAAATGGTACATGAGGAAAGAGTCATTAGAGGCCTTTATTACTATCATCTTGCACCAGTTCTAAACATATTGACCATCCGGTTACTATGGAATTTATTTCCACAGTATCTGCGGATCCTTCGGTAGAGAGCCCACCATCCCTTGGCACTCCCCTGCTTTACATTCCCACCATCAACATTGCCCCTACAGTGAGTTGTCCCACGTCTTCTTTTTTAGTGTCCAGTCCTCTTCTGACCCCAATTTCAAGAAAAAGAAAGCTCATAGAAGAGGATGCAGAGGAGGACGAACCAGAAAAACACGTCAATGTGTTGAAACACCTAAAATGATAAAGATATTTAATTTATCCTCCCATACCCTGTCCACTGCGGACATTTCTCTTCTTAATCATGGACTGAATTTTGCCCCTGCCAATAAACCCAATCCTTTTGTTCTTTTTAAGGACCTTAATGGGTACATACGTAACTTGACCCTAAAAAGGCATTTTCAGATTAAACAACACAAAGATCAAAACAAGGATGTTACTAACGCTACCCAGATCTCGACTGCACTCCCTACAGCCTCATTGGAATCCATCTCGGAGTCATTTGACTTCAATATCGATGACCTGGACATACTCAACAGTGATGATGCTACATCACTAATGCTTACACAACATTTAGTCTCTTCTCCTCCGATTGTCCATTCCACACTGAAACCCAAATCTATCTTTTTTCCTACCCAATCCAAAGGTCCATACATAGAGAGCTTTTACAAGGTTGTCTATGCAGACCTACTAAAAATGTACAATTCCACTTCCACTTACAAGTCCAATAATCTCTCACCTCTTGAAACCAAAGCACTAGACCATCTCATACATGCCAAAGACTTGGTGATCAAGTCAGCAGACAAGGGAGGTGGTATACTTTTAAATAGGTCCGATTAACTGAAGGAATCTTATAGACTCCTCTCCGACAAAGCTACATATGTCAAACTCAATAAGGACCCCACAACAGATTTTGCACAGGAAGCTGATATACTCATCACCACTGCCCTCAAAGAAGGTATTATAACCAAAACAGAGAGCTTATTCTTGCGAAAGACCTTTTCCCAAATCCCCTATTTTTATTATCTACCGAAGATCCATAAAAATCCACAACATCCCCCCGGTAGACCGATTGTAGCGGCTATGGACAGCGTTACCACCAGGTTCAGCTTGTATATAGATCAGTTTTTACAACCCATAGTTTCATCTTTACAGTCATATATACGTGATGGAACACATTTGCTAGAACTCCTGTCCCCCTACAGATGGGAGCCTTCTTACGTTTGGCTTTCACTTGATGTCTGTTCCCTCTATACTTCTATCCCACACAAATTTGGACTCATGGCATTGGAGCAATTCCTATCCATGGACCCTTTGATGAATATGCGTCAGGCTAGATTCATTGTACAAGCCACAGAGTTCTGCCTGACCCATAATTATTTAATCTTTGACGGAGAATTTTACCAGCAAACACAAGGCACGGCGATGGGAGCCAATTTTGCTCCCTCTTACGCCAATCTTGCTATGGGTTTCTGGGAAAACAAATCCACAATCATAATCCCTTTGCAGCCAATATAATCATTTTTGGTAGGTATATTGATAATTTGATCATCATTTGGGATGGTGATATTGAACTTATCATTTCGTTCGCCAAACACTGCGACAACAATCCCTATGGGCTCTCTTTTACATCAGTCACGGACCCTGCCACCATAGCCTTTTTTAGACTTGGAGCTGGGACATGATGGTCCAATTATCACCTCCAAGAACTATACAAAACCTACAGCGGGCAATTCGTACTTGCATTTTAAGAGTTGCCATTTTCCTAAATGGATTACCAATATTCCCAAAGGGCAATTTTGCCGCCTTCGACAGAATTGTACGAAAGATTCTGACTACATCGAACTCAGTACCAATTTAAAAAGAAAGTTTCTCGATAAACAATATCCTGAATCTCTGGTCGAAGAAGCCTATGAATATTACCTCCATGGTAAACCTCATAAAAACAGTCAAACTTTAAAGGACTGCCCCAGTAGGTTTGTTACCACTTTCCATAATAAACACAAGAACATGGAAAAAGTCCTGAAAAAACATTGGAATATTTTACAGCAGGATCCCCATCTTTCAGCTGTACTTCCTGCTCACCCCAAAGTCACGTACCATAGGGCCCCTAATTTGAAGAGCAAAATTGCCCTAAGTAAGCTCAAACCCATTGCAGCCTCTCCTACTGTACCCATATTAATACCCTTGGTGGGCATGTATCAATGCCGAAAGACCTTATGCAAAACCTGCCATTTTGTCCACCATGGACAAAAGTCCTTTACCACCAAGGGCAAAACCTACATGTTGAAAGACTTTTTTAATTGCTCGTCAGACTTCATTGTCTACAGCCTTGGTTGCCCTTGTGGGCTGATTTATGTAGGCCGGACTGTCAGGGCCCTCAGACAGAGGTTTGGCGAGCACAGAAGGTTTATTGAAGGTGGCACTGACCTTCACAGTGTCCCGAGACACTTTGCCTTGGCCCACCAGAACTCCACGGTAGGCCTCAAGGCTTGGGTGATCGAACAGATCCCCAAGTCCCTTCCTCCTGCCGAAAGATTTTATACTATTTTCGCCATATGTTATGTCATATGTTATGTCATAATGTTTTACTATTACATTTGCATCATCTGTATTTTCGCCTATATGTGTGTGTATACCTATACACATATATCCATACAGCTCCTTTTGTACGATAATGCTTGCATGGTGCCTCAGTGCATGTGGCAGAGACATACGGGACTTTATAGGACTTTAGGACTTTATACTTTGTTTACATATCCTTTTCATTTCATAAATTAATTTATTTATCATCTTAGTATATGTTCAGGTATCCATCCCATATTGCTGGAGTATTTATTATTATCCATCCCATATTGCTGGAGCATTTATCATTATATAGCATAAATTTTAGTTTTTTAATTTTTCAATTACCTTTTGATATTAATATTTACATAATTATTTTCACATACATTATGTGTTAATGATCGCCATCTACCATTCATCGCAATATTACACATTCATTATTTATACTTCATTGCTGACACTTCTGGCCACACATAATCCTCTTTTCACTTTGGCATTATCATTGCGGCCACTCCCCCAGCTTGTTCGTCACTTAGTTCCGTCCGGACCAATCACAGTATCCCTCGCCTTTAGCCATCCCCCCACATTCGATTCTTATGGCCCCTAGCCTCATCCATCCACAGCTTGACGAAGGGGCGCGGCTGTCACGTCACTGCAGCCCGTACGCCTAGGAAACTCGTCGCTTGCCAGTGACGTAATTTCTCCTCACCGCTATCCACCTGCGCTCCGAGCCTCATTTTGGTTCCTTGTTGTCACAGCGGCCGGCTTAAACATCATAACAGTGCCTCTCCACACACAGGCAGAGCAGCAAGTAGGCAGGAGCTTTATGACCGACCTGATGACACCCCCTATAATGGATATTCCACACTTTCATGCCTTTTGATGACCTGTGAGTGTGATTGACACAAGTTTTATGTATGAATAAATTGTTTTTAAGTCTACACCCAGAGGCGCCTCTCTTTCTTTGTGCTTCTCCTCAGGATTTGGAACCGGTTTCAGTTCCCATTGAAGGCTGCCCTATATGTGGACTTATTGTCCTGGTCCTAGACCTTTGGACTTTTTTCCTGTATATACACGGTTTCTTTATACTGTATTATATATATCCACCATTGTGTTTTTTTTCATGCACCTGCCTTTGAATGTATTTTATATTCCGAGATGTTTTTTAAAGTTTTAAATGTTTTCCTTTAGAGACACATACTTGGCTTTTTTCATCCTATACACCAGTTCAAGGGTTAGGGTTGTTTTTTGCTACTTTTTCCAATTCATTGCGCCTACACTTGTATACTATTACTATCATTTTGAAAGAGGGCAAGGACAGTCACTTTGTTCCAGCTACAGGCCCATATCACTCCTCAATGCGGATATGAAACTATTCGGGAAAGTATTGGCAGGAAGAGTGAAAAATATAATGAATGACATTGTACATCCCGATCAGGTGGGGTTCATCTCCGGCAGGGAAGGGCGGGACAACAGCATAAGAACACTTCTGGTAATGCAGAGAATTAAAGAAAGTAGAGCCCCAGGGCTACTTCTGTCAATAGACACCGAAAAGGCCTTTGACAGGGTAGACTGGGACGTTATGTGCAGCACGCTGGAAGAGATAGGCATTGGGCCTAACATGATCAGATGGATAAAGGCATTATACGTACGTCCTTCTGCTAGGGTCAAGGTCAACGGAACACTCTCGGAGCCGTTCGAAATGTCTAATGGCCCTAGACAGGGATGCCCACTCTCCCCTCTGCTATTTATGCTCACGTTAGGACCCCTTCTAACAAAGATAATGCAGAACCCGGATATTATGGGAGTAAATGATGGTGAAGAGGTCCTCAAATTGGCAGCCTTTGTGAATGACATCCTATTTTACATCACTAGACCAAGGATAACTCTCCCTAACTTGCTTACAACCTTAAAAAAGTACGGAGAAATATCTAATTTTAAGATAAATCCAGCCAAATCAGAAGTACTAGAAATAAACAAGATTAAAAAAGCTGATTGCTCTTTTTATTAGGAGTTCCCATTCATTTGGGGGAAAAAAGAGCTTAAATACCTTGGGATCAGGATTACTAGATCTGGAGAGTCATTGTATCAGTGTAATTATGTTCCACTCCTTGATGAGATGAGCAGAATTACAAGAGGGCAGCTATCATGGGGGGGAAGAATTAGCATCCTCAAGATGGCAATGTTGCCAAAAATCTTGTTTAAAATGCAAATGCTCCCAATCCCACTTCCATAAGCATACATTAAAACATTACATACACTTTTTATAAAATTTATTTGGAGAGGGAAAAAACCACATATAAGTTATGCACTTTTAGCTAAAGATAAGGAGAAGGGGAGTTGGGGGGCACCAAATATTAGATGTTATCACGAGGCAATTGTATTATCACGAATAGTAGAATGGGCAAAAAACAATAAGGAAAAGCGTTGGGTGGAAATGGATAACACGATTAGTAAAACAAATATGGGTAAAATAATATGGATCCCTCCACTTTTTAGAAAACTTAGCACTGAGACACACACTATTACTAGATACGCACTAAAAGTTTGGGACAACTTGCACAAAAGGGAGAAGTGGGAGTACAATTCCCCTTTAATCCCACTGAAGGACACAGAGTATTTTGCACCTGGAATTGAGGTAATGTTTGGGAAATGGATCTTACAAGAAGATGCACAATTAAAGGATGTGATGGAACGAGGCAAATTATGTACATACCAGGAGTTAAAAAACAAAGGGGACCTCATAGTTATTGACAGATGGCGGTACAGTCAGTTAAAACATTTTATTGAAACACTCCCTCAACCAGTTATATCTGAGGACAACTATCGCCCCTTAGAGAAACTGTGCGCTGATAAAGCAGGGAAGAAGGGGATCTCTAGGATCTATAGGGTGTTAATAGAACTGAAGGGAGTAGAAACACCGTCATTTATTAGGAAGTGGGAGTTGGAACTAGATTCAAAACTCATAGACTCGGATATTGGGACCTTATTAAAGCAAGTACATACAACATTGGTAAACTACAAGATGTCCGAGCTAAATTACAAATGGTATATTACCCCAGATAGAACATCTAAATATCAGAGCGAAACCTCACAATATTGTTGGAGGGGATGTAGAGAGATCGGGACAATGGCGCATATTTGGTGGCACTGTCCGCAAATCAAAAAATTCTGGGGTGAGATTAGGCAAATCATTAGTGAGATAACTCATATTGATGTCCCTGATGATCCATGGGCATGTTTATTTCATGGACTCTGATTGCCAACTGGGACATACTTGAGAACACTCTTACCACAACTTTTGAACGCGGGCAAAAGCCTAAGTCCCAGATACTGGCAGGAAAGAAAGTGTCCAACACTACAGGACTGGTACGATAAAACAAACAAAATTCAAAGTCTTGAATACCTGAGATACAGTGAGGGATTGGAAATGGAAGAGTATGAGGAAAAATGGAAGGATTGGTTAGAGTTCAAGTGCTCAATACGGTCTGCTTAGGTGATAGGAATCTAAAATAAAAACGTGGTCCGGCCCTTTGACTGGTTAGAGCGCTATACAAAGCAAAAGGAGTGGAGAAAAGAGATGACTCGAACTGGTAGGTGTCACGGAACGTCCCACACTCCACTTGAGTGCTTCCGTCAGTATACTGCTTCCTCAGTTCTGGAACACGAGTCCAATGGATCTGGCTATAGGAACCCCCAAGAACTAGACAACACCAGTCTTGGAGTACATCAGGACTAACTCTTTATTTGAGATCTCACACCCATTTATACAGCAGGCTGACTCAAAGCTAACCTAATTAACATGAGCTAATTTACTAAAAAATTTACCCAGACCAGATGACAGACTTGTGGGCACCAAGCTTCACACAGTAGTATAAACACAATAGCTGGAGCTAATTACAATTAACAATACAAACAACAATCTCCCCCCCTCCTCAGCCTAGACCGTTTGTCTCCTAGCCAGTGCTGGTGGCTAATGTGATCAGCTCATTCAATTAACACACATTACCATAAACATCAACACAGGGTTAATTAGAACAAACAACAATGAGTTGAATACCCTTAGAACCTAGACTAAACTTATTTACATTAAACACATTATAGCTGACATCAGACAGGTGAGTGGAGTTGATGACATTAGCATCTTCTCACAGTATGAGCCCCAACAGTATGGCTCAGTCACTATTGCTACTATGGCAAATACAGGGTTCCCAGAGTCTGTGTGTTTTGGGGGGACATGGAGCTGAATCCAAAGTAACACAACGCCAGGGTCCCCAGGCATACAGCTCACAGAGAGCACCATTTCCCCAAATGCCAGGGCCCATAATCTGTTGGCAAGAGGCTAGCGTTCAGTCCCTTCCAATAGCCTCTGTCTCGGGTGAGTCTGTCACATTTCTCCCCCATCAAAGGTTGACTAACAAGGTCCCAGACCTCCACCTGGTCTGGACATGCGTTAGTCAGGCAGAGTGAACTCACATAGTCTTCCCGCATGATCTCCATTCTTGGCTGCAAGGAATAGTTGACCTCAGTAGGTGTGGGGCAGAGGTCATTTACTCTCTGTCTGGCTGCCAGGGCTTCAGCTGGATTGTTTTTAACATTCCTGGGCTTGGTCTGCTGCTGGGCAGAGGGGCCAATCACCCCTGCTTCTTGAAGCTGTAGAGAGACACTAGGTGCTAGGCAGAGGCCAGCGGTGCTCTGCCCTGTTGCCAGCGATTCAGCTGGGAATAGCAGCTCCACTACATCAGCTTGTCGTTGGAGAGAGGGGCCAACTTCCCCGGCTCCCTGGATCTCCACAGTTGTTGCCGGTGCTGGGCAGAGGTTGGTAACACTCTGCCCTGTTGCCAGCACTTCTGCTGGGGACTCCGCATCCTCCGCTCCGGCTGGCTTCCTCCACTCCCAAACTGTGTAGCTGCCATTGGGGAGGTGAGCTGGCTGCTTCCTTTTCCATTCCCTCATCTGGTTGCTTGGACGACATGTTTATGGTACTGTCTCCCAGGTGCACTCATCTTTGCTGGGGAGGGAAGGCCGCTTCCTCCACCCTGGCCAACTGTTGGGGAGGGACAACACACACCTCCTCTCCCTTCTCCCCCTGTATCTGCTGCTGGGAAGTGATTGCCGCCTTCTCACCCTGGGCCTCCGAAACTGCCACAGGTGTGGGGCAGAGGTCTTGGACCCTCTGTCCGGTTGCCAGCACTTCTGCTGGAGAAGTTTGTTGTAACTCCACAGATACTGCTGTCGGTGCTGGGCAGAGCATAGTGAAGTTTGGCCCTAATACCAGCTCTTCTGCTGGAGGCTCGTCAGGTTGTTCTTCCTCAGCAGAAAAGTCTATTAAATCCCCTATCTCTATAACTGGTGTCTGGGGATAGAGGTTCACCATCTCCTGTTCATGGAACCCAGAAGATGTTATCAGTGCTGGACAGAGGTTAGCAGAACTCTGCCCTGTGGTCAGCACTTCAGGTTTGGGGACGGCAATCTTCAGATTTTCCACTGCCGATTCTCTGGCATGCTGCTGAACGTGTTCTAGCAGTTTCCTGTATGCCCTTTCCAGATGCTGTTCCTTACTTAGCAAATGGTCCAGATCAGGTTTGAGCTCTGAGACCCCTGCAAGACCGAGCATAGCCTCTCTATATTCTCGCAGGTCCTCAAGGTCAGGTTCCCCTTCATCACCAAACATAAAATGATCTGTAAGGCTCTCCCACAGCAATCCAGGGCCTCCAAAGTCATATCCCTCCAGAGAGCATTCTGTTGTCTCCCCTAAATATCCCTCCTCTGCGTGCCATTGCAGAGCCCGAGAACGATTGTCCAGCTCTATCTCCTGCTGGACCAGCCTGTCCAACTCAGTCACCCATTGCTCCTGGGGCCACTCTCCCAGGAATGCCATCCGCAATGCCCATTGGTCACTGCCCCGTTGCTCTTGGGTTGGAAAGCACTTGCCCTGTTTTATACCAGCGAGCTGAAGGGCTCCAATCCAGAGCTTCACCCGAATCAGCTGCCTGAGCTCCAGGTATTCATCCTCAGACACAGTCCTGGTGTATGTTGAAAGGATGATCCGCAGCAGCCCCGGGAACTCTGATGCCAGGTCCATATCTCCGCTGGGGTGACTGAAGTCTGCTATGCTGATCTTGGATCCAGTTGGAGGTTTGGATGTCCCAGACTGCAGGAAGCTATCCCACTGCTGCCACCAATGTCACGGAACGTCCCACACTCCGCTTGAGTGCTTCCGTCAGTATACCGCTTCCTAAGTTCTGGAACACGAGTCCAATAGATCTGGCTATAGGAACCCCCAAGAACTAGACAACACCAGTCTTGGAGTACATCAGGACTAACTCTTTATTTGAGATCTCACACATGTTTATACAGCAGGCTGACTCAAAGCTAACCTAATTAACATGAGCTAATTTACTAAAAAATTTACCCAGACCAGATGACAGACTTGTGGGCACCAAGCTTCACACAGTAGTATAAACACAATAGCTGGAGCTAATTACAATTAACAATACAAACAACAATCTCCCCCCCTCCTCAGCCTAGACTGTTCGTCTCCTAGCCAGTGCTGGTGGCTAATGTGATCAGCTCATTCAATTAATACACATTACCATAAACATCAACACAGGGTTAATTAGAACAAACAACAATGAGTTGAATACCCTTAGAACCTAGACTAAACTTATTTACATTAAACACATTATAGCTGACATCAGACAGGTGAGTGGAGTTGATGACATTAGCATCTTCTCACAGTATGAGCCCCAACAGTATGGCTCAGTCACTATTGCTACTATGGCAAATACAGGGTTCCCAGAGTCTGTGTGTTTTGGGGGGACATGGAGCTGAATCCAAAGTAACACCAACCCCAGGGTCCCCAGGAATACAACTCACGGAGAGCACCATTTCCCCAAATGCCAGGGCTCATAATCTGTTGGCAAGAGGCTAGCGTTCAGTCCCCTCCAATAGCCTTTGTCTCAGGTGAGTCTGTCACAGTAGGTTTTAGGGTATGTGGAGGAATGGTAGGATTGGGTGGGGAGACATTGGGGGGAAGCATTAGGGAGGGACATAGGGGAGCCTAGAGATTCTAAATATTGGATTTTTTTTCTTTTTCTTTTTTTTTTTTTGTTCGACTATCCCCAGTGAAGAGAGGCCCCAATAAAGGAATTCATCGTTTGGGTTGGGGACATATATATTTCCATTAAAGGGAGGGGAAAAAAAAGCCACTATGATGTGAAAACGAGTCGGGACAATATTGAATTCTTAAGTTGAAACATACATTCCTGAAACCGGTCACTGATGTGGAACAAAAAAAAAAAAAATGAACGTGTGGTTTCAGGTGAAAGAAAACCAGACAATCTGAATATTATAGAGGGCCTCAAGTGTGCCCCCAAACTTCCAAGAGCAAAAGCGGTGCATTTATGTACCTCAACATCCAGCAATTTCGGTCCTGCTGTATTTTTATATTTCAATATTTTTATTGAAAAAGAAACAAAGTCTGGTATAAACAGATGCATTAATGTAACAATTCAATTTTCGGGTTTTCAATATAGCAATATAAAAGCCATATGAGGTATGATTAGAACAGATATCTGTCATCTATCATCACATCAGAAAGCAAAAGTCATAGCATATAACTGAGTACTAATGGGACTGAACAGTTACTTCCCAACTATGATCAGGGATGCCACCATGTATGGTGGATAGTGGAGAGCCAGAGTAGGGACATGATATAGGAAAAGGGGGGGAGGGGGAAGTGATGGTTGGGAAGTCATGGAGAAATCCTGGCAGTGATCCCTGAGGTTATCCCAGGGATCACTATTGTGTTAGGTCCCAAAAGCTATTAACTGAATCGTATATATGTAAATACCCGAAAGCAGAAAAAAAACAAAAAAACGGAAGTAATAGGAATAAAAAAGGAGAGAGAGGGGAAGAAGAACAAAAGAGGAGAAGATGGAAGAAGGAGGAGAGGGTCAACCCAGAGTTCCCCCCGGAACTTGTCGAACTTTTTGGAGTTATAGCAAAGTATATGATTGAGCTTCAAAAACATATATATACCTTAGCATGGGATTTTTAGGGCAATGTGATGAAGAAAAATTGCATTTAGTTAAAAAAAATAATTTATTAATACATAGAAAAATTTATGACGTACAAAAATACTTTTAGTGATCATACAATATAAAGGGAACCATTAAATGGCATGAAAAAAGTAGGGAGTTGATACTCCTATATCGTGATACATCCTCCTATAGCGTGACACACGTGGACGGGGGAGGGAAGCGTCGCCTCGCCTAGGCAACGCCATGCCTCCCCACAATATAGGCTCCAATTAGAAATCCCTCGGGGAAGGTTGATCTGAAGGGTTTCTGTTTTACCCACCATTCCTAAATGGGCTTTTTATTCCTATTTTGTTTTTGTTTATTACAATCTCAATTCATATATTGGCTGCCTGTGATTGGATTTTTTTTTAAAATATATCCAGTCGTCCTGTAGAGGATTCTGGACAGCTTGGGCAACAATTGACAGAGACCTTTCCTGTTTTTTAAGCACTGGGAATGCACATTATCTGCAGCTGCATGAGAAATGTAAGTTGCTTCCATCAAACGTATATGTTTAATGATATGTGTGACACAAGTATACAATATATGGTATGTAACATTGCTATTTTTTTATATTCTTAGAAACTGTAGAGCGTGATGCAATCCTTCCCTGAGGAAGACTTGTTTGATGTCATAAGATGAAACGCGTTGGAATATTGCTGCTCGACGCCACGGCATCGCCATAGGTGGTGATTGTATCTTGCAGCAGGATGTATCACAATATAGGAGTATCAACTCCCTACTTTTTTCATGCCATTTAATGATTCCCTTTATATTGTATGATCACTAAAAGTATTTTTGTACGTCATATATTTTTCTATGTATTAATAAATTATTATTTTTTTAACTAAATGCAATTTTTCTTCATCACATTGCCCTAAAAATCCCATGCTGAGGTATATATATGTTTTTGAATCTTCTGAGGGATGATGGCAATGACACATCCAATCCTCTGAGTCACCCCTATTTAAGTATATGATTAAGCTTATCATTAATCATGATCCAATTGAGCTTACTTTTAACATGATCAAGAGGAATTACTGACTGTTTCCTGCTAGATTTTTATTGCATATTGCAATGCACAATAAAGAATTTGGAGTACAATAACCCCCAGTAGCACTGAACACAATAATAACCCTCAACATTGGTGCCAGTGATGCAATATTAATCTCCAGCATTGGTATTAGTGGATGCATCAATAAATCCCAACACTCGTGTAGCAAGGTCCCTGGCCTCCTTCGGTCTAATGAGAACCTCCAGGGCCAGAGATAGCTGACATCCTTCTGAATATGGTGGGTTGTGAGGCATGGTGAGTGCAAAGCAAGGTAGATTTATTGGGCACCAGACACTTCTTGAATGCAAAAGAGATTTTATTTCTCTTAACAGAACTTTGGGAAAGAGTCCCAGTCTCTCACTAGACTAGATGATTAGCTGTCACTGAATCCCTTGAGCTCCTCCAATCTTCATGGTAGTATCTTCCTCAAGCGTCACCCCCACCTCTCTGCTGGGTCCCTAGCTTGGCACTCAAGATACTTCTCAAGCTTCACCCCACTGGCCTCCTCCGTCCCTGGCTTGATACACAAGGCTGCTCTGCAAGCATCAACGCAATAATAACTCCCAGCATTGGTATCAGTGGATGCAATAATAACCCTCAACCTTGGTGTCAGTGGACGCAATAATACCCCCAACATTGGTGTCAGTAGATGCAACAATAACCCTGAGCAATGGTGTCACTGCACACAAAAATAACCCCTAACATTGGTGTCAGGGAACACAAAATTAACCCTCAATGTTGGTGTCAGTAAATGCAATAAAAATTTCAAACATTGGAGCCAGTGGACACAATAATATCCCCCAGGACTGGTGTCAGATCTAATAACCCCCCATCACTACCCTGTTGGTCACTGTGACTCCCGTGCATTGGTGTCAGTGTAGTGAAGTTAACTCCCCCCCCCAATCTCCCACTGCATTGGTAATCATGGCAGGTAAAGTTACCCCCCCCCCCATGCTGATCTCATGGCAGTAAAACTTAACCTTCCCTAACTCTGCAAGATAGCTATGCCTATAGTACAGGCTTTCTTTTAGAGGCAGTTGCTGGAGCATAAAGAGAGTTCCAGCATCAAGAACCCCTCTGCTACTCTGCTAGCTATAAAGTGCCCAATGCTGCATGTGGCTTGTGTGTTGGGCACCAGGGTTCTAGATGATTTTATGACAGGGCTACATTAAGGTCTGGTTCACACCTATGCATTTTTTAGTGCGTTTTCATTTTTGCTGAAACACACTACAGTCCATTTAACATGATTTCTTATGGATGTAGTTCACATCTGTGCATTTTATGGAAAGGGCCAGGGACTTTTTTCTGGTTTTTGGTTTACATAGACTTCAATGGATCAAAAGCGTGTAGTGAAAAAAGCAAGATGCACCTGCAATATGCAAACTGCAACCTGCATAGGTTAAATCGGACATAGGTGTCTCTTGCTTAATTAAGGTTTACAACAGCCACTTATGACCTGGCTCACTAACTTCTATATGATGTTTATGCGTTCCATTTGAACTATCTGTCAATGTGTCTTGAGCTGGTTGTTCTAGTAGGGGGTTATATAAAATGTGTCACCTCTCCACTACATACAGCAGCTTTAAATCTGGTATTTTTCGACCTGTATTTTGGAGAAATGAGGATGGCACTGTGTTCAGTACAACTCCCCATTCTCCCCCACTCATATTGGTGTTCGTCAGACCTCATTATCATCACAGTGGGCACTTCACCTCTGACCATCAGTGAAGTGCACTTTACGTTAGTGGTCAGTGATGTAACTGCCCCTTTTACCTTAGTCATCATTGCCAATTAAGTACTCCATGTCAAGAGAACATGGTTCTGAGAGAGAACATGCTCTGCTCTGCTTCTGCGATTTGTGTTCTACTTTTAAATAGTGACGTCACTGCAGGAACTATTCAGACATTTTTGGGCAGAAGTTCTCAGTATCTTGCCAAAAATGAAAACCCAACTTTGGGGAATGCCTTTAGTTGAAAGTAAAACTCTTTGCAGACTTCTTACAAAAGCATACCTCCAATCATTTGAGCTGAATTGAGATACAGTGTATTACCAAAAGTAATGGGACACCTGAACACACACACATGAACTTTAATGGCATCCCAGTCTTAGACCGTAGGGTTCAATATTGAGTTGGCCCTCCCTTTGCAGCTATAATTGGCTTCAACTTGTCTGGGAAGGCAGTCCACAAGGTTTAGGAGTGTTTCTATGGGAATGTTTAACCATTCTTCTGAAGCGCATTTGTGAGGTCAGGCACTGATGTGGATGAGAAGGCCTGGTTTGCAGTCTCCTCTGTAATTTATCCCAAAGGTGTGCTATTGGGTTGAGCTGAGGACTCTGTGCAGGCCAGTCAAGTTCCTCCACCTCAAACTCGCTCATCCATGTCTTTATGGACCTTGCTTTGTGCACTGATCCAAATCATTTGGTGGAGACGGGATTATGGTGTAGGGTAGTTTTTCAGGGGTTGGACTTGGCCCCTTAGTTCCCGTGAAGGGAACTCTTAAGGCTTCAGCATACCAAGACATTTTGGACAATTTCATGCTCTCAACTTTGTGGGAACAGTTTGGGGGATGGCCCTTTCCTGTTCCAACATGACTAAGCACCAGTGAACAAACGAGGTCCGTAAAGACATTAAAGTTCTTGTGCGTGTAAAGGCAGGTGTCCCAGTACGTTTGGTAATATAGTGTATATAAATGCATTCTGCACACAAATTGTGTTCCTTAAGCCCCAAACTTTGATGTTACGATAATGAATTCAGTATGATTTTTTTAAGTGAAAATGAAGTTTTCCTTTAAGGCCCAGTTGGAAGCATATTAGTTTTGTTTAAAGTGGATGTAAACCCACTCTCATCCTTTCTAAACTACAGCCATAGTGGTAATCTATAAGGATTAGTGGTAATCTATAAGGATTACCTCCTGCATGTATCCTTACCTGTCAAATTTTTCCCCTCTGTCTGTTATGAGACCCAAAAAACTGCAGATTCTGTGGGCGGGTCTGTTGTCTGGAGCCCGGTGGGTGGAGTCATGATGTCAGTAGACTCCCCACCCACCTCTACACTCCCCTTGGCCAGGCATCAATATTTCTTACTTTTAACTTCTGCTGGTCTTGTGGATTATGCCCCATGATCACTAACATTCAGTCAAAACCCAGGAAAGTCACCACATGACTTCAGCATGCCCAATCATGCTGAGGTGTAGAGCAGCCAATCCTGGGAGAGCTGGAGAAGAAAGGAGGAGAGGATCTGAAGTACACAGAATGTACACAGAATGCCTCTCTCACACTTGTGCACAAGATATGTAAATCACCTGTCACTCACAGCAAGGGGGAGAAACAGACATCTAATTCTCTCTCTGACCATTTTTATCTCACTGAAAAAAGATAAGAGGATTGCTCGGAGCTGGATTAACTCTTCGAGGCAAAAAAGAAAGGATCTGACAGAGAGTAGATATAAAGAGGTGTGCCAAGCACACCTCTTTATATCTACTCTCTGTCAGATCCTTTCTTTTTTCTATTGTTTGTTAGCAAATACCAGTCCCCTCTCTCTGACAGCTAGTAGTGTACTATACTTCGACCATAACTGTTGGGCCCAATTTCACCCTAATGGTTTTGTACTTTGCATATTACAACAAGTTATTATTCTTTCCAGTTGATATTTTGTGCTTCTAGGCAATTACTATATTTTTTTGTGTATTAGTTGTTTTTCAAGACTTCCTCGACCATGGCCAACTACACAGGGAGCAATTGGGACAATCTCATGTCTGGCTATTTGAATGAGTATGGTAAGAATGAGCACATTGAGTCTGAAATCACCGGCCTATTCTCGAGACTTACAAAAATTCTCGAGAAGAAGTCGTCTCTATTTTGGCACATAAGATACTTCCAAGATTACATCAAGGATAATATAAACCCCTTGGGACTTAGGGTTCAAATTTTACCCAATCTTGAGGGGTTGGACACTGAGTTTAAAAACGCATGGGAAAAAAATTTGCGTACGTGTTCTAAGGATATGATGGAACTCCTTATTACAGAATACCAAAAACGGTTGAGTATTCTGGATGGTGACATAGAGGCCACCTGCCAGAAACTCCAACCATTGCAGACACACAAAACATTTACAGATAGGGAATCCAAACTTAAGAAACACCTAGAGGATTTTAATAAGGATATCCTCATGAAAAAAGAAAATAAACTCAGTAGGGATTGATGTGCTTTCGAAGATAATAGAGCCTATAAATGGAATCAACAGCCCAAAAACTGTAACAAATTTAGAAATCAAAGGGACCATTATTATGCCATATCCAATTCTTCTTCGAGTGTTTCTTCTGTTTCTTCACAGGTCACCTCCAAGAACAAAAAGGCACCCCGTTCAAATCAAGGTGATAACAGATCTCAGGGATCTAGGACCTTTAACACCAATACATCAGATTGGCCCCATGGCATGCCCTCGGCCTCAGGTAGGGCCCCCCTTGGGGCAGCGAGTTCCCTAGTTACCGCCCCTATACCATCTTTGGTGGGTAACACCTATTCACCTCCGGTTACAAGGTCTAGAACCACCCAACAGGTTGGGGATAGACAGGAGACGGTCCCTTTAGTAGAGACCCTTTTAAACAAACCCACCAACAGAGCAGAGATTTGGGGAGGAACAAGTTGACCTGTGGGGATGTTGACGGACCTGAGGTGTCCTTCAACATTGTCAACCTTTCTTCCCACACCCTAACCGATAGTGAATCTTGTATACTCCAAAAAGGCCTCGGATTTTGTCCAAATGAAAACATGGACAAGTTTGAGATTGTTAAAGATCTAGAAATGTTCGCACGCAAGCTTATGTTGAAAAAGATGTACCAAAAACCTCAGGGATCCGTAGAACTAACACCCCAAGAAAACAAAGCCACTGATCAGCTGGTGTCACTCCTAGAGGAGAGCGACACGACTGACCTCATTGATCGCATTGACCTACTGACAATGTTATCCCTTCCCCTGGATACCAAGGAGAGGCCGGCACAGGAACACAAACAAGGGTCCAAACTTAAGAAAAAGTCAGTACAGTTTCCACCCCCCCAGCTCTAACCCTAATATCTCAGCATTTTTGAAACTGGTCCATATGGAGATCGTTCCCCTAAAAATACCAATACCAATATGGCAGATAGAGATGCATTAAAGGAACTCAGTGACAACAAATCGATAGTTATCAAGCCTTCGGACAAGGGGGGTAACATTGTCCTGATGGACAATGTTCAGTATACCTCCATGTGTCAAAAAATTTTAATGAATAAAAATTGGTACAAGAAAATTACTAAGGATGTAGTCACCAGATTCCACCAAGAATATTATTCACTAGTGGACACAGCATATAAAAACAATGTTATCAACAATGTTATAACAATGTTATCAACAAAACTATCTGGGAATACATCAGAGTTAAATTCCCAGTTGTACCAACTTTATATTCATTACCCAAAATTCATAAGGACAGGCGTAATCCAACAGGCAGACCCATCATTTCAGGCAGAGGATCCATTAGTGAAAACGCAAGTCGTTTAATTGATGAGTATCTAAAACCCCATGTTATTAGCCTACACTCCTTTGTGAAAGATACCATACACTTTCTCAAAATCATTGAAAATCTTGTAATACCAGAACATGCATATCTGGTAACTATTGACGTTGAAGCCCTTTACAGCTCTATTCCCAATGCTGGGGGGGCTCCTGGCTGTCAAAAGGGCCATCTATCAGAGACGGGATGGAGACTGGGCATACAATGAGTTTATTTTGCAGTTGCTGGAATATATCCTGTACCACAACATTTTTACTTTTGATGGCTCCCATTACCTCCAGGTGCAGGGAGTGGCGATGGGGACTTGTTGTGCCCCATCGTACGCTAACCTGTACCTGGGGGAATGGGAGACCACTTTCCTCAGTGACGAAGACTTATCGATGTATACGAACCATTTTCTTTTATGGTTCCGATACATCGATGACATCTTCACCATTTGGGATGCCCCTCTAGAGCTCCTACACTTGTGTTTAGAACGTATGAACAATAATCGCTTTAACCTTACTTTTACGATGTCATCCAGCCTCAATGAGATACCTTTTTTAGATGTCATGGTCTCCAGGAATCAGGATGGTGGACTCAGCAGTGGTCTTTATCGGAAGGCCACTGCAGGCAACACCATCTAACACGCCTCAAGTTTCCATCCACCAAGCCTTATTAAATCCATACCATATAGCCAGTACCTCAGGGTACGTAGAAACTGCACTGATGAGGCGACCTTTAAAATTGAAGCGGATAATTTGAGGGAAAGACTCCACCTAAGAGGCTACTCACGCACTTCCCTGAAAAAGGCATACAAACGGGCCACCATACATACTAGACATACACTTATCTACTCACATAAGTGTAAGAATCAGGATAATCCCTTGCTCATTATTACTCAGCACTGCAATCAACATACTGAGCTTAGAAAGATAGTGTCCAAATTTTGGCACGTTCTGATTATGAACCCGAATCTAAGTCAACTTCTCCTCGAAAGGCCGCTCTTTACCTTCAGGAGGGCCACATCCGTGGCCTCCAGATTGGTTAGGAGTGAATTCAAGGGAGACAGTTTTGCCGAGCACTGTAAATACAAGGGCACTTTCATGTGTGGGGCCTGCGGGTACTGCAAATTCATGTATACTATCAAAAACCCGACTCTACCTGATGGCAGTACCTTCAGGCCAAAACACTTTGCCAATTGCAAGACCAAGGGGGTTGTGTACATGCTCCAGTGTGAGTGCGGATGCTTCTATGTCGGGAAGACCAAACTGGAGTTTTGGCATAGGGCATACCGCCACATCCAGAGCATGCAGACATGTGATCCCGATTTACCATTGGGTAGGCACACCACCTTGGTCCACCAGGGGATCTTTCCAAAAATCAAATTCTTGATTTTGGATCAGGTACACCCCAGTCCGAGGGGGGGAGACTGGAATAAGGATCTCCTCCAGCTCGAACTGAGGTAGATTTACAACTTGCGAGCCACCAAGCCCCCAGGACTCAATGATGCATTATGTTTCAAACCATTTTTAGAGGGCTTTGACTCCGGGGGTATGGAGAAATAGGGTCCCTTCTTATCCCTCCCTTGCTCAGTTTTCCTTCCCATCTCTCCATAGCCTTTCCTGGTTAGATCCTTTGGAGATGCAATCTTTCCTTTTCCCCCCCTTCCCCCCTCCCATGCTGGTTCCTGCTGCCTTGCATATATGCCATATACGGTTATTATTTTTTGACCCCCTGGGCTCCCTATTTATCTACAAATATACATTTTTGTCTTACATGTAGTTGTAACTTTTAGCCATTGCTGGGGCGTAACCTATTGGGCAGAAACGGGGACCCCTTAGTGGAATATGGGGGGTGTTTTTTGATTGCATACAATGCTATTGTCCCATGTTTTCTCTCTCTGTGCAACAGCTTTACGATCGTCTCCACTGCAAACCTTCACCTGTACTTTAATTGATTTTGGCAACACCAATGCAGCTTTGCATACTTTCTATACATGCATCCAATTAATTTTACAATTTTTCCTTTTGGAATTTCATTCCTCTTTCTTTTTTGTTTTTTGTTTAGCGGTGCATCCAGTGTTGGATGCTGCATTGGTGGACGCTGGCTTTTGTGTGCAGACCCGGCACGGCGAAGATGCTTCCTCAGGGACATCATGGGAGGGGCTGCCTTTTTGGACGCCCCTCCACTCCAGCCCTGGTTCAGTCTTTTGACTGTTACCAGGGAAGGTTTGCCGTGCCGGTGGGAGTTGGCTGCGGCGCATCACTCCGTGGTGCCGCGACGCACACCTGCGCTTGCGTTCCAGCTTGACTGGTGCGCTTGCGCAGTGCGTCGTCGGGACTGACGCTGTGGGGAGGCATGGCGCAGCTGACGCTCAGGGGGCCCATTGGTGGGACGGAGGCAACACACACCTCCATCAAGCTGACTCTGTCAGCGGTTAATGGATGGGAGGGGTAGGGTCCTGGGACATCCCCGCTTTCCAGCTGATTCTCCTTTTGAATCAGCTGACCATTGGTCTTCAGGCTGTTAAATAGTCTGGCTCAATCAGTCTGACCTCCAAGCTGGAGTGGGACGCTGAGTCTGTGCTGGCAGTTTTGGTGGTGGAAAGTAAGTTAGGCACACTTATGTCTGGGTTGTACTGGGGTTACTTATGGTTTAAACTACCCAAGCTCCTTTTGGGGTATCTGCTCAGTTTCCTTTTTTACATGTTGCATTTTTTTAGCACCACTTTGACCAAGCCTAGCTCCCCATAACCAGGCTCTTTCACTTTCTTACAGCCTGCTGGGTATAAGTCCAGGTTCCCAGCCCTCTCCCCCATCCTATCAACTGAAGGTTACACCCTTGATTTTGTGCTGACAGGTATGTTTACAAATGAACATTTAATCCTATTTTTTCTTTATATTACTCCCCTTCTTCTATCCTACACATTGCTGTGCCTTTGTTTCCAGGTCCGCAGCCATTTGGACTCCAGCCTGCACACAGACGCTGCACCCGTTTGCGGGGTGCGGCGATTTTTAGCGCCAGTAGGGGTACATTTGTCATTCCGCGATACTATTCAGGATTGGATACTCTCCAGTCAATCTTCAGGTGTATATTGTCGTCGAGACTTTCGTGAAGCTGTTTTTATTCCATGGATACATATGTTGTATTTATACATTGGAAGTAAGTGAGGGTTATGTTTTGATTTGTTTTCTTTTTTGGTTTTCACTATTTATTCTATTTTTTTTTTCTTGAGGAGGGGTCTTTTCATGTGATGTTTATCAATCTTTTTGATCTTGTAACCCCTCAGATGCCAACTCTCACTCTACAAACCCTGATGAAGGATATTCTGAAACGCATTGTTTTGGTTCAGTGAGACTCATCTACCTTATATATGGTCTTTTGCCCATTACCTTTATCTGTATCCATATGTATACATGTATCTTGTCTTCATATGTATTTTGTACATAATTTTTCTTTTGTAACAATTTTTTGTACATGTTTTGTCCTTTGAGTTTGTAATAAAGTATATATATTTTTTACTTATGCAGTATTGACTCGTATGGTAGTGCCTTTGAAATCCCGTTACAGGGGAATTTTTGTTCTCTTATTAACTCTTCGTGGCAAGACTGGACACAGATTACATGAAATCCTATACTGTACAAGGTGCAAGCCTTAATTTAAAAAAAAAAACTTTGGGTTTACATCCACTTTAATGCCTAAGCCCAACTACTGTAAAACATTTGTAACATTTGTATAAGTTTTGATTAAATTTGGAAATGGTCCCTACTTTGAAGCTGTCCCTTTCACGGTTTTTTTTTTCTGTTCCATGGGAACCCAAGCAGCACTAAAATTACCTTTTTTGTAGAATATAGAAGAGTTAGAACCCATGTCAGGTATCTATCTGAAACAATATTGGTTTTAGTTGAGCTTTAATCTTGACTTTTATATTATTTTATTTTTTTTTACTTTAAATTTATAAATGTTTTATATCCATTTTTCCACATCTTTCTGAAAAAGTTTTGGCCGTAGTTAGGTTTTCATAGTGACTTTTACTTGAATTTTTCAAGTTTGTAAAATACTGCTTTGTATCCAATTAACAGTCTATTATAATTATTGTTATTATTATTATAGAGGATTTATATAACGCCAACAGTTTACGCAGCGCTTTACAATATAAAGGGGGACAATACAATTACAATACAGAAGAAGCAGGAGGGCCCTGTTCATGGAGCTTACAATCTAACATAAAATATTTCATAATAAATATAAAATTCAGGGCCTGTTCACACACAGGCAACTGCCGCACAGTAAACTGCAACAGTTTACCGTGTGGCAGCTGTTCATTCCGGCTGTAGCAAACCAGTGGTAGGGGGGCAGTGTGGTGTGCAATTCAGTGCAATACACAGCTCCCATTTTTTTTTGCAAGCTATATTTGAAGTGCACAGAAGTGACACTTCATTCCTGTCACTGCACAGCAGTATAGATAGAACACATAGAAAACAATTGTCTTCTGTGTGTCCTAGCAGTGACCTGCATTTTCCAGTGCAATGCCAGTCACCACACTACCGTGAACTGGCCCTTAAAGTGTATGTCTGGGCCCAAACTTTTTTTAAGTTTTAGATACAGTGGGGAATAGGATACAGTGGATACAGCAGGGACCTTCTGTCAGGTTTTAAATGCTGTCTGTGTCCCCATCGGGAAGATTTGACCCTCTTTTTTGTCCCGGTGACCATTGTCACTGAGCAAGAAAATAAGAGGGAAATTCAACATTTCAGAGTTGTCCACGTAATAGGTAGAACTTTTCAAATGGGGAAAACTGTTCCAGGAGCAACTGATCCCCGTTCTTTCAAGATTTCCTCTTACATCCTCTTGCATCTTTTTAACTCTTCCTTACTCTATCCAAAAAAAAAAGTTTTGGCTATACATACACTTTAATGTGTAGGCAGGTGCAATCTGCTGTCTCAACTGCATGTGGCGCTCAACTGCAACGGCAATGCAGAGGGAGAGGAAGTCATGAGGAACATGGTTCCTTTATGGTTTCCTGAGTCACTGTGACAGTGATCTGATTGGATGCTGGCAGTCTATGTGATTCTGGCAGCCATCTTGGGTGTGGCAGAGCCTATTTACCCAGTTCTCACCCACTGTAGAGTATTTGCTGCGCATGGGCGCCCTCGGGGCGTGTAGAGTACCTATTGGCGGTGAGCTGTCTTCCTAGGGCACAGCACATCACTGATCGGGGTAAAGAGCCAATGACAGTGGCTCTTTACCACGTGATCGGCTGTGTCCAGTCACAGCCATGCACATATGTAAACAAAGACTAGTAACTCACTGTTACTGGCTTCTTCTCACACACAGATCCAGTGTGAGGAGAAGAGCCAGGGAACCGTGAGTTACCAGCCTACAGTGTATTTACTGTGCACAACACCCCACTGCCCACAACAAAGAGTACCTGTCTGCCCATCAGCAGTGTACTTTTCACCCATTAGTGCACTCAGCAGTGTACTTTTCACCCATTAGTGCCTTCAGCAGTGTACCTGTCGCCCATCAGTGCATCTGACGCCCATCAGCAGTGCACCTGTCGCCCAGCAGTGCCCACCAGCGCCTACCAGCAGTGCACCTGTAGCCAATCAGTACCTGTCGCCCATCACCCATCAGTGCCGCTGTTAGCAGTATACCTGTCACACAGCCTCCCATCAGCAGAGTACCCGTTCTACAGCCGCTCATCAGCAGAATACCCATCACACAGCCACCATAAGCAGTCTACCTGTCCCAGTGTCATCATAGCCAGCCATGTCAAAAAAAGTTTACACTGGTGGCCCTCCGATTTAATGGGGGGGTCTCAGAGACTTTTCCAGTGTCCAGGGGCACCAGTCAGGGATGCCCCCTTTCTCCAGGCTTTTTTGCATTAGTAATGGAGCCCTTGGCGATTGCACTGCGCTCCTCCCCTCAGATTCAGGGCATCAAAGTGGGCACCCTAATTGGAACTACAGCACTCTATGCAGATGACTTGGTTTTATTTGTCAGTGACACCGGACCTTCTTTACAGGCTGCGTTGACACTTTTTAATAGATTCACTCTGGTCTCTGGGCTCAGGGTTAACTAGTCTAAATCTAAAATACTCCCCTTACGCTCTCATCCAATCCCTGAACAGACTGATCCTAACATTTTCCTACAATGGGTCTCCCGAATCAAGTACTTAGGGCTCCAGATTACTAACTCGGTGGCTGACTTCATCAGCCTTAATATTTCCCCGTTGCTTGCTATAATGTCTAAGAAATTCCAAGCCTGGAAAAAACTCCCTCTGTCTCTCATTGGGAAGATAAACTTCATAAAAATGAAAATTCTGCCCCTACTATTGTATAATCTTAGGAATTCTCCGGTTTGGATTCCTAAGTCCATTTTTAAATCAATAGATGCCATGATCTCCTTTCTGTGGCAGGGAGGTATTCCCCGCCTTAAACTAGCAATACTACAACAGCCATGGGGGAAGGGGGCCTTGCGGTTCCTAATTTTTACAAGTACTTCCTGAGGCTCTGTCTCATCTGGTATTCAGGGGTCTAAAAGCTCCATACCCACTGACATCCTCCATGCGCTCAGTAATGAGGGCATGGATTGTGGCCCAGGGAGTGCGATCGCCTAGCTCAACTAGACTTTCCCCTAATACCCCAATGCGGAGAAACCCCAATTTAACAAATTTTTTTGATTACCCGGACCCAGCAGTGTGGACCAGGTATGGTATTAAGATCTTGCTCCACATTGTATCAAACGGTACTCTATTGTCATTTGATGAATTAAAACTGAAGTATAATTTGCCTAACACACATTTCTTCAGGTAAATTCAACTGCGGCATGCCCTCTGCTCGCAATTTGGTGGCTAGCCTCTTGACCTTGAGCCCAGTGACCTAGAGCTGCTAACACGTAGTGAATAACTGCCAAAACCAGTCTCCTGCTTATATAAAGACCTATTCCAGGAAACGACCCTCCTGTTGGGGCCGTGCAGGAGAGCTTGGGAGGCTGTAGCTCCGGGGCTGGACAGAGATGATTGGGATGATATGTGGGGGGCTGCATTTCTGTACCTAGTATCTAGCAGAGATAGATTGATTCATTACAAATTCCTTCATAGAGTCTACCTAACACCGGCTAGATTGGCGGGGATGTTTGGGAATCAACACTCCCAGTGCTGGAGATGTGCTGCACCCTTAGCTAATTTAATACATATCTTTTGGGAGTGCCCACCAATTAAACCCTACTGGCAAGCCATTGCCTCTTGTATCAGGTCGGTCACTTCCATATCTATCCCCATGTCCATCGAGGTGTGTCTTTTACATTTGGTGGAGCCACTGGCCACTACCAGGGCTATACGGACCCTCCTTACCTTGCTACTATTCTATGCTAAAAAGCGCATTATCCTATCATGGAAGAGCTCTGCGACACCAACTGTGGAATCTTGGAAAGCGTTGGTCAACAAGGCAGTACCTTTTTACAGAGCTACATACTTGAACAGGGGGGCTCTGACCAAGTTCGAGAAGGTTTGGGTGTGGTGGATGGCTTCCATGGATACGGCATCTGATTAATCACAGTGTGATACAGAACAGGGACCCTGTGTAGGTATTATAGCACAGAGAGGGTAATGTTTTGAGGGACTAGAGGACTAGTGAGTAGTTAAGGAGGTGTATACATCTCATCTGGGGGATGGGAAACTCTCCTCTCAATATTTGTATGCCTTTTACATGTATGAAGGCAAAGATTCCCAGCTCCAGTGCCCAACCTACATTGGCACAAGTGAAAAAATTGTCTGGGACCTGGCATTTTTACTTTTCCAAAAAGGATATCACATCTACCTGGATAATATCTATACCAGTCTGCCCCTTTTCCGCCACCTGTACTATGAGAAAAATGGATTGCGGCCCAGGGAGTGTGATCGCCTAGCTCCACTAGACTTTCCCTAATACCCCACTGTGGAGGAACCCCAATTTAACTCATTTTTTTTATTACCCGGTAGTGTGGACCAGGTATGGTATTAAGATCTTGCTCCACATTGTATCAAACGGTACTCTATTGTCATTTGATGAATTAAAACTGAAGTATAATTTGCCTAACACACATTTCTTCAGGTAAATTCAACTGCGGCATGCCCTCTGCTCGCAATTTGGTGGCTAGCCCCTTGACCTTGAGCCCAGTGACCTAGAGCTGCTAACACGTAGTGAATAACTGCCAAAACCAGTCTCCTGCTTATATAAAGACCTATTCCAGGAAACGACCCTCCTGTTGGGGCCGTGCAGGAGAGCTTGGGAGGCTGTAGCTCTGGGGCTGGACAGAGATGATTGGGATGATATGTGGGGGGCTGCATTTCAGTACCTAGTATCTAGCAGAGATAGATTGATTCATTACAAATTCCTTCATAGAGTCTACCTAACACCGGCTAGATTGGCGGGGATGTTTGGGAATCAACACTCCCAGTGCTGGAGATGTGCTGCACCCTTAGCTAATTTAATACATATCTTTTGGGAGTGCCCACCAATTAAACCCTACTGGCAAGCCATTGCCTCTTGTATCATGTCGGTCACTTCCATATCTATCCCCATGTCCATCGAGGTGTGTCTTTTACATTTGGTGGAGCCACTGGCCACTACCAGGGCTATACAGACCCTCCTTACCTTGCTACTATTCTATGCTAAAAAGCGCATTATCCTATCATGGAAGAGCTCTGTGACACCAACTGTGGAATCTTGGAAAGTGTTGGTCAACAAGGCAGTACCCTTTTACAAAGCTACATACTTGAACAGGGGGGCTCTGACCAAGTTCGAGAAGGTTTGGGTGTGGTGGATAGCTTCCATGGATACGGCATCTGATTAATCACAGTGTGATACAGAACAGGGACCCTGTGTAGGTATTATAGCACAGAGAGGGTAATGTTTTGAGGGACTAGAGGACTAGTGAGTAGTTAAGGAGGTGTATACATCTCATCTGGGGGATGGGAAACTCTCCTGTCAATATTTGTATGCCTTTCACATGAATGAAGGCAAAGATTCCCAGCTCCAGTGCCCAACCTACATTGTCACAAGTGAAAAAATTGTCTGGGACCTGGCATTTCCACTTTTCCAAAAAGGATATCACATCTACCTGGATAATATCGATACCAGTCTGCCTCTTTTCCGCCACCTGTACTATGAGAAAACCTTGGCCTGCAGTACCATACGAAAAAAGCAAGGGCTTCTCACAAAATTTAGTGACCACAAGGCTACAAAGGGGGGAATCAGCAAGTCTGAGGAACGAGGAAATGCTGGCCATGAAATGGAAGGATAAGAGAGATGTGTACGTCCTGTCCACCATCCACAATGACACCTCGGTGGAAATTCCAGGAAGGCATGGTCTCATCCAAAAGCGTGCATCCAAGATTATAATCTCTACATAGGGGGGTTGTGGATTTCAACGATCAGATGCTACAGCCCTATTTAGCAACAAGAAATTCCCGTGTCTGGAATAAAAAAAAAAAAAAATTATCAGATTAATTTGCCCATTTATTATGCTTATGTCACCTACACCCAATCCACAGAAAGACCTACCACCGTCCTCAAATTTATAGAAGAAATCCCTCATTTACCAGCAAGGACCCCCACCCCCAGAAAACATTTGCTCTCATTCTGTAAGCAGACTTCATCAGCACCATTTCCCTGAGAGCATTCCACCAACAGAAGCAGGCAGAAGGCGCCAGAAAAGATGTCAGGTATGCAGCAGAGGGGGAGTTAGAAGATACACCAGTTTTCATTGTCCCCAATGTCTCTCCCAACTGGGCATATGCATCGGAGACTGCTTCCGGCATTTTCACACGTCACTACACACAACAGCCTGCCATTTCCCCTTTTCAATATCTGTGCTGCTCATTTGCCTGGTGCCTCAACCAACCATGCCACTGCCTTCCACTTGAACTGCCCTAGCTTGTTTATCGACTATGCTTCTGCCTGCCGTCTGGATTGTTTGTCAACCACATTTCTGCCTTCCACCTGCACTGACCTGGGCCTGTTAATCAACCATGTTTTTTGCCTGCCGCTAAAGTAACAAACAAATAAAGCAGCTGAAATCCGTGGGAAGGATGGGCGTGGCCTGACGCAGCATGTGAGCAGACAACTTTCTCAGCAGCTTTCTGATCCCTCTGCACAATCCTGTGTAATCCTGCTCACCTGCCACACAAACTCGGCTGAAATTTCTCCTGTACGCTTGGGGAAGACTTTGTAACATTCGTGGGGGATTCTGGTGGATGGGAAAACGAAGGAAACAGCCCCCGGCAAGGATGAGTATTACCACACGTTCTGGCCAAGATGGCTGCCACTCCACCATCCCACACTCGTCCCTGGCATCCACGCCGGATCTTTTTGATGAGGAGCCAGATCCTTTGCTACCACCTTCTCCAGGGACCTCAGCTCCCCCGGCGCTATCGGTCATCCCTCCCCACAGTGATGATGGCCTTGAGGACGGTCCAGAACCGGAACCCACCCTGCTGGATGTCCTCAAACTGATCAAGGTAAATCACTCTGATATCATGGGGAAAGTGGAGGAACTTAAACTGGACATAACAATTATGCGCCAGGACATGCATAAAATGAGGGACCGGGTTTCTGAGACTGAACGCCGTATTAGCGATTTGGAGGATGCTGTCGGCCCGGTCCAAGCTACTCAAAAAATGCATGGCACTAAAATCCTCTCTCTGGAGGACAAGGTAGACGATTTGGAGAACCGTCTGCGCAGAAACAACCTGCGTCTAGTGGGCCTCCCCGAGCGGGTTGAGGGTGCTGACCCGGTCTCCTTCCTGGAAAGTTGATTTACCCAAGAATTTGGTAAAGACTGCCTTTCCCCATGTTTTGTCCTGGAGCGTGCACATAGAGTGCCTGGCAGGCTGCTTCCTGCAAGCAACCCTCCACGCACTATGGTAATCCGTCTCCTCAATTATCGTGATAGGGACGCTATCCTGCGAGCTGCCCGCCTAAAAGGGAGCCTAAAGATCAACAATGCATCTGTGTCATTGTTTCCTGATTATTCCCCAGCGGTCCGTGCCTCAAGAGCCAAGTACCAACACATTAAGCTGAAATTGAGGGAGAAGACCATCCAATATTCTATGCTGTTTCCTGCCACGCTGCGAGTCGTGCACCAGGGCCAGGTGCATTTTTTTCAAACCCCTGCAAATGCTCTTTCCTGGTTTGAGTCCTTGCATCAACCGTGTCGAATGTCTGGCCGGGCCCTGGACACCTGAACTGGTTACTCTCCTGGAAATTTGTTAAATTTCTCCTTCCCTTTTCTTTTTCCCTGGCCTGTGTGCCTTTATCTGTGGCAGGTGATTCAAGATACCTGTTTTCACATGAGAACAAGATCTCAATCTGGGATCTATGCTGCTAATTGTATGCATATTTGGTTGACATCTGATTTTCTTTAAGTTTTGTTTGCTGATGTGCCTGTATTGGCCATGTTTCTAGTATGTACTAGCAGTTTGGGATCTAAGCCTGCTCCTGTTTTTTCTTTTTGGGGTAAGGCAGGGGTTAACTATGTGCTACTGCCAGTTTTCACTGTGTTGTTACTGATCACAGGAATGTTGTGTTGATGGATGATTGTGGTATGTAAGTGTGTGTACGATTTTTGTCCTGCCTTGTCCTCCCTCTGGGATTGCAGCCATGACGATACCCTTAATCTGCTGATTTTCACTAACTTCATATGTCTTTAGTCAAATGTATCTCCTGGAATGTCCGGGGTTTAAATTCCAAATTTAAAAGGGCTTCCCTGTTTGAATTTCTCAAGGCTCATAAGCCTCATATACTGTGCCTGCAGGAGACACACCTTATCTTATGGGGTCTAAAGTGCTTGCTTTAAAAAAACACGCATGGATACAGAGGCGTTGCTAGGGGGGTGCGGGGGGTGCGGCCTGCACCGGGTGACACCCGCTAGAGGGGTGACACCCTCCTGACGGTGTGGAAAGCACTGTTTTTTTTTTTTTTTTTAATCAGCTGACCCGATCATCACCCCGCACTCCGCAACCTGTGTGAAACACACACCTCCAGCGCCGTGGCGGCGCTTGGTATGTCAGTGTGTGAGCGTGCTGCGTGTCCTCCTTCTTCCTCCTCCTACTGAGCCAGCCTGAGCCTGTCACATCTCATCTCTCACACTGCACTGCAGAGTGAGAGATTACATCACTGACTGTCTTACACACACTATCTCCGCCCGGGCGGCGCGCTGCCCTCCGCTCTTCTCTCCAGACCCCAGCCAGCTGCTGCCAGATTCGGAACAGGAGGGGGGGGTGTGTGGAGGGGGTTGTTGTGTCCTGGTATCCTCCACTGGCCCGAGCTCAAGGGGTGAGGTGAGGCAGACGCCGAGGGGGGTAGGGTGGTTGCCATGGTACCGAAACGCCACCAAAGAGCTGGTGTGGGAGGACTCTCACTGTCTGGCGCCCTGGCTGACCTGTGCTGTGTGCAAGTATGATAAGGAAGGGGGGGGGGTGCAAGGTGGTCTGCTAGACACAGCTATAGTTAATATATATATATAGTGTAATATAGCTGGTCCAGACGCCCCCCCCCCCACCAGCTCACTCAGCTACTGTGCCTATTAATATCTAATATAATATACACAGATATATTATATTAGATATAGGCACAGGAGCTGAGTGACACACCCACCCACCCTGACTGAGCTGGTCTCATGGGGGGGGGGGGTGCTGTGTCCACAGTCACCAGGTACTGAGCGGAGCCGCCCTAAGCTGGTCTGATAAGGGGGGGGTGTCTACAGATCACAGCACAGGTGTAGTCAGACAGTGACCCACACCCACATCAGATCCATCCAGCAAGCAACACGCCGTGTCAGCAGATTACAGCATCTTCCCTGTGGTCATCAGATCCGGTCCAGCAAGCAACACGCCGTGTCAGCAGGTCAGTTCCAAAATGCAAATCAAATCATCAATGCCAATGTTGCCATTATCTGCTGTCCCCGGGGACAGACCCAAACCAGAGATCACCACACAGTGGATCGGATCTGTCCCTGGTGACAGCAGATAATGAAAAGTGTGGGGGCAAAGCTGCGATGACATCACTCATCATGTTGGAGCCCTCGGTTAGGCCCCTTTCACACTGGGGCGGTGGGGGGGTGACACCATGTTATACCGCACCAGGTGACACCAACCCTAGTGACACCACTGCATGGATATCATTCCACATTTTCTAATTACTCCAGGGGTGTGTCCGTTCTCATAAGGAAGGGCCTCCCCTTTTCATGTGATAGAGTGATTTTAGACCCTAATGGGCGGTATATTTTCCTCCAATGTAAGATACATGCCACCCCATTACTTCTGGTGGTTGTGTATGCTCCCCCTCCTGTCACGGCTGCACTCTTTACAGATCTGTGCACAAGGCTCTCGGATCTGCCTACATTAGCCACCCTTATTGTGGGGGATTTTAACTCTGTTATGGACCCTAATTTGGATAGACTAAAACCCATTCAGTATGAATCTAAGCTACTTTGTCAGTGGTGTGCTTCCTTTGGATACATTGACCTATGGCGACAACAAAACCCATTGGCTAGGGAATACTCTTGTCAGTCCCGGTCTTATCGTACTCTTTCCAGGCTGGACTACGCCCTTGGGACATCTGACCTGACCTCATATACCCGGACAATATACTATATATCTCAGACAATTTCTGACCACTCCGCCCTGTTTGTTGAATTAATATTCGGTCACAGACCCTCTTTTCGGTTGTGGAGGCTCAGTCCCCTCTGGGTCTCCACCCCTAAATTTGAAGAGCCGGTCCGGCAGGACATGTCCCTATATTGGGGGGACAACGCTGGAGCGGCTTCTTTTGGCCCCACATGGGACGCCTTTAAGGCGTCTGTACGGGGCTCATATATCTCAAACATTGCTAAACATAGGAGGTCCTCCCGTGCTGCTCTTCTGGCCTTGGAGTCCTCTCTGGAGGTTGCTAGGGCCCAGTATTCTGCGCTCCCCACCCCGGATTCTCACGGAGTCTTGGTGGGGGCGCACAGGGCCCTGGATCTCCATAGGGTGGACGCAACGCGGACTCAGCAGTTATATCTGGCTGCCAGACTACATGAATATAGTGGGAAGAATAGTAAAATGTACATTGACAGGACCATATCACAGATTCAGTTGCCTGACGGCTCAATCACCTCAGACCCATTGACCATAAATCGGACGTTCAAGTCCTTCTATGAGACCCTATATGAAGACATTGGGTTTTTTTTACTCCCTTTAATTTCCTGTATTGGATGACTCCCACAGCTCCATCTTAGACACTCCCTTGACAATCGAAGAGATCACTAAGGCTATTTGCTCTTTACCTCCCAATAAAACCCCTGGGTTGGACGGTTTGCCCGCAGAATGGTACAAAACCTATGCTGTGGAATTGGCACAGAAACTTTTATCTCTCTTTAATCGGGCAATGGAGGAGGGAGAACTTCCCCCCTCCATGAATGAAGCCCTCATTGTAGTGCTACCCAAGCCTGACAAAAACAAACTGCTGTGTGGGTCATACCTTCCAATCTCGCTACTAAACAGCGATGTTAAAGTACTAGCGAAGGTCCTAGCCTTGAGATTACAAAAGGTCATTCTTCACCTTATTCACAGGGACCAGACAGGGTTCATGCCTGGTAAGAGTACATATGACAACATTCGTCGCCTTTATATACATATTCACAGGGCTGCCACGGACAAAAGAAGCGGACTGGTACTATCACTTGACGTGATGAAAGCACTTGATACGGTTAGCTGGTCCTTCCTTTGGGAAACTATGCATCGTATGGGTTTCAGCGTCCAATTTATTAAATGGGTCAGGTTGCTTTATACTAACCCCAGGGCAAGAATATGTACCAACAAAGATATATTGGATATGTTTAGTTTGCAGAGGGGAACCAGGCAGGGCTGCCCGCTTTCTCCACTTTTGTTCGCACTAGCCATTGAGCCACTTGCTCTGGCAGTGCGTCAAACGGAGACAATGGGGGGCATCTGCTATGGCGAACTGTCTGAGAGGATCTCTCTATATGCGGATGACGCCTTGATTTACTTAGACGGCTCAGAACAGGCCTTTGTCTCTTTGATGGAGGTTGTGGATGAGTTTGGGAGGGCTTCCGGACAGAGAGTTGGCCGGGAAAAGTCTGTGGCATTCCCCATAGGCCCTGACAGGGATTATGCTTACCTAGCCCAGTCCAAGCTGACTATACATCATACATTTAAATATCTAGGAATACATATTCATAATAATCTATCTAGTTTCCAGACCCTTAATATCACCCCGATCATAACTCAAATGGAGACCAGGTTACGCTCCTGGGCCTCATTGCCACTAAAGTTGATTGGACGCATGAATATTTTCAAAATGATATTTTTACCTAAATTTCTCTATGTTTTTCGGGCTTCCCCAATATTTTTATCTAAGAAACTTTTTATCAAAATGAACTCACTCGTATCCTCCTTCCTTTGGCAGGGCTTGAACCCGAGAATCGCTAGGGCCTCACTCCAGGCTGCTAAACTGGATGGAGGTTTGGCCTGCCCTAATTTAAGGCACTATTTTATAGCATCACAGCTTGCCTATGTCTATGACTGGTTTCTGGAGGCCTCCTCTTCCTGCTCCACCGCTCTATTGAACGCTCTTAACGGCCCCAGGGCCTCACTAGTGGACACATTACACAGGTCCATGCCTCAACGTTGTTCTAGGGGCTCGCCGATTGAGGTGGGCTGGCTGGCCTGGCATGAGGGTAATAAAGTAATCATTAACCAGATAGGGGTGTCCCCCAATGCTCCTCTATGGCATAATCCTAACTTTCCAGAGCTCCTGGGCCATCCAGATTCTCAGTGGTGGATAAGACTTGGTATTACCCACGTCTCTCAGATCTACTCAAAGGACTCTTTTTTCTCATTTGCGGATCTGAAGGCTAAGTGTGGTGTAACAAACAGGTTTTATTTTAGGTATCTTTCACTGCGCCATGCCATCAGGGCACAATTTTCTGGTTTGTCCCTGGAGCTCACTGAATCACCTCTAGAGGTGCTTTTGTCATATCCCGATATTGGGAAAATTGTTACTACTATATATTCTCGCCTTCAGGTGGCGGGGGTTAAACCCTTTCAGATTGCTCAGCGGAAATGGGAAAAGGAAATTCCCGGGCTGTCAGAGAAGGGGTGGGAGGAGGCCTCAGAGGTGTGCTTTCTGGACCTTATTGGATCAAATGACCAATATGTACAATATAAATGTATACATCAGATGCATTACACTCCTGCTAGGCTGGCCCGTATGGGATATGACTCTGCAGCCTCCTGTGTTAGGCGTGGCTTCCCAGAAGCTGGATACATGCATATGTTTTGGTCCTGCCCTGTCCTGTCCACCTTTTGGAGGGACTTATTTTCCTTTTTTGAAAACACACTACAAATAAAGGTGCCCTGCACCCTAGAGGTTGGACTATTGGGTGTGCTGAACGATTTCATACACAGGACTCATACCCAAACTCTTGTCCGTATAATACTGTTTTATGCCAGAAAATTAATTTTGATGCAATGGAAGAATGCAACTGCCCCAGATATTCAAGTTTTGTATCATATGATGAATAAAGTTATACCAATTTTTAAACTGGTTTATAAGGGTAGGGCCTGCCCAAAAAAATTTGCTAAGATCTGGCAGCCCTGGCTTGATATAGCAGACTCCTTTTGGAAGGACACTCCGCTCTCACAACAATAACTTTGGATGGTGGGTTGTTTGTGTACCTGGAGGGACGGTGTGGTGGAGGCAGGGTGGGACAAGGTTTGCCTTTTTGTGTGAATGAGTATAGATGGGTGCATGTATGGTGTGGATGTTGTGTTCATGGAAATATCCCTGCTGTATATAGCATTGTGATTTTAGGTTGTGGTGCCCTACGAGGTCCACACTCATTACCCTTATGTGACCAGTGGTATACTTCATTCCTCCGTTGAGGAATTTGGTAAATATGATGTATAACTATAACAGTTGGCCCCCGTTCGGCTATTGCACTTACTTTTATATTTTGTAAAAGAGATTTGGTTATGGATGCATTTGTACTATCTGAACCTGTAAACTATTTTCTACCAAAACAAATAAAAAAACAATTTTGTAAAAAAAAAGAAATCCGCGGGAAGGAGGAGAAGTGGCTGTCAGCTTCTTTATTGAAATCTATACAGGGAGATCATTGATTGTAACTCCTCCCCAGCGCCGCACCGATCACAAGTACTCTGGCAAATGCTCGGTATTGGCACTGATACCGATACTAGTATCGGTATAGATGCAACCCTACCTTGGTCTACTTTCCAAAAAGGCGTCATTTTGGGGGTATTTGACATTTCAGGGCCTTAATAAATGAGATACCATGTCTTGCAGACTTTATAACTTTCACACAGACTAAATAATATACACTTATTTGGGGTTTTTACCAATGATATGTAGCAGTAGAAATTTTGGCCTAAATTTATGAAGAAAAATTAGCAAAATTGTATAATAGAAACTAAAACAATTTAAAAAAAAAATGTTGCTCTTTTTTTTCTTATATCGCAAAAAATAAAAAACCCAGTGGGGATTAAACACCACCGAAAGAAAGCTCTATTTGTGTGAAAAAAAAAAATGATAAAAATGTTGTTTGGGTACAGTGTAGCATAACTGAGTAACTGTCATTCAAAGCGTGAGAGCACTGAAAGCTGAAAATTGGTCTGGGTGGGAAGGGGGTAAAAGTGCCCTGTATTGAAGTAGTTAAGATCCTGACCCCTGGGTTTGGCATGCATTTTGTGTGTGGATAGTGTAAGGACAGGTCACCCATCTGTTAGAGACAGTATTAGCGGCAGGGAAAGGTGTCAAACGACAAGGAAAAGGCTCTCAATCTGCTTGGATATCTTCCTGTTCAGGCACAAGTTGGCCAGGCTACATTCTGCTCCTCCATGCAGACGCTGTCAGTTCGCCAGATACCTGCTCCGCTACACGCTGTTGATATCCGTGAGTGTTCCCGGTTGGGCTTTCTCCTGGGTTAGTTGTGAACCGTTTTTCCTTTACTACAACATATGTTCTACTAATTGCACCTGGACCATGTGTGTGTTTTTGCTGCCGCACTGCACCTTCCCACAAATACATGACAAAGCATTTCCAGAGCACTAGAGGATATGTAAGGAGACAGCACAGCAGTGCAGCTTGCTTTACAGCTCTGCTGCACAGAAGACTAGAACCAGGGCTGTCCTAATGCATATGCAGTGCCCATGGGCTGCAGGTGCATGGGGGCCAGCTGATTGTCTTGCATTACATCATACTTGCCAACTGTCCTGGATTTGCCAGGCCAGTCACACTTTTTACTAAGCTATCCCAGGATGGCCGTGTCATGAGCAGCGTCCTGGAACCTGTACTGTGCACTCCTGATCGCAGTATTGTGCCCTCCTGACCTCCTTGTACTGTGCCCTTCTGCCTCCACCCCTTTACAGTGCCCTTTGTGTTGATTAGTCTTTGATTTATGAAATGCTTTTTATATTGTTTAAAATCGATTTTATTGAAAGTTCTAATAAATCTATGTTTAATTCTATCAATTATTTATACTTTAATTCTTGAGCGTAGGTAAGTAAATTGGGGGCAGGCTGGTAGGAGCCCAGTAGATTACTTTGCCCAGGGGCCCATGATGCTATTAAGTCAGCCCTGACTAGAGCTGGATATGATCACCTAATATTAATATACAATATTTCAAGTTTTCCTGACAAAAAAATGTATGATAATTATTTTATTTTCCAGTCCAGACCATAAGAAATAGGGGAAGAAAGTACAAAATCACCTTTCCTTGAACTAGAAGGGAAGAGAATTTTTCCAACAGGGACACAGAGAACAATGAAAACCTGACATTGGTTCCAACTCTTCCCGACTCCATCCTAAACATTTTAAACATGAATAATCTTCTGGGCATCCTCATATTGCAAGAAGTTAAGCTCCATACTTCTGTTTTTTGCAAGTGGAAAGGGCAGACAGTGTTTATTTTCTGGCTGCAGAATAAGCTGCTCCTTGTTCTTGAATAGCAGAGGGGACAGGGCGGGCTCTCTGGCCCTTCTTCTTGCTTGCTATTGGTAACGGAAGTTAGGCCAGCTGTAGGAGGGACATGCCCCCACAACCCTGATCTGACAGTGAGTCTTCTGTCTGCTTGCAGCTGGCTGCATCTCACAACTGGATACTTCGCAGACGTGGTACAAGGAGGAGGAGGAGGAGGAGGGAGGAGGGGAGGAAGGAGAAGCTGCATATCTGGAGTTTATGGAAAGGTAAGAGGTACTGCTTCACAATTACAATGTATGCATGTGAGATCTACAAAGTACCATCTGTTTATTCGTTTTTAATTATACCTTTTCTTTGTAGAAGTTTAGTTTGAAATTGAAATAGCTTAGTTCTTAATGGGATGCATTGTAAAAATAATTGGACGTTGTTGCTGTGTGTTGTCTTATTCTTGTGTTTATTATATACATCTGTCTAATTTGTTGTTATATATGTATAAGGATCGGTGAGTGCCATGCAGAAGATTCAGTGTGAAAGGGGGTCTTATTTTTCTGTGGTCCCATAATGTCTTTCTGGTTTGCTTTGGGGAAAAAGTTTACCTTTAAAAAGTTGAAGTCCATTCCTCTTTAGAAAACAAATTCCTTTGTCCCTCTCTCCACCTAAATGGTGCCTTTTTTTAGGTCTGATGTATAGAGCTCCATTAATAAATGTAACTTGTGATCCATTACACTAAACTTGTCATCTAGACTCTACATTATTGGATTTGCTATTTTTAATGTTACTATAAAGGAAAATGAGTGATGAAAAAAGTATCAGCAAATAGTTTTGCCTGCAAATTCTTCACGGTCTGGGAAAGTGGAGGCGTGATAGGGGCGTGCTTTACTTTGTGTTATAAGGTGTCCCTCTTTTCCAGCTTAGAAATTTGGGAGGTATGTGTCAGCTCTGCACTCCACCCACATTCCTGATAAAGATTTATGAGCAGAGTTACTAGACTTTGAAGTTGATCATTATCTTCTTCTAAAATATATGTTTTAAAGCAAAAGTTAAAGGAGAAGTGTGCTTTTTTTAATAACAAAGGAACATTGTCCAGCCCCTGGCCTCTGCTGCAATAAACTGAATATAACAGCCAACCTCTGTGCAGAAGAAATTTCTTACTGCTGATTGACAATGAGATCTTTCCCTAAGTGTGTCTGATCACAGCTTCACTTTGATGAATACAGAATGCCATTGCTTTAGAATCACACGTTTATTTTTTTCAGTGCATGTCATGCAAATGTGTCACATCTCTGATCGAACATTTTGGCAATGTATGGCCTGTTGGGCCCAGTGTTTGCAAAAAAAAATGATTTATCAGAAAAGTAGATATTAAATCTGAGAGCTGATTAGGATGATAATGCTGATGTAATAGTCAGATTTAGAACAATGGCAATAAACTGCTCGTATAAATGATGTATCTAAAGCCCGGTGTTGCCAAACTCCCACAGCATTTTTTACTGACAAAACATGGATAATTTAGTGACGGAGCACATTTTTTTACTGACAACCTGAAAAATGACAGAACTCCTATTAAAAACTAGGGCAACCGATATTTAACCGCCTCAATACAGGGCACTTACACCCCCTTCGTGCCCGGGCCATTTTTCAGCTTTCAGCGCTGTCACACTTTGAATGACAATTGTGTGGTTATGCTACACTGTAACCACGTGAAATTGTTATCATTTTCTTCACAAAAATAGAGCTTTCTTTTGGTGGTATTTAATCACTCCTAGGTTTTTTATCTTTTCCTAAAAAAAAATAAAATGTTTTTCTTAGTTTCTGTCAGTAAATTTTGTAAATAAGTAATTTTTCTCCTTCACTGATGGGCGCTGATGAGGCGGCACTGATGTGCACTGATAGGCTGCACTGATGAGGTGGCACTTATGGGTACTGTTGAGGCGGCACTTATGGGTATTGATTAGGTGGCACTGATGAGGAGGCATGAATATGCCGCACTTATGGGAACTGATAGGCGGCACTGGTGGGCACAAATAGGCGGCACTGGTGGGCACAGATAGGCAGCACTGATGGGGCGGTACTGATGGGCATTAATGGGTGGCATTGATGGGCAGCAGTGATGAGCATTGATGGGCGACAGTGATGGGCATTGATGGGCAGCACTGAGAGCCAGCACTGACTGGCATCACTAATGGCCACTGATTGCTGGAACTTGTGGGCACTGATTGGTGGCAATTGTGGGCACTGATTGGCACTGATTGCTGGCAGTGGTGGTCAATCATTGCTGGCACTGGTGGGCACTTAATTGTAATCAGGGCACTGATGATCAGTGCTCTGATTACATACCTAGCTGTCCCCTGTGAGGAGATTCTGCTGATCGGCTCTCCTCTCCTCACACTCTGTCAGTGTGAGGCAAGGATCGCCGATTACCGTCATCTCCGTGTTTGCATGTGTCCGGCTGTGATTGGACACAGCTGATCACATGGTTAAAGAGCCGCGGATGTGGCTCTTTACACAGATTGGGGTTGTGCCGTGTCCTAGCAACACGGTGAGGCCGTGATCACCGCGCTTCGGGGGGCGCACGAGAGCGGTCGTTCTGGGAGGCCATCATATGAAGTCCACCCAGAACGAGAGCCGCACCGCCCAGCCTTCATTTGACAGTGGAGGGGCGGCAAGTGGTTAAACACAATGTGGAAACACCGACAATACCCATTAACAATACCAAAAACAAGGAATTTATCTGGTTTACACCTAAAAAGTCAACACAGCATGACAAATTATCAGCCCCTGATATTTACAGACATAGACAGACAATGAGAGCTAATGTGATAAGGGTTGAGGTAGCGTCTCAGTCCCAAATTTGTATGTACAACACAGAAAAAATTTTGCCCACGGGACTTTTAAAGAGTCATACCTCAGACAGTAAATGTAAAAATATGAATTTTTTTTATTATACATTTAAAAAGATATGTACCACAATAATAAAAAAGACATAGATGATGAACATGAATGGTGCTGCATAGAGTTCATATGAAAAAATTAGATATGCGGGACCCGAAGGCACCATACAGATACCCCAATTGATCTAGAGCTGCTGCATAAATGATCTCTATGCGAGGTAATTCTCGCGAGGTAATTCTCACTTCCTCAGGAGAGGCGCAGGTAGCTATCTGGAGATAAAAAGCAGTCAATGAATGATAATAATAATAAAAAAACAAAAAAAAAAGGGAGGAAGGGGTAGTAGGGGGAAGGGGAAAGGGCAGGAGGAGAATCATGTATGTATGAGTATATCTCAATATCTGTAACTTACAGGTAGTGCCAAATGCTGGTCAACTCTCGCCGGAAAGGTAATCCGGTTGGATAAAGAAGGCATGCTTATGTCTAGCAATATATATGGTAACATACAGAGGGTCTCCCTCGGGTGTGTCAAGAAGTCAACTCTTGGAGCCCCTGGATCCCCTCCCATAGTTACGGCCCATGAAAATCAGTCTTACCATGTAAGCACAGCTGAGAGTATCAGCTGTGCATAACGTTGTGGACCCTGCCCAGTACTGCGCATCCTTGCCGCCCCGGGGGTGGGGCGGCAACGTGATTATGCAGGAAATTAGGGAGCCTGAAGTGTCAGGAGACGCTGAAGATGATGCCAATCCCTCTTGGCTCTAGGGGCGAAAGCGGAAAGGAGGCATAAACCACTCCGGCGCTGGGGACACCGTTGCCACGGGGAACAGGATGAATTCCCACAGACGGGTGTCACCCAACAGGAATTGCAGCGGGTAGGTGGAAGAAGAATTGCAGCTCCCAAGGGACTAAACAACACCATTATGTTTCTAGGTGTGTGGCGTTTTTTCTTTCCTTTGGTTGCATTTACATTGACTACCGGGATGTCAGATCTGTGAACACACCATGTTGTTACCATCTCCCCGCCCCTTCACAGCTCCCATGGGTAAAAGGAGTTGACTTCTGGACATGCCCGGGGGAGACCCTCTGTATGTTACCACGCACATTGCTACACATAAGCGTGCCTTCTTTATCCAACCGGATTACCTTTCCGGCGAGAATTGACCAGTATTTGTCACTACCTGTAAGTTACAGATATTGAGATATACTCATACATACATGGCTCTCCTCCTGCCCTTTCCCCTTCCCCCTACTACCCCTCCTTCCCTTTTTATTTTTTTAATTTTTGTTTTGTTTATTATTATTATCATTCATAGATTCATTTTTATCTCCAGATACCTACCTGCGCCTCTCCTGAGGAAGCGAGAATTACCTCGCGAAACGCATAGAGATCATTAATGCAGCAGCTATAGATCGATTGGGGTATCTGTATGATACCTTCAGGCCCCACATATCTAATTTTTTCATATGAACTCTATGCAGCACCATTCATGTTCATCATTTATGTCTTCTTTATTATTTGGGGTACATATGTTTTTAAATGTATGATAATAAAAACATGTCATATTTTTACATTTCTGTCTGAGGTGTGACTTTTTGAAAGTCTTGTGGGCAAAACTTTTTTTTCTGTGTTTTTTATGCCCCTGAATTCTGCTCTAAAATACACCTATAAATAACAAAATGTGTATATGCACATTAGATAACCTAGAGCTGCATTCAGAGGCTTAAACAGACATCCTTACCATAATTCCCAATAGTCCCTCATTTGAAGAAACTGTCCTTTGTTTTGACCCAAATCCCTTTTTATTCTTTTCTCTTTAGTTGTCCCTCTTTTTAGTCTGATGTATAGACCTCTATAAACAAAATGTACAATTTACCTACCAAAACTGTTACAGTATACTGCATTAAACATTTAACCCATCCTTTATGTTATTATCTTTAAAATGTCAGGAAAAGAAAAGGTTGAGGTAAAAAAAAAGCACTTGTGGATTTACACATTTCTTTTGTGCTTAATAATTCTTTGTGTTCTGTCCCTCTTGCCTATCTAAGAATGGTAGGAGGCACCTTGTTAAATGAAATCCATTGTCCAACTGCTGTAAGAAGTATGCTTTAGACTGTGCTGCATTCCAACTGCATTCCACAAGCACATACATCACACACACACACACACACACACACACACACACACACTAAATAGGTGCAGTCCATAGGACTCCAGGGCTAGGGATAGCTGACATCCTTCTGTATGTAATGGGTTGTGAGGCATGGTGAGTGCAGAGTAGTTAAAGTTATTGGGCATCAGACACTTCTTGAATGCAAAAGAAAGTTTATTTCTCTTAACAAACTTTTTGGGGGAGAGAGGGTTAGGGCCAGGACACCCTTAGGTAGTTGCAAGATTAATTGGCAAACTCTGAAACTTCAATAGGAGGACAGACATACAGGGACAGGCATCCAGCAAGATGCCACATCTGCATGTGCAGGAATGCTGTCTCCTATGGCAACAGTCTTTAACAGTTCCTAACACAAAGCTGAACAGTTCCTTTATATTCCACTACAATCACTTCTTGTAGATCTTCAGCACACTGAGCTCCAGGCCTCTCACTAGACCCGCTGATTCACTGCCACTGAATCCCTTAAGCTCCTCCAATCTTCACGGTGGTATCTTCCTCAAGCGTCACCCACACTTCCTTGCTGGGTCCCTAACTTGGCACTCTAGATATCTCTCAAGCTTCACCCCCGCTGGCTCGCTCGGTCCCTGGCTTGACACACAAGGCTGCTCTGCAAGCGTCACCTCCGTTGGCTGGGTCCCTGTCTTGATACGCACTGAAGTTTCCCGATTCTTCACCAACCCCGGTAGGTGAGGATGCTGCTCCGGTACTTGCTTCAGTTACTCACTGTGGTCCCTGGTAATTAGGCGGATAGCCCCTTACTGGCGACAGTTTCCCCTCTACCTCCGATCATGACAGGTTCTCCGGCCGGCAGAACCGTCACTTTGGTTGGACTGCAAGCTGCAGTTCCAACACTGCACTGCTTTCTTGCTTCTGGATAGGCCCTCAGACAGCCTAGCAGCCAGATGTGCCCAGGATAGGCCCAATCTCCGGCCTAGCAGCCCGGGCAATACAACACGTGTCCACCCAGACAGCCGTCCAGATGGCACAGAACATAGATCACCTGACTCCACCCGAATATATAGGTTCTCCCAGCAGGCTAAGGGATTCAAGAAAACCCCTGCCCATTGGCAGAGATACCCCATATACCCATAACCTGACCTTGCATTGCCCTTCTCATATCTAGTACCACCAAGTACCCGGCCACCTAGTGGTAGAAGAGAAAAGTGCAACAAGGCCAAACTTAGGGAGAAATCAATAGATCTCTAACAATCAACCAATATAATTATTCCTGGCAAGTAAATTTGTGAGGAGCAACCCTGCCTAAACTCCAGGGTGCTAAATCTATTTATATTTTATTTTAAGTGCATGTGCAATGGCAGACCCCTCTTTCATCCCTGGCACCCCTCTGACACAGGTTATAGCTTTCTGACCTCTTGCAACAGCCAATCAGCAAAGAATAAAATAAATGGGCCCCCTATCCAAAGTAAAAAGAAGAAGTTAGGTAAGTGTTGTGTGTGTTAGGCGGGCAGTGGACAGACTATAAGCATATACAATGCTGACAATAGAGAACCATACAATGTGAAAAAAACATACACATCAAGACTGCTCAGACCGAACATGGTTCTGCAATGGTGTTCTGTATGGGCAGTCTCCAATTAAGTTTCTTGTGGAAGATACTAGTGGGGTGCAACCCTCTTTCATCTGGCATAGAATTGTATTATTTTCATAATAACTATAAGCAGAGGCCCAGAGCACCCCCCTCCTTAGATCAGATGTCAAGAGCCCCCCACCATCAGAAGTCAAGAGTCCCTCCCTTACTTCACAGTGCACCCCCTTACTGTGTGCTGCTGCCAGGAAGAAGCTGGAGCGTAGCTGGGAAGCAAAAAGTGCAAGGTCTGGAGGATCACCAGAGAAGGGCTGGAGTTTGCTGCCAGAGTCAGCTGAATGTAGACCATGTGAGGTGGAGATGAGGGGGTGCTGCGGCTGCACAGAGAGGCACAGGAGTCTTGTCCCTTTTTCTGCTGCTGACTGCTGAGATGGGTGGGGGTGGGGGTGGGGGGGGGCAGAGACGAGCCTCTCTCCGTAGCTGCACAGAGAAGCTCAGGATCTGGTGGAGGGGCTCTATGGCTCTATCCTTCTCTCTGCTGCCGATGGCTGAGACAAGGTTGGGGCGGGGACAGAGGGGGGTTCCACAGCTGCATAACAGATGCAAGTGTCACATGAAATGGCCTGGTGGGCCGGATTTGGCCCGTGGGCCTTGTGTTTGAAACGTGCTGTAAGGGCTCTTGCACACAGGCTGCCTGAGCCCAATAAGCATAACTGAAGCCATATTTCCCTTACTCAGGCAAGCAGGGTACACTGTACAGCCTGTCATTTACATGAATGGCTGTGCATCTCTGTACTCATGTATATAGAGGTGCTATTGTAAACACTTTAAAATTGATATTGCGCCATACTCACACTGCTGAAAAGTGGACCAAAATTGTCCTCAAAACCCCCAATACTTATGGGTACGTATTTTAGATATTTATAAACTAATATTATGAGAATTCGTATCAATAGCACAATGACATATGCTTTACAACCACATAATATGAAATATCCACAACATATAGGAATTAATGTTTCAACATGATCAAGGCACAATGCCACTAGTCATGTACCTCAATGTTCAAGCTGATATTGTTGTGGATATTTTATATTTATCAATTTACATTCACCAGCTATTCATTTTTTTTTTTTTTTTTACAAAAAGCTGAAGTTGAACTCCTGGCAGATATATCTATAAAACCCTCGATTTAAAAATAGTTTTAATATTATTTTCCTGGGTTTCTCTTTATATGAGCTCCTGTAATACCCTCTGGGGTGGCACAGAATGTAAAATGTTGTCTAACATTGGATGCTTGCCGACAGGATTACAGAACAGACTGGGAACAGTGCACTGATGCTCCTTCATTGTCAATCAGCAGGAAAAGGGACAGATTAATGACCAAGTTGTGTTGCTTTAAGCTCAACACCAGCTTGGGCACAGAATTAAAAGATCCCTGGACTGTACAAAAAGAAAAAGAAAGCAGCTCCAATGGCTATACTAACCTCCTCCCCAGCACTGTGCCTTGTAGACTCACCAGTTTAAGAATCCAGCGCTGCTCCTTTCCTGAATGAATGGCTCTCAGCCCCCACCCCATCCCCAGGCCTCAGATAATGACTACAGAGGCATCAGTTTGTGGTGATGCTCTCTGCAGCATTCAGCATCTGTCTACAGATAGAGGAAGACGAAGGTGAAGAGGACCTTTAAAGATGCTCGGTCCTGACAGATATCTTCCTGCTTATTTTCCTCTGGATAAGACCTTCCAGAAGGGCAGTTGAAACCCAAATTAATTACTGAAAACACCCTGTCAGTAGCAAGCAGAATCAATCAATACACTTCAAGAAAAACCTGCAAAACCCAGTAAAATTAAACAAATGCTTAGGCTGGCTGAAGCCTAGCTGCTAAAGCATACACAGAATTTAACTAGGAACACTCCAGCTTAATGTAAAGTGCCTACATTTATACATCCTCATTAGTACCCCACAAAGCTTGAAACCCATAATGAGCACTTATAAAAATAGCTACATGTGAGAATTCACTTCTGCATCTTATAGGAGTGAATTGTCACAATATATGGGATCCTAAAGATTTGTAGGATCCCATGAGAAGGCCCAGCTATGGCATCCTCCCCTGAGTGAAAGGGCCAGAAGTCTTTGTCCAAGGTAAGCATTTAAGGTAGTCAATTAGGATTGAGCAAGGGGAATTATGATATAGTTAATTGCTATGGACTGAATATCCATTTAAATGATATAGGGTGCAGCTTTTTTTGAAAATGTATAATTTAATTATACTGACTTTTTTACTGACATGCCAAGTTAAGCTGCACTGGGCTATTAGACTAGGCTATTGGGCAGTTTAGACGAGGACAGAGTTTTTCTTTAAAGTGGTTTAATTCTAAACAATAATGCAAATAATTTTTGCTGGACTGTCAACTGAAAGGGCCATCCTTTGTCTCTCCTTTTTCTTCTCCATCACCATTAAACTTTTAAAAGGTAACTCCACTTTCGTGGGGAAAAAAATAGCAAATAAAGAAAAAATAATATAACCCATATAATTGTGACACTAATCATATTGTAATTGAATGTTATTAAAAATGACCTTTCCTTTTCAATCTGCAGACACTGTAATTTTCTGAGAATGCATTGCAATATGGCTACCTGGAGTTGTTCTGTACAGAGTGTGTACGGACCACTCCCCAGAAACATAATTTCCTGCTTATGTGATTGGCTAACCAATTTTCCCAGGAATCTAAGATACAAGTCGGATTTCAGGCATCCCCTGCAGCAAAAAAGGTCATTTTTGGAGAGATAATTTCAATAGGAACACATCTAAAGGGATACAGGACCAGCAGATTTCCTCATTAGTGCCCTGCAGCTGCACACCTGACAGTTAATTATGAAACCACTCCCATTAGACCCACTCAGTACAGAGTCACAGACAAACACACATGGATTTCTTCAGAATAGAAAAAGGGGAATGTTTTTTTCTTAACAAAAGTGGAGTTACGCTTTAAGTTTAGGGATGTGAGTGCAGTATTTTCAATACAAAGCTAAGATCAAGATAAGTTCAAAAGAGTAGTTGATTAGAACAGATTTTCAGCAGAGGCAGCGAGTCAGCCAACAGTAAGTGGATTCAAACATGCTTGGGTCAAACACAGATTTTACTCAAGAAAGTTTAAAAGGAAAAAAATGGGGTAGACTTGGTGGGCCACTTGGTCTTTTCCTGCCACCTCTCTTCTATGTTTCTAAAAAACATTTACAGAAGTTATATATAAAATAGATAGCAAAAGTACTTGAAAGGAATGATGAGAGCACAATATGTTGTACCCTTTAATCATATGCATCCTCGTATCACTTCTAAACCTACCGTAAATACTTTTTGGTAAAAAATAGGCAATAGGAATGCATATTAAAAGCCATGGAATTTGAGAATTTATTTTGAGTAAAATGACAATTTTTTGCTTTGGAGTACCATAATATTTTACATAAATACCCTTTTCGTTCTCATGTCTGTGCCTATTTTATCTTATTCTTAGATGATTTTTTTGGATATAAAACAAGAATATTTTTTCAGCTGTGTGTAAGTGCTACAAAACAACTGGTTTTCCATGTCTTCATTATATACCACAATGCTGTGATTCTATGCACCCTGCATGAAGCCAGGAAATCTATTTTAAGCTTTTGCTCAGAATTCCAATAGGTTTAGCAGTGCTTTTCCTTGACTATGTGTTCTGAATTCTGGCACTTTTAGCTGTTACTTTGGTAAACAAGAATTTTCTACCCAGCATGCATCAGGAATAGAATCTCTTGCTTTTAATACTTTACATTTGTAATATTGCAGTTGAAATCATGGACCTAGTAATGGAAAATGGCACCTGCAGCTACTATTGAATATCTAGCGTGAAATAAATGTAAGCTAAAGTTCTACCTAGACTGATGCTTTGTGCCTGGTGGGACAATGTGACAATCTATATGTAATACTAATGGTCTCCTATTGTGCTGTGAGGGATACAAACACAGCAGTACCTTTGCGATAATTGTTATCAGCTTTTCTTGACTCATTTTATGGGTAAACACAGAATCCCTCCAGGGCTGAAAACAAAGTCAAGAGCAAGCAAACCGACTATTTATGTACATTGATCTTGGCTGATTTAGTTATTTTAGGTGGAATATTGCAATTGTGTTAGGTTAGTGCCCTTCTTAAAGCGACCCTGTTGTTATGGATCACAATGCAAAACTGACATACCTGTAAAAGGAGCAGGTGAATACATACCTTTCTGGCTGGCTACACCACCAGAATTTTGTTCTATTTGCAAGAAATCTCCAGCTGCAGTCAGAAGGGAGACCAACCCTTCCGGGAGTGTCAATTTCCTGGTTCCCCCAGAGTGTTCATTGGTTCCTCCCTCTGACCATCACAAGTTTAAAGAGTCCTGTAATGAGTGGAGGTTGGCAGAAATAACCACATAACACTGCTGGGAACCCAGGACATTCAACACTTCCAGAAGTGTTGGTTTCCCTTTATGCCCCGTACACACGGTCGGATTTTCCGATGGAAAATGTCCGATCGGAGCGTGTTGTCGGAAATTCCGACTGTGTGTGGGCTCCACCGGACATTTTCCATCGGATTTTCCGACACACAAAGTTGGAGAGCAGGAGATAAAATTTTCCGACAACAAAATCCGTTGTCGGAAATTCCGATCGTGTGTACACAAATCCGACAGACAAAGTGCCACGCATGCTCAGAATAAATAAAGAGATGAAAGCTATTGGCCACTGCCCCGTTTATAGTCCCGACGTACGTGTTTTACGTCACCGCGTTTAGAATGATCGGATTTTCCGACAACTTTGTGTGACCGTGTGTATGCAAGACAAGTTTGAGCCAACATCCGTCGGAAAAAATCCTAGGATTTTGTTGTCGGAATTTCCAAACAAAGTCCGACCGTGTGTACGCCCTATTAGACCTTAGCTGTGGATTTCTGTCAAATAGAGCAGTGTTATGATGACGTGGTCAGTGAGACAGGTAAATATCTAGTTGCTTTGCTTTCTCTACAGGTAGTCCATTGTAATAAATAATAACTAGGTTGTTTTCTTAGGAGAAATACTGGCAATATAGCTTAGTCCTGAAATAAGTCATTTATATAATACTGGGCACTCCTTCATACTTAAAAAACTCTATCCAAATCAGTGGTACTCTACAAAGTCCTTTAATCCGTAATGATTCTCTTTAGTAGACAGGTTCTCTTTTTGTGCTTAATGTGTGCAAAAAAAAAACGTTTTCTAGTGTTCAATAAGGCAGGGATGAGTTGGACCTTCTGTTTTTGTTGTGGTCTCTGTCTCCACTGGGGAGATTCACCACTCCGTTTTGGTGACTACTGTCACTACTACGGAAAGTAAGAGGAAAGCCTAAATTAGAGAGTTGTAATGAGAGTAAGAGGTGGGAAATACTGATCGAAATTTGGCCAGTTCAACAGGGAAGCAGGTGCTTACTAGGAAATTGTATTGTGTGTTTCCTTTGTTTTTTTGTAATGGTAAGACTGTACTGCCTGTGCATTGTTTAATTGATACTGAGCTGCTGGATCCTGAGAAACAAGGGTTAACTCTGCTGGACAGGTTTTCCCAAGCTTTATGGGGAGTACCGCCACTGCTGGGGCAAACATATAAAAAAGGAGGGAACCACCTCATGGGTTGGTCTGTTCCATGCAGGGGAAGGGAATAGGAGCTGTGCCAGGATGTGATTGCCACTTTGTTTAATACCACCGCTTGGAGGAAACCTAGTTGGGGTTCTAGGGACAAGTATTTGTGCTATCGACTTATGAACTTTAAGGATTCTAAAGACTTTCTCTACAACTAAGGTATGACTACCTCATTGGACAGAGGCACACAGAAGGCACATTGTATCGGAATGATGTACCATCCAGCTTATTTATATTGCAACAACTTTAGTAAAGAACTTTGTTGCTACATGCTTTTGCCTGGTCTGAACTTATTTAGAACAGCTGTAAAGGGGTTCATGAATGCATGGCATATCACAGAACATGGTTTACACCAGGGGACAATAAGGAGAAGATGCAGTACAGATATCTAATGTGCAGTGAAGGTAACTAGAGAAGAATAAGAGAAGGCTATATTGCTGTTGCCAATGACTACAGTACTAGTGTCTGCATGCATGTAGCAGCCAACCAGTCAGGAAGTGGAGGTGACGTGGCATAGGTGACGGAAGGTCCTAGTAGTGAAAGAGCTAGTGTGCTTAGGCTCCATCCCTAGCAATCTGTTTCCCAATATGGGACCAACTTGCAGCATAGGGCAGCCTAGGGATTCAGTCTGGGAGTCATGGAAGATGGAGTGAGGCCTCGGAGAGGGTTATGTATGGAGTTGAGCTTCCTAGGATAAGTTTAACATATGGATTCGTTTTACTGGCATGAGATGACTTGTCACTGGGCTGATGGAGTCCGGTGCAGGCTCTGCATCACCCGCTCAGAATTTCTGCATGGAAGAGAGAAGTGTAATAGGAACTGTTGTTCATAGTGTACCAAATCAATCTACCTTTTTAGCAAGCTGAACGGAAAAAAAAAAAAATAACAAGCTATGGCCAGCTCAAGATGGAAATTCCTCTCACTTCCTGTTGTGTCTCCAAGACAAGGATTGAAAGGAAATCTCTTAAGTGGGACACAGTCAAAAAAAACCTTCCCTACTCGCTACAGAGTGTTAATCTGCCCAGTAAGTTGTACCCATTTAAATGATCTATACTAACTAAATTCTCACCGTATCTCCACAGAGTGGTACTGTGGATATGACACTAAGTTAAAATTATTTTGCCGCGTCCCGATATTTAAAGTATAAGAAAAAGGTTTTTGGATGATGGACTTTTTAGGCATAACACATTCTTTATAAAAAAATTATAAAAAATTATAAAAATTAAATTATAATAAAATATTTTATTACAAATTTAAAATCAAAACAATTACATAGATATCTCATATAATTAATTCACAGAAAATAGCCTACGAGCATGAAAGGCACACCACCTATAAACAATAAGGTCAAACCCCGGCGGGCCGGACTGATCACTCTTGAAATGATAGAGCTTGACGAGGTAGCGTGTCATAAAGTGCTCAACTCTGCTACATGTTACGCATAAGGAAATGCTTCTTCAGGAGCTATGGTGAATTATTTAATCATAGGTAAAAAAGAGAGAAGGGATGAGGCAGAGAGTAATATCCTCAATGATGGTAGAGATTCACAACAATTCAGAGGCGGCTAACACTTCAGGAACCATATAGGTTTAATCTACAGGGTAATTCTATGCCACTGTCAACAGTTAGAAAGTGGTCTTTAAGGTAAAAGATGGTACACAGGACTGCTATTAAAATGCTGGCTTGTTCAATGTAAGGAATCCTCCCATTGTATCCATGCCTATTGTCCCATAAACACTGGTCCCTTAGACACTAGGTTCCTGGCAAAGTCTCCTCTTTGCGACCACGCCGCACAGATAGCAAGGACAGCTGTAATTGTCTAATTGGAAGTGGGGACACACCAGTGGATACATTCATAGGTATTTCTGCACAAAGTGGCCACAAAAATTCCCTTGCTGACTTGCATGGACTGTCAATAGGGATAACAGAAAGATATTTCACATACAATTCTTGGATTTCACCAATAATAAATGCATTTCAGGGCATAGGAAATCTAATTATAATGTTATTGGGTTGGCTACAGATGACCTTTAAAATGATGCTGTACAATGGTCCTATCAGGTTAACAACAACTGTACTTTCTTACTACTGCAGAAGAATTCCTTTGAAGGTTATAGCATTCCAGTTAACTCAACCTGCATTCACTCAGCAAATGTCCAATTGCTTAGGAGTGTGTGGCACTGCACTGTGACTGCAGGCAGCTTCCAAACTTCATGAGGTCTCATGCACACTTGAGCTCAAAACTCCTGTTTTACAGATGTTTGATTTTTTTTCCTGTTTTTAAATGCCCCCTTGTTAACCTGTGTGTCCATGCACACATAGGTGTTTACAGGAGTTTAGAGGCAGGGGCATTTAGAGGCATAAAAAAACATCACTTGCACATTCTGAAGAGGAGAGTTTGAAAAAACATGCATACGTGGCCAATAGAATGGATTGATGCCAAGCACGCTAATATGCATTAGCACATGTGAACACGCATATAAAAATGCAGCTTCTACTATGTTTTTTCTGCTGCTTTTCTCCTGTAAGGAAGACATCTAAAGAATACAGTGTGCTTATACCATTAAAGATTCTGTAGCATTTGCCAAATGCATTTTATTCCTGTGTTTTGGCCTGCTTTTTGCTGCACGTCCAGGTCACCCTGGAGGACCCGATCATACCCACTTCTTGGTAAAGGGTGCACCCACACTATAATGATACATAGTGTTTTTTTAGATTTTGCAGTCCACAGGTGATGTATTTCCCCTCCTCTACATCAGGTTTTCTCCCAGAATCTACAGGAATGCTAAGCTTAACTGGGCCATAGATGATTTGAACCATTTACGGGCAGACTTAATGTGCCCAAATTGATCGATTGATCAACTTGGGTACAACCAGCCTGCCAGATTGTACATGTGATTATTGCTAGCTTATTGCTAGTGGCTGTGTTCGCCTGGTGGGGATTGCTTCCCCCGCCCAGAGAACATAATGGCTCAGTCGGAGGGATTCCCCTCCCAACACTGTCTGCGTTCGTGGGAGAATTGAGCGATTTTCTTTCCTGTAATCCATGGTTGCAGGAAAGAAAATAGCTCTTTCTATAGCCGGCCTAAAGATGACTATAATGCTTTAGCATCCCAAGCCTGCACAAATAGATGCTGGGTTTGTAATCATATTATGCAGAAAGTATGCGGTGGGAAGAAGTAACAGGTAAAAATATATTATTAGGTGGATTTTGAATATATAAAAAATAGAGAGTATTTTAAATAACTTTATACATTGCAAGTTATTCAACTAGACAGATTTAGACATTTGTTTGGAAACGTGGGAAAAAACTGAAATCAGGTTTTATCCTGTTCATACTGTAGAGTAGAGTCAAACACTTTATAGACTAAACTAATAGCAGTAACTTCAATCTAAACTTTTTTTAAGATTTTGCTTTATTAAGGGTTTCAATGTCCCAGAAAAAGAATTAGGAATAAAAAAAAATACATACTTAAACCACACACCTGTCTCGCACATTTTATCCTGAAGCTATTTTATGAGTGCCATATTTGTGTAGTAGGCTAATCTATTAACTAAGCTGTAAAATCTAAGTTTTACTAGGGTTTGAAAACACTATATGCGATTAAACCTTCCTATAAACATGGACAAATTTGTTGGTAGCCTTCCAATAAAAAAGAAGAACCCAGAATGTTCTCTGAAATAACTTGAAACCAGCCAAAGTAATTGGCATCCATCATTGTTTATTTAATATTTAAACCTGAAGTTCACTCCCTGCTGACTTGAGTACTGAGTATGAGCTTCCTATTAATGACCAATTTCAGACTTCTAATAAATGGAGACTATTATTCTTGGCTAGAAAGTCAGTGGCAAAGAAATGTCTCTCTCCAACCCCTCCCACAGTTGGATTAAAAAGGTGATGGACTATAAAAGCTCAATCTCTATCTCAGGCTGGGAAAAATGTACATACATATCAAATTTATAAATTTAAAAATGATTGTTTGGATGGGTAAACACTCCCAAAGTGGCTCCAGCAGATCTCATTTTAATTACACTGTAACATTATTTTTACAGAATGCAAAGAATTCTGTGAATGGAGGATGGGGGTCTTGTCATTCATCGTCCTCTTTTCCATTCACAGAATGCTTTGTAATTTGTGAAAATAATACATGGAGTTTTGTGAATGGATGAGTGAGCCACAAGGGAAAAGCAAATGGTGTGATCTTTCATTGTTAAAGCCAAGGCTGTTAACCCAAGCAGCACCGGAAGTTAGCCGTAGTGATGGGGATCTAGCATCAATTCATTAGTTGTAAGTTTGATTCCTGGTGCTGTTATCCAAAAACCTTTTTTTTTTTTACTAAGCTTTCAATTTTTTTTTTTAGTCCAGCTTGGACCAATATAAATATGTATATATCATCCAGTAATACAAAGCCTCACTCTGTGTGTATCAACCAAGTTTCAAAGTGTAAGTACAAGCTTCAGTCCCCACCGATGTCCCTCTGATGCGTTTCCCCCAGATTGGGTTTAATTATAGAGGTCAGCCATATACCATACTCTTGGGTTCCCTCTAGAACAGGTGTCAAACATAAGGGCCAATTCCAGCTCACCAGGCTATTTCATATGGCCCCTGCCGCTCTCCAGCAGCAAGAGCATTCCCGTCGTCCCTGCCCCCACTTTGTTTTAACATTTAGCAGCAGCAGAGAGGAGGACAGAACTCCTCCTGCAGATCCTGCTTCTCTCTGTGTGGCCGCAGCACCCCCTCATCCCCTATACTGTGAACACAGGAGGCCAAGCTGGACCAATGTGACTGTAAAAATGCCATACCTGACATTCTTTTTTAATAAAAATCAGACTTTGCTTCTGATTTTTGATTTACAGAATATAAAAAATAAACATTGAAAATATCATGGACAAAAGTGATGGTTCCCTTGACCTGATACTTTGCTGCACATCCTTTAGAGGCGATCACTGCAAACAATTGGTTTCTGTAGCTCTCAATGACACTTCTGCACCTGCCAATAGGTCGTTTGGCCCACACTTTTTGAACAAACTGCTCCAGCTTTCTCCGGTTTGAAGGGTGCTTTCCTCAGACTGCATTTTTAGGGATTCATAGAAGGACAATTTAGAATAGAAACAGAAAGTGCTACTACCCATACACCACATAGATAGCAAAGCTCCCAGGTGCTCGATCCACAGTTGCTGGCTGAGTAGAGTAATGTAGAAAAAATGATCCGCACTCCGGTTGGTGCTCTTAAAATTTCTTCATTTTATAGTTATTTTCTGAATAGCCACAGTGAACAAACGCAGATTAAGTCAGTTGACGTGTTTCAGCCTATAAGGCCTTAGTCATAACCCAATTTAGAATAGTTCAATGTTTTGATCTTAGCCATTTTTTGATGCTTTTAGCTGTGTGTTTTGGGTCATTATCCTGTTGGAGGACCCATGACATGAAAGTGAGATAGCCCTTTCTTACAGCAAAAAAAAGAAGGAGAGAAAATCGCCACTACCCAAGAGTAGCATTATTAAAGCATATTGGTAAAATGAAAAACAATAAATATGCACTCACAATTGAAAGACATTAAAAAGCGTATCAACAAGTCTCCAGCAGGTAGTTTGACAAAGGGGGCCACACCCCAAAATGCATAGCCATGCCCATCGACACCACACTAACATCATGACAGCCATTTTGTGGGCCTACAACACTTCCCTGCTGTCCACAGTGGTTCTCATCTATGTGATCTACACATTCAGTCTGCTAGTATATAATTTTTTTGTGATCTCCTTTCTGATTTATGATCACCTTGCCCAGTGGACAACTTTTTCCTTTGCTTTCTCAGGTCCAGGTTTAGTGTGGTGCACACAATGATAGGAAGAGTAACTACTGAAGAACAGGCCTTATTCTAATGCCCTGTACACACGACTGGTTTTCCCATCGGAATAAACTCTGAAGGTTTTTCCGACGGAGTTCCGACGGAATTCCGCTCAAGCTGTCTTGCATACACACGATCACACCAAATTCCAACCATCCAGAACGCGGTGACGTACAACACGTACGACGGGACTAGAAAACGGAAGCTCAATAGCCAGTAGCCAATAGCTTCTGTCTCGTACTTTCTTCAGAGCATGCCTCGTTTTTGGTATGTCGGAACAGCACACAGACGATTGGTTTTCCCGATAGGAATTGGTTCTGTCGGAAAAATTTAGAACATGTTCTCTTGCTAGGTCCGTCAGAACTTTCGACGTAAAAAGTCCGATGGGGCATACACACGATCGGAATATACGATGAAAAGCTCCCATCGGACTTTTTCTGTCGGACATTCTGCTCGTGTGTACACGGCATGACATTTTTGTTTACATGTACAAATCAGGATTTTTTGGTAGAAAATTAGTTAGAGGCCCCAGAGAATAATAGTGGGTTTTGCAATTTTTAATGTCACACAGTATTTGCACAGCGTTTTTTTCAAATGCATTTTGTTTTAAAAAATATCCTTTTTTTTTTTTATTATTGCAAAAAAAACACAATACATAACCCAATTTTGGGGAAAATATAAAAGTTGATGTTACGCCGAGTGAATAGATACTAAACATGTCACGTTTTAAAACTTTGCACCCCTGTGGAATAGTGACAAACTATGTAAATCTTACTATCCATAGGTGAAACTTTAAAAGCTTTTACAGGTTACCATTTTACACAGGAGGTCTGGTGCTAGAATTACTGTCCATGATCTGAGGTTCGCGGTGAAACCTCACATGTCTGAGACGATCACTGTGTGCATGCATGACCGGGTGTGCATTCGCATTTGCACGCGAGCATGGGGGGAAGAATGGAAACACGTTATGTTTTTTTTAATTATTATTTATTTATTTTTATAATATTGCTTTTAAAAAAAAAATTATTGTTGTTAGAAGGAATGTAAACATCCTTGTGATAGCAATAGGTATGTGACATACCTAGGGGTGTATAGGACCCCAAATCCCTCCTCTGCACTTAAAAGCATTTGATCACACCAAGATCGGTGTGATCAAATGCTATCCTTTTTTTAAAAATGGCGCTGTTTACACCCAGGTAAACAGGAAGTGATATCAGGTCACTGCTTCTGGGTTACTACATTACAGAGCCAAACAATGCTGACCCGGTCTTTGTTCGGCTCTGTGATCAGCCAGTCGATCGGGACTCCCTTCCGGTGGAACGGAAGATCCTGCTATAGCCATAAAAGGCGGCTGGAGGGGCAGGGTACGTCTCCTCCCAATGCTTGTAAACGCAAAAAAAAGCAATCCAGCGGCTAGTTAGCTGCCAGGATTGCTTTTACAAGAGAGCGACCCCTACAGCTACAGGCATCATCCCGCTATAACCACTTGAAGTCCAGCGACGTACAGGTATCATCGCTGCTAAGCAAGTGATTAAATAGGCTGACTGACTGGATACAAGAGTGAAGACACATGCAACTTTTGTTTACGGAGTAACTCTTTCCTCAAAAATACGTAATTTTACTTTAAATCGGAGTTCCAGTCTCCTTGTCAATTAAAAAAAAAAAAGCACCCCCATGATTTTCAGTGCTATTGAAAGTGTAAACTGTTACCAGTGTAATCATTTATGTGGCTTATAAATCTTCGTTTACTCAGTGTCCCTGGTATGCAGACAGTGGCCATTGCTACTGTGGGCATCTGAAGCCCCCTCGTACTAGTTTCCGGGATTTGGTGCAGCCGGCTACCCAGCATTCACATTCCGATCTCACGCCTGCGCAGTCAAGACACAGTGCAATGTGTTAATTGCAGAAATTACGCAATGGCAGCGGAGGTTGCCCCTCATATCTTGACTCCTATTGACTCCTGGGATATCAGTGTCATCAATCCCAGGAGTCAATGAGAGTCAAGATTTGACATACATCGCCGCAGTGACTAGGGCCAGAAGTGGAGGGAATTTTAAGAAAAAAGGTAACTAAACAAAAAAAAAAACCAATAGCCAAAGATTACAGGCACAAGTATCGGCTACCAGTGGAGCCGTGGTTGTAAGAAAGGGTGGAACTCCGCTTTAAATTTATATTACATAGATGAAAAATTTTGACTTGGACAAGGTTTAATAAAAAGCCCTTATCTTTTCAACTAATAATTTATATAACATATAAGAATATACAGCTGTGGCCAAATGTTTTGAGAATTACACAAATATTAGTTTTCACAAAGTCTGCTGCTTCAGTGTTTTTAGATCTTTTGTCAGATGTTACTATGGTATACTAAAGTACAGGGCTTTTTTCCTCAAACAATAGGTGCTGGAACTTAACCACGGCCCCACAAAACCCCTCCCCCTACACACACCCTCCAAATCACATCAAATAGTGGGTGTGTTCAGTCAAATTTCACGAAAACAGTAGGAGGGTCTTAAAGGGGCATTAAATACCAGGATTGCATTACATACAGAGTGCAGAGCTGTCACTTGTAAACACAGAAACCAGACTTCTGTGTTTACAAGTGATTGTGGTGAGCAGGCACCAAAGGGTCTGAGCCAGAGGTGGTGGAACTGAGTTCCACCAAGTTCCCTCTGAAAAAAGCCCTGCTGAAGTATGATTACAAGCATTTCATAAGTGTCAAAGGCTTGTATTGACAATTACATTAAGTTTATGCAAAAGAGTCAATTTTTGCAGTGTTGAGACTTCTTTTTCAAGACCTCTACAATTCACCTTGGCATGCTGTCAATTAACTTCTGGGCCACATCCTGACTGATGGCAGCCCATTCTTGCATAACCAATGCTTGGAGTTTGTCAGAATTTGTGGGGGGGGGGGGGTTTGTTCACCTGCCTCTTGAGGATTGACCACAAGTTCTCAATGGGATTAAGGTCTAGGGCATTTCCTGGCCAAATTTCCAATATTTTGTTCCCTAAGCCACTTAGTTATCATTTTTGCCTTATGGCAAGGTGCTCCATCATGCTGGAAAATGTATTGTTTGTCACCCAGCTGTTCTTGGATGGTTGGGTGAAGTTGCTCTCGGAGAATGTTTTTGTACCATTCTTTATTCATGGCTGTGTTCTTTGTGAGAACGAAATTGTGAGTGAACCCACTCCCTTGGCTGAGAAGCAACCCCACACACGAATGATTTTTTTATGGGAATAGGTTCATTTTTATGGCAAAGAGGGACTTTACAATTAATTGCAATTCCTCTGATCACTCTTCATAATATTCTGGAGTATATGCAAATTGCCATCATGAAAACCGAGGCAGCAGACTTTGTGAAAATTAATATTTGTGCAATTCTCAATACTTTTGGCCATGGCTGTAAAATTCATACAATCTCTTCATTTTTTTTTTGTATCTGTATTAGTGTGATGTACATTCACATTGCTTTTAGTATCATCCAGCTTCTTCATAAAAATGAGTCAATCTTTCAGCTTTAGTGTATAATTCTTCCTGTTATCCCATAGACCACTACTTGTTCTGTTCTCTGTCCTCCACCCCCAGTCTCCTGGATATACAATGGCTCTCTCCTCCCTCGCTTCCTTTACTCACATCCTGCCAAAATCACACAGCTGGGTCAGTGTCCTCTCACAGGCACTATAACAAAGCAAGGTGGGGTAGTACCTCTGCCACTGAGCCCAGGTATGGTGAATGTGCCATCTCTCCTTACCCCTGGAGGGGAGAAATGGAGAGGTGCTGTGGATCACTGAGTAGACTTTACCGCAGAATTTCTCTTTCCTGCTGTCATCACGGGGACACAGAAAAACAAGTGAGTACAGAACAAAGAAATTGGAAGTTCCTATTTTGGGCTCTATGCAAACAGAACTTGTGGCTGTACTTTTGTATATTTATATAAGAGCTGTTAGACACAGCTATTATTGTGACATGTTAAAGATAGTTTAGCGCTGTTCATTTTAGAGGAAATATCTTGAGAATACCAAAGCAGTACAGAATTTAGCTTTCCGAGAGCCTAGTTTCTTTTAAATACCATGAACAGGCTTAAAGGGACACTAAACAATATTATTATTATATCTTTATTCTCAAAAAATAATCCATACACACCCACTACTTAATAGCTCTGTATTCTATTTTTCATGAAATGATTACTTACTGTATTTTCCTACTCCTTGTATCATCCTCCATGAGCTTACAAATCTCTTCTTTTATTCCCTCACTTTCATTGGTTGGAACAAGCATTGTATGTGGGTTGGGATTTAGTGCACTACTGTATGCACACTGCAAATCCAATAGTACATAGTCCATCAGCATCATCAAGAGAGGATGGCTACATTCATTGGGTCCATGAAGAATAAACGTAGCCACCCTCTAAAAGGAAGTCAGATCACAGCAGCATAAAAAACAAAAAAGAAATGTTGAGATTTGGATGCTGAGAGCAATAGAAGGTACTTTTCAGTGTTAATAATAAATACTTGAATATAATTACTTTTTCCTAAATCAGAGTTAAGTATCACTTTACAAAAGTGCTGAGATGCCACAATCTCATAGAAGATAGGTAAAGTGATTGTAAAGGAAAACATTTAAAAAAAAAAAATAACAAACAACATGCTTACCTGCTCAGTGCAGTGGTTTTGCACAGAGCAGCCCCAATTCTCCTTTTCTCAGGTCCCCGCACCAGCCTCTCTAGCTGTAATTGACAGCAGTGGAAGCCAATGACTCCTGCTGCTGCATCTCAGCCAATCAGGAGGGAAAGACCCGGGAGAGCCTCGGTTCTCATGCATATTGCTGGATCGAGATCAGTCTTAGGTAAGTATTGGGGGGGCTGAGGGGGAAGCTGCACACAGAAGGTTTTTTATCTTCATGCGTAGAATGCATAAAGGTAAAAAACCTTCAGCCTTAACAACCACTTTAAAGCTGACCTCCAGCCTCACCTTCCATCATGGACAAGTGAACAGGCTTCTCCGCTGTACTCACTTTGCTTTCTTTCTCACAATGTGCATTAGAAGCTGCAGCATATCAGATAAAGCCTTCCTCATTTCCTGGCTGGAGGACATCCAACATCATCTGTGGCTTTCCGCCCTAGCCTGACTGTCCCTGGCCAAACCCTTTCATTCATTGGATTTCAGTTTTTTTAATCATAGAGGCTCAAGATTACATGTAGGTGTTACTACAGCTTCCTGTTTTCCGGAAGCTACGTACAGCACCATGCTAACCCCTCCCATCTGTTATGATCTGCCTGCATTGCATAGAGAAGTAAACAGACATGGTGATGATGTCCCTGGCTCCAGAATAATGTATGAAATTAAGACTGAAAAGGCTTTATTTAAAAGGGTTCTAAAGGCAGAAAGTTTTTTACCTTAATGCATTCTATGGAGGCTAAGAGGCTTGCTATGCGGGGCACTCAGCAGGGGGGAGGAGCCAGGAATGCTGGCAGGGGTCCCTAAAAAAAGAGGATTGGGCTGCTTTGTGCAGAACCATTGCACAGAGCAGCTAAGTTTAACATGTTTTTTAAATTAAAAAAAAGCCTTTAGTATTACTTTAAACATTTAAATATCATGTTGATGAAGGGGGACGTTAAAACAAGGAAAGGCAAAATATAAGCATATTATACTGCAGCTTTAAGCTCGGTTCACACATGGGCGGCACGACTTGCAGGTCGCCTCAGCGAGGCGACCTGCAAACGACTGCGGGGCGACTTGCGAGACGACTTCTGCATAGAAGTCTATGCAAGTCGCCCCAAGTCGCCCCCAAAGTAATACAGGAACCTTTTTCTAAGTCGGAGCGACTTGCGTCGCTCCAATTAGAACGGTTCCATAGCACAGAACGGGAGGCGACTTGTCAGGCGACTAGGTCGCCTGACAAGTCGCCCCAGTGTGAACCGAGCATTAACCTCCAATTTATGAACAGATATCTCTAAACATAGTTAAAGTGTATCTAATATTTGGATAGCGTTAGGGGGTTCAAACCTCCAGTTTAGGTGCTGTCTGTGTCCCTGTTAGAGACAATTCATCTCTTTATTTGTCCTGGTGACCATGGACATCAGGTCTGAAAACGAGGAAAAACTGAACATTTTGAGATGTCACCAGAAAAAGAAATAGAGGAGATATCTTCCAATAAGGACACTTGTTGCGATGACAACTGTCTAAGAGGGCACTTCCCTGACTTTAGACTTTCTCTCACTTCATTTTGTGTCTACAGGACAGGAAATGAAGGTAAATCTAGCCAATAGTACACAAATTGCAAAAAATAAATAAAAATAAGATGGATTTTAACTATTCCCTTCTCTATCCAAATCGGAAAAAAAAAGTTTAGATAGATTTCATAAAATCCCACTGAATGAAATCTTTATTGCTGAAAGATATATCCATAGATCTTAAAGAGCAGAATTGTATATTTTGTCATATTGTTGATACTAAAGAAAAAAGACAGATGCTGCTGTGAATTGTGTTGGTGTTTCACATAGAATTTTGTGACCTATGAGATCATGTCAACGGCTTTCCCATCTTTAGGGGAGGGTTGTGAACAATGAGTGGAAAAAATTCTTGTATTAATGGAAAACTTTTCTCATAGAAACCACAAGGCTGTCATTGCTAACTTCTCAATCTGTTAATGTTAGTTGCCTGCCTGTCATGCAGACCTTCTCTCTCTAATAATTTAAATTACTAAGAACATGTATGAGGATAAGAACTTCTTACACTACCCTGATTTTGCTGATAGGTAAACCTGTTTTACGTCAGTGAGTCCGAAAGTACTAAACAGAATTCAGTTAATATAGGAGCCAAAAAATGTAATTTTCAGGAGTAGAAGAACTTCATAGATTTATTTCAAGAAGGTTTAAACATCTTTCAATTATTAAAGCATTTTACTATTTTATTCTAGCCTATCACCAGTAGATAGAAAGATAAACGACTTAGTAAGCCCTTCTAGACATAAATTCTACTGATGAAGTCAGAAATGATCATGGCATGGGAATGTCTATATGGTCAGAATAAATCAAACCAAGTTTTTGATTTATAAATAGAGGTTATCAGTTTTTATAGTAACAGGAGACAGATGGTGACCACAAGGCCAGGTGGGACCACCCTTGTTGTAGGTTTCCCACAATGGGCGCTGCAGAGATTTGAAACATAAGAAGCATCCTTTTAAATGTCCTCTTGTTAGAGTTGTGATTGACTAATGTCTGTCTTAAATAGAAACATGCTTGGGACATCTAGTGTTCCTACATGTTTCTTTAAGGAGACAGCATCCCAACTTGCCTCTGCTCCAAAGTACTTATTCTAACTGACGCGCTTAATTTGTGGCAGCCATCATATCTTGTGACATCACTAGAGATGAGCGAAACTGCCCTGGGTTCGGTTTGGGTAGGGTTTAGTGAGCTTCAAAGAAGTTCAGATGCTGAACTTGAACCCTTTTTTTTTTGGGCTAATAGGTAAGAGGTTGTAAGGAATAAAAAACATGAGAGGTGTACACTAATGTAGGCAAAGAACAGTGATTTTTTTAAATGTTTGAAGCGAAACATTAAAATTGCCCAAATCTTTTAAATAATACCTTAAAATGGTTCTAAAGTCTGAAGGGTTTTTTACGTGAATGCATTGTCTGCATTCAGGTAAAAAACTTTCTAAGTGCAAACCCCCCCTTCCCCCCCCTCCAAGCCCCCCCCCCTTATACATACCTGAGCCTGATCTTGATCCAGCAATGTGCACAAGAGCAGCGGCTCTCCCCCTCCTCACTGGCTCAGAGACAGCAGCTGGAGCTGTCAATCACAGCCAGTGAAGAGGGAGCAGTGGGGCTGAGCTGTGTTCTGTGTGTCTAATGGACACAGAGTCAGCTCAGGAGCGAGCCCACATGAGTGCTCCCTTAGCAATTGGTGGGGGAGGGGGGAAGGCTTTGAGTCTGGATGGCCAGAATTCTGAACGAACATTTGTACAAACATTTGACAAATACCATTCTCTACGTTTTATTTGCTTTTAACATTCAATTTTTGAATTAATGGACTTTACAGACTAAATGCTGCATATACTGTTAGAAATGTGTTAGTTTAGCAAATATTTCCCACCCTTCTCTATTCATCTTCCTCAACATTGCGGTTGAAAACGAACATTGATTTGACTCCACTAACAATTAGACAGTTGAATAACCGTTTTTAAAACTAAAAATTTCAAACAAAAGGCTACTAGTATATGGCCAGCTTCAGCTCTAGACACGTTAAATACCTGATCACTACTTTCCCCGAGATAAGTTGATACTGACTTCCTGCTCCCCCACACCCTCACCCTATTTTTTGTTGAAACCATTTGTAAGTTTAGCCAACATAAGCATACAAATTAATAGTGCAGACAGCAATGACAGCATGCCCTGAGCATGATTCATGTTGTGTCTACACAGTCAACCATTTACTAAATTCTACGGTAACTGTTCCAACATTATCAGTTTGCAGTTGTTTTGCTACATATGTATACTTCTTTATTTAAACCCAATAAAAAAATGTGGCTTCAGTGCCAGCTGTAATATTTCTTTAACAAATGTGAAAAATAAATAAATTGTTATTCCTTGCTTCCAACTCCAGCCTAATTGTGAATGTAAAGGTTTGAACCTTTTAGTTTCTGTAATCATTAGGGAAATATTCCCTCAATTCTTGTGTGGTCATGGAGTCTGGAAATGATCTAAATCTAGTCCAATGACGGTACAGACTGTAGTAAAACATCCTAGCAAAGTAGAGTGGGGAAGGGTGCAGGGAACCGGTGTGAGGTGGTATTGGTGTCTGTGTTCCCGCTGTGAAGATCTCCTCACTTCCAGTTTTGGTCACCAGGACAGGAAGTGAAGTGGAATGTCCCCAATAGGGACAGAGGCAACATTAAACCTGATAGAACTTATAACCCTTCCCCACTCTAAACAAAACAAATTAATGTATTTTGGCTGCAGTTGGCTTTTAAACTTCCTTTCTCGCCACTTTTTTTTTTTTTTTTTTAAACAAATTGTTTAATCTTACTTCATATTCTACATTTTCCCTTTTTATTTCTTTGAAATGCATAATTTGAAACCAATGTTGTATGCCAACATAATTAATTTTTTCTCAAGACTTTTATAAGAATCCATAGTCTGCCAGTACTAGTTTAGTGCCTTTTAATTGAAGTACTAAAGCAAAACTGAACCGCAGATGGTTTAAATTACTGGAATGTTCAAAGCAAATATGTTTTTGTATTTAAATGGCTGAGTTGCTGAGTAAGAAGAAAAGTCCCCCCCTGATTCACAGGAAGGTGATGCAGAACAGGGATTATACATAGTAATACTAAGGATGTCATATATAGCAAAGGAAATGTGACGGGAAATCTGCCCTTGATTCCTGTTTTGTGCACATTCCTAAGCAAAGTAATATGAGGTCCCTTTTCAAGATATCTATTAAATGATACTCATTACCCAGCAGAAGATACAGTATTTTATTAAGGCACAATTTGAATGTTGTTGTTACATCTTTTTAAGCAGTTATTTTGCCTTTGGCCTCTAATTGACAACATAATCACAGCATTCATATTGTTTAAAAAGTATTCCAAATGTTAGTTGCACATATACAGGGGTGTTGCTTGGACTGTGAAAGACATAGGGAACCTGTGAGCAACCCCAAATGCTGTATGTGGCCAGAGTGGGAAAGGCTTAAAGGGGTATGAATAAATAAAACCTGAGCTATTCTATTACATATGCTTCTCTGCACACAGCCTACCTTAAAAAAGAACTTTGACAGTATATAATGTGCTTAGAGTTCAGTGGTCAGGGGTCTGGGTAAAAAGTACAGGAAATTCACCCAATGGGGTCAAATTTTTAACCCTGCAGGTTAATAAAAAAAGAAACTAGAAATGATAAATACATAATTGTGAGTACTTGATCCTAAAAATCTCCAGGGGCTCATTCACACCAGCCCACATGCTAAAATGCATGGAGGCTTGTATCTGCTCTGTAGGGGCGGTGCTTTTCGTTGTTACAACGCAATGCATTGTTTTCCTTTTTGTTGTGGTATAAACAGGGTACATAGTCAACAATTGTTTCATATGGGCCTTTGCAGTTAGCCTGCATTGATCTATACAAGTGAATGCAAATCAAAACAGCTTCAAAGAGATTGGGTGAATGAGCCTCACTACCTTCATCAGTTAGAGTTCTAAGAATCACCACCTATAATATGTTATATCAAAAAATGTCATCTAGAAGTCCAGAAAAATTATATATTTGTGAATCTTACCCTTTGACACAAGCAGACTGATGGGGTCCGCCTGCCAGTTTTTCAGGCAGACCTGATCGGACCCTCCATTGTCTTCTATGGAGCAGTAGGTGTAAACAGACATGTGTCCGTCTACACCCGCCGACATCCAGTCTGATCCACTAAAAACAGACAGATGGAGATCCCTTTCATCTATCAGATCAGATGACAGTTGGGTGTAAACGGACAGGTCTGTTTACATCCAACCCCCATAGAGGAGAGTGGGTTGTGTCTGTGTCCACTCTACATCAGCAAGCAGACATGGACTAGTCACCCGCCTGTTCAGCGGGGATTAGTGTATAGATCACCCGCTGAGCAGGCAGACTCTAAGTAGAGGCCGTCCCATGTGAAAAGGGCCTTAGATATAGACTATCCCCATGATTTAGATTTTACATGTTTCCTGTTTAAACACAATGATATATAAAAAGTATAAACAGTCAATATCACATTCTGATTAAATTCTGTGCAAAATTCCATGGATCACAGGAAAGAAAATCCTTCACTTCCCCCATCAAGACAGTTATGGTTGATGGGGGAATCCCTTCCACAGAGCCAGAGCTATTGTGTTCTCTCCGGGGGGGTTGGGGGGGGGGATGGGAGCCATCACTGCCGAGAGAACACAGTGATTACTGCTAGCAGCTATAGCCACTGGCAGTAATCACATGCTAGAAATCCGGCATGCTGGTTGTACCCAAGTCCCAAATGGATCAACTTGGGTACAATAAGCCTGCACATAGATGGATCGAATCTTGGCTGAGATCGAACTATCTATTGACAGCTTTAGTAGCAAGGATCTAATTTTCATATGCTTCAATTTATTGTTCAACTTCTAATTTGCTAAACTTGGGTCTGCCCCTAAAACAGAGGTTCTCAGACTTTCTAAACAAAGGGCCAGTTTACTGTTCTTCAAATCTTAGGGGGATAAACTGTGGCCTGTGGCCAAACAATGGTCAGACTCATTGGTCAGTGGAAATAAAAAATGCCCTAGAGTTGGTGAACAGTGGAAGTAAAAAAGGGCCTAGCACCTGTGATTAGTGGGAGGAGAAACTGAGCCTCATCGCTGGTGTCAGTGGGAGCAATAATGGCCAATGTTGGTATCAGTGGGACAAATAATGTCCCATTGTTGACATCAGTGAGAGGAACAGTGCCCACTGCTGGTGTCAGTGGGTAGAATAGTGCCCCATTGTTGATGTTAGAGGAATGAATAGTGCCAGAAGAACATTTTAAAAGTAAGCAAAGTGCCGCAGTTTGAGGGCCGCTGCCTAATAGGCTCAAAAACCTAACTATGTTAAATTTCTGACTGTTTTATCCAATTTAGTTTGTTTATATTTAATCATTATGTAAATCAGTGAAAAGTCTTGATCCAATCCAGTTTAACACTCTCATAATATTGAAATAAGGGAAATTTTATTTTTCTTTGCCCATGTGGTATCCTCCGTACAATTTTTTATTCATCGAGGATTGTTACATCCTATTTTTTCATCTACTTGATTAACATTCTGTGCAACTTTTAAAAAGGCATTTTTCATGTCATTCCGATAATCAATAGCAGGTGGTTTTAACATATTGTACCTGTAGAATTTGAGTAGATGAGATTTGTGAGAGAATTGTCTCTTGTGCCCTAAAACATCTGCTGCTTGACAAAACCGCCATGTGCTGTATCTCCATCTTGAATAAACTAGTAAAGTCCCTTTGTTCGTTGCTGTTGTCTCACAATAACATCTGGGGTCAGTAAGTTGAGTATGGACGCAATCTCCACATATTCAAATCAAAGTACTGCTACTGCGTGGAATGCCAACCTCCCTCTTACTTTGGTTTCAATGCAAGATCAAAGCTTGGGATTGTTAACACATTGAAGAAAATACCAATCCACACACAGAACTGTCAAGTCACAGTGTCTTTATTGAAAATTAGGCATATGGCTAACAAATTGTATGATTTGTTGTGCTACACATACAAATGCTTAATTGTAAAGCCAACGTATCCCAGTTGCTGTGGGATTAAATAGTCACATCATCTTATCAGCTGCAACTCACATAGATGGCACTTTTAGACTTAGTTTACACTTGCGATGGCGGGGCATTGGATGGGGGTGTACACATGTCTCTGCTGTGATGCTTTGCATTGTGGTGAGACAAAAATAATTCCTGCAGTCTCATTTGGTGAGCAGTTTATAAAAATCAGTTAAAGGGATTGTAAACCATTATCTTTTAAAACAACCCATCCATTCTGTTTAAAATTGAAATAAAAGGCAAAGCATGCTTATGTATACAGCAGGTATAAAAAACATTATAAATGCCTTTCTTTATTTCCTTTTTAATTTTTTTTTTTATAAGACATCACATGCTCTCTTTTCCCTCTATTCTTAGCTGCATAAGAGCTGGGGGAGGAGAAATAGCAGTACACTGAACAGAACACCAAGTATTTCACACAAAGGAAGCAATACAAAGAGAACAGGATACTTTTTCATACAAGTACATGGTACAGCAGGCACATATCAGGAATATGAAATGCTGGGGTAACGAACAATTTAACTATGGAAGTCACCCTTCAAAATAGTATACAAACGCTCAATTGAAGTTATATACATTGTATAACCAGCAATCTTAGTTTGCAGGTCTCGAGCACCATAAATCAAATAGAATTGACGATCCTAAATCACATGAGCCACTGTCTACCCACAGAATGGGTGACAATACCCAATAACTGAGTTTTTCAAAAGCCTGTAAATCAAACAGAATTGGCCATGATAAATCATATTAACTGTCCACCCACAAAGTGGGTGACATTATCCCGAATAAGGGTAATGTAAGAGGGTGGGCTAAAAGCTTGCAGTTTGCTGTTGTAGATAAAATGTTTAAAAGCCCTTATTGAAAGTCTTTTGCAAATGTAAGACTACTTCATTATTCAAAATGTCAGTTACCATTCTTGTAATCAGCTGTGCCTCACTCAGTTCAGCAGCAATTGCATCCACTCTCAGCTCTCACCCTGAAATAAATGAGACAGAATCAGAATCCATCAGACCAACCAAAATTCCTAATTTTTTTATATACTATAAATTAAGTTAAATTTGTATAAAAAAAATGGGGTGAAATCGAGGTTGACAATCCACTAGGCCCAATTCTTTCATTTTGTGTCCCTGAGTGGGGAAGCACATAAGATGCACACAGGTGAGGAAGGGGAGCACACTCCATGTAAAATTACACAATCAATAGGGTGAAGCATGTCCTATTTCAAATGCCACTTCATGTGTTGCCATATCTCTTTAGACCCAGTCTGTCCAGACAGTATGGTCACCTGCTGACATGGCACCATCTACAGACTGCTTAACCGTTCAATAAAACACATAAGTTGAATCCAATTCAATTCTACATTAACTATTGCAGTACAGAGGATAATTTTGCAGTCTTTTGAAGTGTAAGAAGACAATATGGGGGTTATTTACTAAAGGAAAATCCACTTTGCACTGCAAGTGCACTTGGAAGTAAAGTCCCTGTAGATCCGAGGGGGACATGCAAGGAAAATAAAAAATAGCATTTTTAGCTTGCACATGATTGGATAATAAAATCAACAGAGCTTACACTCATTTCAGATCTACCCCTTAGATTTAGAGTGACTGCACTTCCAAGTGCACTTTCAGTGCACTTTCAAGTGCACTTGCAGTGCAAACTGGATTTGCCTTTCGTAAATAACCCCCAATGTCTTTCCTAACCCTGTCTCTGTAAATAACTCACATTGACTGAAGGAACATGGAAGAATTGGGGAGGGTCTAACTAAGACCAAGCTTCAATTACAAACAGTGCAGCTCTTAAATAGACAATTAATGGATAATTAGTGAACAATTAATAACCAAAAATGACACAATAATGAGTGAAGAAATTAATAAATGTGTGACTCCAATTATGGAGAAGGAAGCAACTAAAAAAGTCCAAAGTGAGAAGGATTCAAACAGCTAATCAGGATAATAGTCCCACATGCCGTGATGGAAGCTGGAAATCACAGGAAAGTCAAAGTGTCACCAACCAAGCTCATGCTGCGCTTAGTGGAACATGTGTGACCCCCTTAATAAGAGTGGTCTATGTGCACTTTATTTACAACATCACAGCCATCGTCCCAGGTTATACAAACCATCCTCTAAACCTCCAGGTAGCAAACACCTTAGGGAATATGGCACTCAATAGCCTCATTAGCTGATATAGTCTCGTTGTGACCCAGGTTCCCAAACAGGGTTAGAATCTATAGTGGAGGCATAAAATGAAAGGATACTCCACGTAGTGTACTGTATTACTGCGTGTTAAAATCAATTTAATATATAAAATTACACGCAAATGGGTAGATCACAAATAGACATGAAAAATTACAGAAACTGAACTACCTCCAGAGAACAAAATGGCCTTTGCGCATGTGTGGTAGCGTGTGTGCGTGGCTCCACCCAGGACCAAGATAACTAGTCCTGAAAAAGAAGGGAGGACAGAAGAAGATGCCAAAATCACATTAGTAAACAAGCTGCAGTGGCCCAAAACCTCCACTAGATATCAGCATACTACAAAAAATGAAAACCTCATGCAGTTCAATACAAGACAAAAAGTACATGAAAGTGGGGCAAAACAAAGCATAACCCATAAACAAACAAAATCAGGGCAGAGTTAATACCCAGGATAAAAGTTGTAACGAGTTGCAGTAGAGCTTAATCTAGACAGGGTTCGAGGCATGATCTCAAGAATCAGGCCACGGTAACAGTGAAGGACATAATACATAAAAAGTAATATAAATCCAGAAAAACAATTGATAAACAAGTTGAGATGCCAGGCCTGAATACACAGGGTAGGAGACGAAGCAGAGGCAGAATGGCAAATCTAAATATGGTAACAGCAAAATGAGTAATGTAAATATAGGAGCTGAGATGCAGACATGATTACTCAGGATGTCATACAATGTACCATCAATCTCTTCAGGAAGTAGGCTTCCTTATACACCCTCTGAGGTTGTTGAATTGAGGCGTAGTGGAGGAAAGGGCAGAGATAAAAACTGAGCAGATACAAAATGGACCAATACACAACAAACAAAGACATACAAGCTGATCAGACCAGACATAAAATGAAAAGAATTAGGAGGTGAAACACAATGGTCCCAGAAATGAGTCCAACCAAATTCTCATACAAGCGATCTGATTTAATACCAAAGCATAAACTGCAATCTACCCCAGGCACCCTAGTATTATCTGCAGTCCTAACTCTATAAATTTTAAGAGCCTCTATAGTAGGAGCACATACAATATATAATAATAGATAGATTTAAGGAGCCTTTAAGGAGGAGTAGACACCCTCCAGGCATAGCTGCTCGCAGTCTATATATTATTAGATATTTAGACATGAGAATTCAGTTTGTTTCAGGCTAGCTGGTAAGTTGAGCTGGGAATTTCCTTTTTTTTTGTTTAAGATGTGTCACCCTTCCATGTGCTCCTTGCTGTTAAGGCCAGTTATACAGTAGGTTGGGGCAGTTGTCGTTTGTTTTTACTGTCTGTAATTTGGTGAGGTTGTTGCAATGGACACCTTCACTGCCATTGTGCTATTTGCTGTGTGTCCAGTGCGCCCCTGTGCCTTTAAGAAGGAGTGGTCTCCCTCCAGGCATACCTGCCCTCAATCTATCCATTATTATATACAGTATGTGCTCCTACTATGGATGCTTTCAAAATTTATAGAGTTTGGACTACAGGTAATACTAGGGTGCCGTGAAGCGACCTTTGCAGCTTACGTATATATTTGCAAATCTGTGCAAACAAACCCCTGTTTTTAACATGAACTGTTATGCCCTGTACACACGGTTGGATTTTCCAACGGAAAATGTGTGATAGGACCTTGTTGTCGGAAATTCCGATCGTGTGTGGGCTCCATCACACATTTTCCATTGGAATTTCCGACACACAAAGTTTGAGAGCTTGCTATAAAATTTTCCAACAACAAAATCCGTTGTCGGAAATTCCGATCGTATGTGCACAAATCCGACGCACAAAGTGCCACGCATGCTCAGAATAAATTAAGAGACAAAAGCTATTGGCTACTGCCCCGTTTATAGTCCCGACGTACGTGTTTTACTTCACCGCGTTCAGAACGATCGGATTTTCCGATAACTTTGTGTGACCGTGTGTATGCAAAACAAGTTTGAGTCAACATCCGTCGGAAAAAATCCATGGACTTTGTTGTTGGAATGTCCGATCAATGTCCGACCGTGTGTCTGGGGCATTAGACGGGACAATCCGGTTTGTTGCAGGCTGGCTGGTAAGTTGAGCTGGGAATTTTTCTTTGTTTTAGATTCCCCCATCAACACTGACTGTGCTGATGGGGGAATCAAGCAATTTTCTTTCTTTCAAAATGTGGTTGAAGGAAATAAAATTGTATAATGTATGGCTTGCTTTATATATGCAGCTGTCTTGTAACCAATAATTTTTTGTACTTTTGGATTTATGTCAATTGTTTTATGAGCATTCAATAAAAAATATTGAACAAGGAAGGAAAATTCACAAGTTACAATGATGAGGAACATAGATAATTTTTTTTCCCATGCAGGGTTAATGAGTTATCACCTGTAGAATAGTAATAATAATAATGCACAACAACAAAATATTATTACCAAAAATTCACTCAAAATCATTAAAAAATAATATTATTTTTATATTATTTATTTCTAATGATTTTTGTTTGAGAATTTTGGGTAATTGATTTTTTTTCCTTGTCAAAAGAAGTTTATTGAGTATACAATGTTATAAAGATACATAAAGTAAGTTTACAAGGATCTATAAAGTAAGCTCATTGTTTTACAGTAGGGTTTATATAGGTAAATATCATGAAATTTCAAATATTAAACATTGGGTTCACGTAAACCTAAATTAAAGATATATATCATTTCCTTAGTTACTTTTGTAGGTATTTAAATGATTTATACCTACTATACATATTGTTTACAAGTAGAGTGTATATAGGTCAAATAAATTCTGATAATGAGCTTTAATCGTAAGGTGGAGAAAAGGAAAGAGAAAGAAGAAAAAGGGTTGAAAGGTAGAGGTATGGTCCACAAGGTTGTCCCGCTTGTCAGTTTATTATTCTTTTTAGTTCTCTTTGAAGCCTTAGAATGGGTGTCTCTGTAAGTCATTTAATCTGTTACCATGGCAATAGGACAGAGTCATTGAAGTTTGACAGGAACTGTTGTTTTATTCAAGGATGCCAAAGTTTTTCAAATTTTGGAATTTGATTTTGATCGATGGCTACCATCTTAGCATGGGACATTGTATTATTCATTCTGTGAATTGTTTCTGCTAGTACCAATGTAGGAGATTTCCATGCCTTGGCCACTGTTTGTTTTGCAGCCGTTATTAGTTGGATCATAAGTTTGAATTGAGAGAGTGTTAACCATTCCGGTTTTAGATTAAGTAAAGTTAAATATGGATCTGGTTGTATTATTTTTTTAAATATTTTAGATGCAATCACAAAGACTTCCTTCCAGAAGGTTTGGATTACTGGGCACCTCTACCATATGTGTAAATATGTGCCTATTTCTGGGCATCCTCGAAAACAAAGAGCTGAGGTATTAGGTGAATATTTTGCCACTCTAGCGGGTACAAGGTGAAGATGACTTAGATGTGAGCAATATGTTAGACCAGTCCGTGTCTTCTAAAGTTCGTCCCAGGTCCTCCTCCCACCTCTGAACGTAAGAGGGTCTATTAAGATTTGCTACTCCATATAATTGATTATAAAGTGATGAAATTGTACCTTTAGCAAATGGATCTTTTGTACAAATTGATTCAAAAATGGATAATTGGGATAATGGTGTATCCCTCTTTAGGAATGGTGTATAGAAATTTTTGATTTGGAGATATCTAAATATCTCAGAGTTTGGTAGATCATATTTTTCTCTAAGCGATGGGAATGAAAGGAATGATTTAGATGCTATGAAGTCATTTAGTGTCTGAATGCCTGATGTTGTCCAAGCTTTAAAAGAATTTGGGTAGATCCATGCCGGATAAAAGGCCGGATTTCTGATAAAAGAAAGGAGAGGATTGTGTGGAGATTGTAACTGATATTTGGTTTTTAGTTTATCCCAGAGAGATAAGAAGTGTTTAGTTATGGGATTATGAATTTTAAAGCGGTCTTTAGGATCAAGCCATAATAAATTTGATATTAATGGAGGGTCATTTTCTGAAGCCTCTATAAATACCCATAATGGGATTTCCTGTTTTGCATGGTATTTGGACAGACTGGCAAAGTGTGCTGCTCTGTAGTAGTTAGTAAAATTAGGGTATCCCAGGCCTCCTTTATTTTTGGGAAGATGTAGTGTGTGTATAGGTATACGTGGTTTAGAAGAGCCCCATATAAACGAAGTTGCTCTTTTTTGTACTATTCTCAAAAAATAGGAAGGAATTGGAATAGGGAGGACGCTGAATAGATAAAGCAATTTGGGTAGAATAGTCATTTTGATTGCATTAATCTTCCCTATCCAGGATAAAGGAAGTTGCGACCATTGTTTTATTAGATTTGTGATCTGTCTTAATACAGGAGGATAATTGGTTGAGAATAAGTCAGAATGAGATGCTGTTAAATGAATTCCAAGATATGGGATTGATTTTTCTGCCCATGTGAATGGGAGTGCAGCCCTAGCCGGGATCAATTCCATGTTTGTGAGTGAAATATTAAGCACTAGGCATTTCTTAGGATTAATCATAAGGCCGGATAGGGCTGCAAATCCATCAAGAGCTGGTATTAAGTTAGGACCAGAGACCTGTGGTGATGATAGAAAAAGTAATATATCGTCTGCAAATATACATAATTTGTGTGTAATACCTCCTACTTCAATGCCAGTTATAGTTTGGTTTGTTCTGATGTATTGGGCCATGGGTTCGAGTATAAGGGCAAATAATAAGGGAGATAATGGGCAACCCTGTCAAGTACCTCTTTCGATATTAAAGGCTTCAGATTTGTATCCAGCATATTTTATATAGGCTTTGGGTTTATTATATAATGCTTTGATCCATGTTAAAAAGTGGGGTCCAAAACCCCATTTTTGTAATGAATATTGCATATATTGCCAGGATACTGTGTCAAATGCCCTCTTAATATCGAGAGATAGAAAACATAAAGGGATTTTCCGTTTTTTAGCAATATGTGCCAATAACACTGCCCTGCTTATATTATCGCCTGCTTGTCTATTTGACATGAAGCCTACTTGATCTCTATGTATTAATTTTCCTATAATGCTATTGAGGCCTTTTGCTATTATTTTTGCTAATAATTTAATATCGAGGTTTAACAGAGAGATAGGCCGATAATACACACAGGAAGTATCATCAGAAAGGGGTTTTGGGATCATACAAACAATTGCCATTAGTGTTTCTTGCCGAAAAGAATGTCCATCTAGAAGTTTGTTAAAAGTTTCAGTGAGAATGGGAGAGAGTATTTCTGAGAATGTTTTATAGTATAAAGCCGAGTAGCCGTCTGGGCCTGGTCTTTTGTTAAGTTTTAGGTCTTTTATGGCGTTAGCAACTTCATCTATAGTTATAGGCTCATCCAAACTGTTTTTTTGATTCTGAGATAACTCAGGTAAGGTTATTTTTGAGAAGAAGGATTCAGCCTCTGTAGGATTAAATTCATTGTTTGTCTTGTATAAAGTTGCGAGATGTGAGTGAAATTTATGGACTATTTTAACTGGATTACAAGTGTAAACATTTTTTGATAATTTCAAACGTATTGGTTTGAAAGATTTGTTAGTTGAATTTAATGCCCGAGCCAAATATGTACCTGGTTTGTTTGTATTCATGTAGAAATTGTGTTTGGAGCGTTTGAGGGATTTATCAACTGACTCAGTGAGAAATAGATCGTATTCCAATCTAGATTTTTGCAGATGAGATTTTGTACTCTGAGATGGATTATCTTGAAATGATTTGTAGGCTGCATTAAAATTGAGTTCTAGTTTTTTTGCTAGATTTTTGCGTTCCCGTTTAAATAGTGCCATTTGTCTTTGTATTGTACCACGCAAGACAGGCTTATGAGCTTCCCACAGTGTTATTGGGGAGATGTCTGTTGTATTATTAATTGATATGTATTCCTTTAAAGCTTGTTCAATGGCCATCTGATGTAGGTGGGTGTTTGAGCATTATGTCCGGTAAGTACCACGTTGGGTCATGCGCTTTTGGTATGGCTGAGGCTATAGTAGTGTATACTGCATTATGGTCAGACCACGGAATCGGAATTATATCTGATGCAATAATTTCTGGTATCATTCCTATTGTTAGAAAAATATGATCTATTCTGGTGAAGGTTTGATGAGGGTGCGAGAAATAAGTGAATTTCTTTTTCATTGGGTTACTTTCTCTCCACGAATCTACCAGATTGTATTTGGAAAGAAGTTGAGAAAAAGGTAATCTAGAGGTTATTTTGGATGGTGTAAAAGGTGATTTATCTAGAAATGGGAGGAGGACCTGGTTCGAATCCCCACACATTATCACTGTTCCTATTTTGTGTGTATTAATCACTTGTAATATATGTGAGAGGAATGGTGTAGGTTGTTTGTTAGGAGCGTAGTAGGAAATCACCGTGATTGCTGTATCCATTATATAACCCATGAGTATCAGGTATCTACCTTCTGGGTCTTTAATTTCTGATGATAAGGTGAATGGTGTGGATCGGTGAAATGCAATTAGAGTTCCCCTTTGCTTGGTACAGGCAGAAGCCGTGTAAATTTGTTGATAAAAAGGAGAAATATATTTTGGAGTAGAATCTTTGGTGAAGTGTGTTTCTTGGAGGCATACTATGTGAGCCTTCTTGTTATGGAAAGTACGGAAGGCTTTGGTCCTTTTTTGAGGGACATTTATTCCCTGAACATTCAGGGAAAGTATATTCAGTGGTGCCATGGCAATAGATCAAATAGTTTTGACTTACTTTTTGTTATGCAGAGCTGACTGCGCAGATCAACCTGTGTGGACTGAAGAGGTGAATTCTGGAGTAAAGAGTGAACAAAAAACATATGAGATTAGATGATACATTGTATAAATTATTTTTTGCAAGTAATCACAATTTACCCGTGAAAGAGAATAAATATCTCTCTCAGGGGAATAAGTGCCTTCGTCACACTCCCACATAATATGGTTGGGAGAATGAGGAGGGCTAATGGGGGTACACGGATCTTCCGCTTACAGGAGAGAAGTGCTATGTCAAAAGACATCAAAATGATGTTTCATTAATTGGAGTGCAGAATATAGTTTTTGTTGAAATCATTTATTCCAGGGTGGTTGTATATGGTTAGTCTTGCCCTAGGCTAAATAATTCAGTTAGAAAGGTACTATTAATAACTTTGGTATTGATGAAGATAGTTTGAATTATTTTGGGATTTTAACCCTTTTAGAGTAAACAATTACATATTTTATTCATATGTAACTGTTTAGATATGTTAACTCATAAAATTGAGGTTGTATTGCTTCAGATTAGAATAAACAAAAACATAATTCTAGGAACTAGTTAGGTAATAATATATTTGTTTTAAGAAAAGAAAGAAAAAGCTTCCATTACTTCTGGGTTATTGAACATATTTGTCCTAAAAAGTAATAAATCTATTGTTATTACCTGATAATATATAACTGAACAAGAATTTCCTTATTTCACTTATATATTCTAAGGCTATATGAATCAGAAGTAATAAGAAATATAACTGGAATGTAACATGATCCCACACAGTGTGTGACTATCAGAATGCAGTTACATTCAGTTATAAATATAGGTTTTTTATAGAGAACCATCTCTTAGTATAATAAATGAAGAGATATCAGGAATTAGGATGTCAGTCCATTGAATCTTCTTGGTCCATGGATGATGTGGCATAACGGCCTCTTTTGTGAGAATGATGATTCCCATTTTGTTCTGAAATTTTCTGGGTGCTGCCTGAAGGTGAAGATGATGCCATTCTTCTGCGTGTGGGAGTGTTGCTGCTTGTGGGTTCTGTCAGATTTAATTTTAAAAGGGTTTGTTGTAGTTCATATGCTGATCTGCTTCTGTAAATTGTACCTTGGTAGTTAAATCTGACTGAAAAGGGGAAGCCCCATTGATACATAATGTTGTGGCGTTGCAGTTCCATTAGTTGGGGTTTCATGGATCGTCTTTTAGTAATAGTAAGTTGGGATAGGTCAGCAAAAATTTGATAATTGTGTCCTTGAAAATTAAGTTCCTTTTTTTCTCTTGCAGCAATTAGTATTTGTTCTTTCGTTCTGTAATAATGACATTTTGTGATTATATCACGTGGGGGTCCATCTTTCTTTTTGGCTGTGAGGGCTCTGTGTACTCTGTCCAGTTCTAAACGTTCAATAGGGATATCTGGCTTTAGTTCTTGTAATAGAGCAGTAATAGTAGATTGCAGGTCTGTCACAGTTTCAGGTATTCCCCTTATGCGCAAGTTTGAACGTCTGGCTCTATTTTCGTAATCTTCAAGCTTAGTTTGAAGTATTAAATTCTCTTTTTTTAATTGTTCCAATTCTGTTATATTTTCTTGGGTTGTAATTTCAATTTCATCCATTTTTATTTCTAAGGCTGCGGTGCGGTTTACCAGCTCTCTTATTTCTTTGGTTAGGCTTTTTGTTATTTGGTCTGAGGTTTGTTTTAAAGCCTTATGAAGCATCTTTTCAAATTGTAATAATATTACTGGGGATGCTGAGGAGTCTTGTGGAGAAGTTTGTGAGAGGATTTGTTCTGTATCTGACTCAAATGGAGAGTCTTGCTGTGACATTTTCTGTCTGTGAGAGCGCCCTGATGCTGTATATTGTGAGGTGACTGGAACTGCTTCAGCTGCAGTGAGTGCCTGTGAGCTCTTTGTGAGGTGATTTTTATTTCTGCCACGGTTTCCTCCCAGTACCATATTTCCTGCCCAAACTTTCACAGTTTGTTCCCTGGGGAAAAAAGGTTCAAATGGATACCTTTTGAGCCTGCAGGCTCCGCTTTGTCCTTCTCTTCTCTCCTCAGCGGTGTGGAGCTCTAACAATGCATGTCTGCTCCGCTAGGCTCCGCCTTCTGCCCCCCCGGGTAATTGATTTTTTTATATTATTTTTTATGTCATTTACAGTATTATTGGTATTACTACTGTATTCTACAGGTGATTAAGCATTAACCCAGCATGGGAGAACCTCTAAACTCTTCATCATTATAACCTTTGTGTTTTATGTTTATGTTGTTAGTATGTATACGGTTAATGAATTTTAAACTTATCCCATTTTCAGTTGGACAGATTACGGTATTTAAAATATAACTAAAGGCAAAACTTTTTTTTTTATCTAAGATGGAGAGGAGAGGGATTAGAACCTGTCATGTTTTTATTGCTGTCTGTGATCTGTTTAGGTATAGTACTGTGCGAATGTTTTAGGCAGGTGAGAAGAAATGCTGTGAAGTTAGAATGCTTTAAATATATATATACCGGCATACCTCCCAACTTTTTGAGATGGGAATGAGGGACACCTATCAGCAAAAGTATGCAGTCATAGGACACACCCCCTGCCATGCCCCCTTAAAGGAGAATTGTACAAAAAAAAAACAAGATTGGTTAAACCCACAAGTGCTTTTTTTACCACTTCTATTCCTTTATATAGGCTTTTGGAATTCACAAATGCTGCAATTTAGAAATCAGATGAAAGGTTTAGCACTGGAAAACACTTTTTGATAGATAAAAAGTGCATTGTAAAAACATCTATATAAATCAGACCAAAATGAGGGACAAATGAGGAGGAATGAGGGACAGAGGGACATTGCTCCAAATCAGGGACAGTCCCTAGAAATCAGGGACAGTTGGGAGCTATGTATACCGGCATATTAATTGTTTATTTTTATTAATTCACAAAATGGGAAGTGAGTGAACAGAAGAAACATCTAAATCAAATCAATATTTGCTGTGACCTACCTTTGGCTTCAAACCAGCATCGATTCTTACACTTGCACACTTTGTACACTTGCACAAAGTCAGGGATTTTGTAGGATTAGATTCAGTTGTATGGTCAACCAATTATACCAAGCAGGTGATAATTATAAATTTTATATGTAGGTTGAAACACATCATTAACACGTCATTAACAAACAAAAACAGCTGTGTGGGAGGCTTAAAACTGGGTGAGGAATAGCCAAACTCTGATACTTAAGGTGGGGATGTGGAAGACAGTTTCATGTCAAAGGTCATACACCATGGCAAGACTGAGCACAGTAACAAAGCACAAGGTAGTTATACTGCATCTGCAAGGTCTCTCTCAGGCAAACATTTCAAAGCAGCCTGGGGTTTCATCAAGATGTGCTGTTCATGCTCTTTTGAAGAAGAAAAAGAAATGGGCAATGCTGAGGATTGTAGATGCAGTGGTCAGCCAAGGAAACTTAATACAACAGATGAAATACACATCATGCTTACTTCCCTTCAACATCAGAAGATGTCCAGGATTGCCATCAGCACAGAACTGGCAGAAACCAGTGGGACCCAGGTACACCAATCTACTGTCTGGAGAAGTCTGACCAGAAGTAATCTTCATGGAAGATTAGCAGCCAAAAAGCCATACCTCTGATGTGGAAACAAGGCTAAGTGACTTAACTATGGAACAAAGGAACTGGGTTGCAGAAAAATGGCAGCAAGTACTTTGGATTGATGAGTCAACATTTGAAATATTTGGCTGTAGCAAGAGGCAGTTTGTTCGCCGAAGGGCTGGAGAGCGGTACATTAATAAGTGTCTGCAGGCAACAGTGAAGCATGGTGGAGGTTCCTTTCAAATTTGGGGCTACATTTCTGCAAATGGAGTTGGAGAATTGGTCAGGATCAATGGTGTCCTCAATGCTGAGAAATACAGGCAGATACTTATACATCATGCCATACCATCAGGGAGGCGTGTGATCGGCCCAAAATGTATTCTGCATCAGGACAACAACCCCAAACATACAGCCAATGTCATTAAGAACTATCTTCAGTGTAAAGAAGAACAAGGAGTCCTGGAAGTGATGGTTTGGCCCCCACAGAGCCCTGATCTCAACATCATTGAGTCTGTCTGGGATTACATGACAAGACAGAAGGATTTGAGACAGCCTACATCCGCAGAAGATCTGTGCTTACTAGTTCTCCAAAATGTTTGGAACAACCTACCTGCTGAATTCCTTCAAAACTGTGTGCAAGTGTACCTAGAAGAATTAATGCTGTTGTAAAGGCAAAGGGTGGTCACGCCAAATATTATTATTATTATTATTATTATTATTATTATTATACAGGATTTATATAGCGCCAACAGTTTGCGCAGCGCTTTACAACATGGGGGCAGACAGTACTCTTACAATAAAAATCAATACAGGAGGGATCAGAGGGCCCTGCTCAAATATTGATTTGATTTGGATCTCTCTTCTGTTTTCTTCTGTTCATTTACTTTCTATTTTGTTAATTGATAAAAATAAACTATTAACACTTCTATTTCTGAAAGCATTCTTAATTTACAGCATTTTTTTACACCACAATAGATAGGAAATCTTCCAGTGGGGACACTAGTGAGGGATGCCCTCACTTTGAATGGATTTCCTCTCACTTCCTGTTTTTCTCCCCAATGGGACACAAATAACAAAAACAAAACTGACAAGAGTTATAAGCTTTAAAAAAATGATTGCAGGCGCACATCCTCCAAGTAGGTCCACATTAGCCACACTGTAGATGTGCTTAAAAAACAGTGACAAAAAAGTGCTCTTTATGTCAAACAAAATGTGAAAAAAGACTGTGCGATATCTTTCAAAAATTTGACTTAAAGGATAAGTTCACCTTTTTTAAAAAAAAAGTAATAAATGCACATCTTTTTGCAGGTAAAAAAAATGTGCATTTGTTATTTTTTTTTTACTTGGAACCTGCAAAGCATTGCACCAGTGATCAGCAGATAGTGGGTGCCATGCGTGGCAACCGCATTGCATTGGTAATTGTATCATGCAATACAATGTGGGCACTGTGTTTGTGGCCTGCATTTGGGATGTTAACTTTGCACTGACCCCCACAGCAGATTGCAAGGGCAGTGTGAATGGAATGCAGTGTGGGAAGCCACACTGGAATGCATCTTTCCCACACTCATTCTAGTGTGAATGGGTATTGAACAAGAAGTTTGTGCTGCGACTTGTCTTTGTTTTACTTATATGGATTGTGGGATTTCTGGACTGACCCCTGTTGTGGGCACTATGATTTGTACAGGCGTCCTTTCTACCTTAAAATACAGTAAATAAAACTACAAGGTATGTGACATTTATATTATATCTGTTTGCATTGTCAGGATAATTTGGAAGCAGATTCCCTTCCCAAGACAGAAGTGGAAGAAGAATTGAAAGCATCGAACATGGAGATGGCAAGTCCCTGTCGGAAAGCTCACACTGTCTTGCAGGTAATACATACTGTGGCAGGGAACTTTCTCAGGTGGTAAGGCACCATACAATGCAGTCTCTTTATGGACTACTCATCACATCCTTATTTTCAAGTGTCCAGACAAAACAAAACAACTCCATGTCAGCATGATGCAAAGTAAAAAATCCCGCTTACTTTAGAAATTGTCAGAGTCCAGGCCATAGATTTTTTGCTCAGCCTCAACCAGTCCCAGTCTGGTGGGGAATCCTTAAACTGGTTGTAAACATCAGAACAAAGCACATGCTTTCATACTGTGTACTTGTCTCTCGCCAAAACACTGAGTGTGATTTCTCTCTGCTGCCTCTTTCCTCTGTTATCTGCATAAGTCATTTCTGACAGCTTTTCCCAACTCCAAGAGATAATTAGTGATGAGAGGAGGAGAGCTCCAGCACACAGTCTGTGGTTGACAGCCACAGCTGTGCATGTTCTATGTGTATACTGAGGGGGCTTTGTCCCTTCCCTCCAATCAGGGCTCAGAGCTATCCTCATTGAGCTCTGCAGAAACAGACATCCGATCCCCACCCCCTGCTTTTCAGAACTGAGAGATGCTGTGTAAAATGTGTGTTGTAAAAGGCTGTAGAGGAGAGGAGGCTGCAGATAAACAGGTACAACTAATGTAGGAGGATTTGTTTCACCTGAGGCCAGTCACTTCACTGGGTATATGTAAGTGTTTAAACCACTTTAAAGTGGAACTTCACCCAAAAGGATGCTCTCCATTCTGAAAGCAATGGGGATAAGGGGGGCTGAATGAGTACACAGGAGCCCAATTACAGAAGGAGGTGGTTAGGAAGGGCAGCGGGGCAGCGTGCAAAGGAACTGATCCCCTCTGTTTTTCTACTTCATCCACTGAAAGGCTGCAGGAGGAAAATGGAGAGGATTGGCTCCTCTATACAGTATACCGCTCTCGCCTCCCCTCCTATCCAGGGTACAGGGGGTCTCACGGGCCCCCTGGAGCATGAGGCCAGGTCACAATTGCAACCTCTTTATGTACACCTCTGTGTGTTATCAGATTTCTAATTTTCATTAGGGTTTATTTAGTAACTCAAAGAGCAATGTACAAAGTATATATACACCATCAAAAAAACACAGAGGTTGTCAGCGCACTTGTCTATTGGAGAATGCTAATAAGGGATACACTTTACCTTATATCATTTAAAACTAAGCAATACAAAACCCTTCTCAATTAGCACCCCCACAAAATTATCATTCATGTATAGAATATCCAGTCTCTCCTTCAAATCAGATGTATGCTCTCCAATTATTCTAGACCTTGCTTAACAGTTTATCTGTTTCTGTATATCCAACATCTGCAACTTTCCCACTGTTTTTTTTTAAGCTGTTTATTTTTTAATTTTCAAACCTGAAACATGAAATTACAGATATCAATAAGAGCGTATGTATAATTCAGAGTACAAAAATGTGAATACCCAAATAAGGTAACCATTGGTAAAGAAAAAGGCTATGCAGAGCCCAGATAAGGTAATTGTTGTATACAAAAATTGTTGCATAGCGAATAAAAGAACAAAACAACATGAAGATAAAACAAAAAGCACCACCAACACACAACACTCAAACCAGCGCCACTCTCTCCCTCCCTTTCTCTGATAATGAGACAGTTGCCCATTATGAATCATTGGCAATAAAAGTTACATAATAGAGGAAGACATTTGTGATGCAGTAACATTCCCCCAGAAAGAAGCTGAGATATCAAGCCATCGCTGCCAGATTTTATAGCACTTTTTAGGGCAGGCCCGTACTTGATAAATCAACTTAAATTTAGATATTTCCCCATTCACAATTTGGTAGAACTACTGCACTGATGGCGTGGCAGCACTCCTCCAATTTAACAAAATAACCTCTTACAGGCATAGAAAAACAACAATTGAAGTAAAGTACGTGCATGGGTATGTGGGATGAGGTAGTTAAGAATCATCACAGTCCCACTTCTGGAGTTTGTGGAACTGGAAGTTGCATAGTAGTTTCCAGAAAAGAAAAGAAATGCCAAAAGGTATACAAAATAGGGCAGGTCCAAAACATGTAAAAGATCTGCATGCCCAAGGTCACAACATGGGCAAGAGAATTTGGAGGCAATCCCAATACGTGTCCACTGTTCTTTTAATTATATATTTAAATCTTTGCTACCTCCAAGTCCCTCATAGGAATGTGACATTATTAGTTCATGCTCCATGAACACCATCCACTTCCCCCCTTTCGACAAGAGGTACCGACTGAAGGTGCGGTAGAGACATTGATCATGTCCAAATATTTAGATGCTCCTCACCTCTATGGTGCACCCATCTAGTCCCCCACTGCTGCCAGCAGAGTCATGGTGCTGAAGAGGGAGAACAGTGATCTTGTAGCTGTGAATATACGTGACGTACTCCTCTAGGTTCAATGTCAGCACAGTGCTTAGTCCCAGTAAGGAAAGAGTTTGGGGACTTTTGTCTCCAATATCCATCTGTTTTACACAGGGGAGACATCTGGAGTCTATTTAGACATTGGTGTGTCCACAAAGTGGACCTGCCTCCATCTGCATGGGCTAATTTAGAGAACATCACATTCCAATGCTGTTACCACCTGTTACAAATGCAGCAAGGGTGGTGAAATCTCCCCAGTGTGGACATAGTAAAACTTAACTTAGGTTCTAATACTTCTCTTCTCTACTCTATTCAAAAAAAAGAAAAAGAAAAAAAAAACCTGTTGGCTAAAGATAAATGTGTTTTATGTAGACATCTCGAGAGTACCTAACCACCAAGCCCAGCATTAATCATCTCCATAGAACCCCATGCAATAGTGTGGATGTAGAGAGTGTAACTGATCCTAAGTAAATGGTAAGCAGATTTCCTGGACTAGAAGAAAACAACATCAAATCTTCATTGGTGTATTAACTTACATTTTTATAGTTATGCTTTTAATTTGATCAAATAAGAGAAAATATACAGGTTAAAACTTCAGCTGTGGTATAACAAAGATGTTAGTGCCTCACATGTCATCAGTAGCATTTACCTTCCACTTTTTGTGACTGGATATAGTAAGTTTTGGTTAATTTTCCAATGTCCTGTGCTTCAGTGGTGCCCAGGTAGGACTGCTTATCCTCTGTAAATAGTGCAGGTAAAATACCTTTTAATAAATAAAATGAAAAAAATTCACTTACAATATAATGACTTGAATAAAGTATAATACTAGGAAAAGCCTTTCTCATAGAATACAAGCTCCAATTTTCAGTTGCTTGACTGACTCTCACTAGGAAGATGGCAGATGGAGGGATGTAGCAAAGATGGAAGCTCAGGTGGGCACTGGGTGAAACTTATTAAAAAGGCCATTATGGGAGTACTCTCATTGCCAGGGTATAAGCTCTGTCCCCCCTTTACAGTTGACACTCCAGGACAAGTTGCAGAGCCTTTTTCCTACTTTTCATGTAATGTCTACCCCAGAACTTCCATCGTTGCTACATTCATCCTTCTGCTGGCTGCCTAGTGGAAGTGTGTCTAGTAACTAAAGATGTGACCTGGCATTGTATGGAAAAGGCTTTTCCTTGTTTTATGCCCTAATCAAGTCATTCTACTGCTTGTTTATGAAAAGGCGTTTCACCTGCACTAGTCAGTACACTCTGTTCTGCTTTTCTACATAAAACATTTTGTTTATAGTGATTCACTATGTTATTATGGGGGTGGAAAGGAGTAATTTGCCTCACAACTCCTTAAAGCATTTGGCTAGATGTCTTATCAATTACAAGCTTACGTCACTTTATTTTGACCTGTTATGTGGAAGAGGGCCTACTTTCCCTTTTACCTCAGGCCAGCTAATTCTGCAATATAAAAATATTGACTTCAACTTAGGCTTTTAAATTTTCGAATGATCCCTCTCCGCTCACAGAAATGCTGCGGGTATTGTTATCTCATAGCCTTGACAGGTTAATTGAGCTGTACACCCCTGTCTCACCCACTCGGTGAATCTAGGACTCCCCTTTCATAAGGTTCCCTATGCAGCTGCTGTTGCTAGGTTACTAGCCCACTGTTACCACAGCAGCCAAAGTATATTTACTGAACATCCATAAGATGTAAATGAATAGGAGGGCACACATCGTTACCTACAGCATGATATATACAGCATACATATATATATATATATATATATATATACAGTATACTGTATATATGCAGGCTTTAGACAAATGACACATACGTATTAAAGGAAAAGGCTCAATACCAGTATATTCAGTTTCCACACAGTCTTTTAACTGTGCTGCCGGGGCTCTGTTTTTACAGATTAACAATCAAACAGTTGGCATGTTGTTTGGCTGGGAACCACTAAAGAGCATAATGGCAGTCCCCATCTGTACCACTATTCCGTGTTGCACTTCTTATTTCTTTCTTATCATCATTTCAGTTATGTCCTCTTTCTGTTGAAGCAATGAGAAAGCTGCCTTGGTTGTGACCAGGCCATGCAGCTAAAACACTGCTTAAAGTGCACTTATCCTTTAATCCTGTTGTGTGGACTATTGCCAATATACCATAAAAATTGGGACTTGTTCTACAGAACTTTAAATTCTGGTTTGTTTGTTTACCTTCCTGCCTCTCTGCTGCCTCCCAAACCTTTTCAAACGTCCTGCTCTATCTGATTACTCCAAAGTTTTCAGATCTACCATTATCTAGGTGACATTTATCTGTCAACCTCAAACAAGTTGGAACACATTTTTTCAACACTCAAGTACATTTCTGCTAGGATGGCTGACGGGATTTTGTAAAAGCTCCAGAGACCATCAGTCCTCAAGGCAATAGACTTCATGTGCTCGTTGGCCATCTCTCCTTGACTATTCCACTAGCTCCCTAGGTGTGATGGCACATGCATCTTTCTGTAAAATTTTTCTTGCAAGTGGAATTGGTGGTTGTAAAGGCAACAATTTTTCTTCCATGCTGGTAGAGAAAACTCTACCCTAGTAGACTGTTCAGGGAAATCTGTTTTATAGTTTTGCCCTAACCTCTGGAGATTGGATCATTGTTACCTTAGATGTAAGTCTCGGCTGGGTGGCTCACTGTATCGGTCCGGTCTCCCTGAGCACCTGGAATCCTACAATATATACAATCTTCAATATTCTTGTAACAAAAGCAAACTTTTGAGAACTTTTTGACTTTCAAAAGGCTACAGATTGGGTTCAGGTCAGACTGACTCTTTCTGGCACCTTATGTTGCCATATTATAGATCACAACAAATGATTCTTTAATGATCCAATACTGAAGAACGTGTTTAGCAAGTCATGAAATCCAAGCTAGATCCTAAAGTGGTATTAAACCCAAAAGCAAGCATTTACTATATTGCAGCTTACCATTTCTTAGATGTGATGGCTGCATTCATTTTCTTTTTTAGGCTTTCTTCAATTCTCATTTGATAATCCAGCCAGTAAGTCTGTTTTCTTTTCAAAAGAATAAGCTCTCCAACAGAATGTATCAGGTACAGAGAGGAGACAAAATATTTAACATTTGTAGGGGGGCTTACTATGATCACAACCGAAAATGACCCAGCACCACATTTGTGTTACACTGTGTATATATTAATACCCAAGAATCCAAAATTCATCAAAAACAAAGTCCTCTTATATTTCCAAAGTCAAATCAATAAACATGAAAAAGAAAAGTCCACGTTTTCTCAACTGATGATCCACTTGAAAGTGCCTGATTAATCAATAAATATGAAATATGAAAAGAAAATATTAAAAAATCCATGTGTTGTGCTCCACTAGTAATGCACTTGAAAGTGCTTCATCCCTTATGCTGTACACATCATGTGTGACTTATATCACCACTATTAGCAACTCATCTCCCATTTTGATCTATAGGTAATAGGACATATGAGCTTGTCCTTTTGATAGTAATTTATGGAAGCGGTTGGATCTCTCAACCCTCAAAAATCTCCTCCAAATCTGTTCTCACCATATACAAAATTCCCCAATTCCACGATGTAAACTCAATGATCTAGCATACTGACCATCATAGTGCTTTCCATATAAAATGCCACGTCTAAATAAAACTCACTCACATTTAAAAGTGCACTGCACAACAGACAAACAGCATATGTAATGAATCAATCCACCATGTGGGGCATCACCACTGGAGGCTGCATTTTATGGGTAGAAACCAACTACTATCCCCTTAAGGCCAAGAGCTTCCACATGACATGTACCAGGTGACTCCTAAGACTTGCTTCAAATAAACCCAAGGTTTTGGGTCATACATAGGTCATTTATTTTTTCCAAGGTGAATGGAACAATCCTCTCTGCTGTGCTATTGTATTCTGACAGTAGGGACTCCTCTGCTGTCAGAATATACTAATCAGTGTTGCAACAGATTGACTGTTTGAATGAGTTTTCCAACAGTCTCGTCTGAGCGAATTTGATCATTATATCAACTTCTGTTGAGCAGGAATGGCCATACCATAGATAGTTGGAAATTCAGGCGGTCCCTGCTGAACTAGCTGAATTTTGATCCATCCATGGCCAGCCTCACTCAAATCATGGAAAACCCTAACTTATGCTACCTATTTCTAGTTTTAGAAAATGTTCTTTGACTTTGCTGAGACTTCTAATTTCAATCTCCTCCTGTCTGACCCCTATTCTGGACCCTTTACAACCATCCATTAGCAATAGTATGGCCTGTAATAATATTAAAAGAGAAGTATTGGATTTTTTAAAAATCAGACTTACCCAGGTAAATGCAGCATCGATCCGATGCTGCATCTGTTCCCCGCCGGCTCTAAGGCTGAGAACTGAGTGATCAAGCACTGCTGATAGCTCAGTTCTCCCTGGAGCTGTGAGCACTGTCAGTCACTGCTCTCTGCTCTGCTCCACCCCAGTGCTCACCGGACCGCTGGGCGGTGGAGGGGGTGGGAGCAGCTTTGCTTAGGCTCTCAGCAGCTCACTGAGAGGCTGAGCCAGATGTCGGTCTAGGCTCCTGGGTGGATCCCGACTATATGGTCGCGATCTTTCCCCAACCTGGACCGACTCTATGATGTCAGCTGACAATGGGCTTTAGCCTCTATTTGAACCAGTTAGTTAAGATTTCTTGTAGCATTCCACTCTGAAGTCTGTATTGCTTTTGGCCTTTATATTAGGGACAAATGTCTTTAAAGTCATAAAAGCTCTCCTATCCCTTGAGCTTTTGTGTACTGTCTTTGAGGAATATTGGGCGGCACAGTGGTGTAGTGGGTAGCACTTTCGCCTAGCAATAAGAAGGGTCGCTGGTTCGAATCCCAAACACGACACTACCTGCCTGGAGTTTGCATGTTCTCCCTGTGCCTGCGTGGGTTTCCTCTGGGTACTCCGGTTTCCTCCCACACTCCAAAGACATGCTGGTAGGTTAATTGGATCCTGTCTAAATTGTCCCTAGCATGTATGAATGTGAATTAGGGACCTTAGATTGTAAGCTCCTTGAGGGTAGGGGCTGATGTGAATGTACAATGTATATGTAAAGCGCTGTGTAAATTGACGGCGCTATATAAGTACCTAAAATAAATAAATATTTGACACCCAAGACAGTTTAAAAGCTTCACCTTGCCTTCTCCCAGCCTTCGCAATGCTGCAAGTCACTACATTATTTAGATGTGGCCAGACTTCTTTTGTTTTAAGTTGATAAACAAGTTGTTACAAAAATACAGACAAATTGCTTATCTTACCTAAAAGCTAAAGAAATTACGACATTCTTACAGCAGTTCTAAAATTATATAAGTTTACCTAATAGCCCAGTAAAAGGGGCCATCCAACCTCTTTACACATAGCTTCCTTCTGGATTTTTAAGACCATCCAAATCTGTTACTAGTTAAAAGATTTACTTGCTTGATGGGCAGCGTATGCCGAATTATCAACACTGACAATTTGCACGGCAGCCATCTGGTCTTCAGCTCATACCTTTGTCAAGCATTCTATAATCAATGTGGCAGCCAGGCGGACTAACATCATTTTAGCTGCTGTTTCTCATTAAATTTCCATTTGTTTTAGCATCTTTCTTGGTCTCCCAGCCTTGTTTTAATGCTTACTGCTAGTTAGGTCTCCTTCCTATGCTGACATGTTTGAGACCCAGGATCAGCAAAAAATGTTATCAGATACTCAACGTAATATCCTCATGTCAGCATAATTGCTTGGGACACTGGATGGAATATAAGGTTAGGCTTCTATTCACTTTTGGGGGTCAGAGAATGACCCATTCGTATGCTGACATGAAACAGCACCAGGCAAGGAAAATTTCAACGATTGTTTGTTAACAACTTTCCCTTATTTAATATACGTCCTGTCCTTTCTGGGAAATGAACATTTCAAATGTGTTATAGAGAAAAAAGTTTAGGTTACTGTGACATTTTCATTTATAGAACAATTATTTACAGAGCAAAGACCTCTGCACAGTCCTACAGTGTCCACATATGGACCACACATGCAGGGCAGGACTTAGGGTGGTGGGGGCCCCTGGGCTTGAGTCACTTTCTGGCCCTACCTTCTATACATTACTTTAAATAGAACAAAATGTTGACTGGTACGGTAGACAGTGTTACATGTTTAAAAAAACGTAATAATCTATTTATATGACCACTGATTCAAGCTTGAAATTTCTTTTTTCCAATAAATAATTTTTTTTCAAAATTGTTGGTCTTTTTCTGTTTATATCGCACAAAATAAAAACCGCAGATGTGATCAAATACCACCAAAAGAAAGCTCTATTTGTGGGAAAAAAGGGACGTCAATTTTACTTGGGTTACAACGTCGCACGACCGCGCAATTGTCAGTCAGTTAAAGCAATGCAGCGTAGTATCGCAAAAAATGGCCTGGTCATAAGGGGGGGTAAAAGGTTCTGGAGCTGAAGGGGTTAAGATTGAACAAGTCAAGACTAAAGGGGCATTTTTTTTTCATACATAATGGCACACATGTATTTTGCTTTTTGACTTGACACATGAATTCATTCTTTTTTTTCTTTGCTAGCGGCCCAGGCGCTAGCAACGAGTGCAGGGTTGCCAAGCCAACGGCGCAGCTCCACCCACCTCCAGGCTCCTCCTGGTCCGTCCTGCACAATTAAACATTAGAGTCTCTCTCTCTGCACCGCTGATCGGCTGATGAGACAGAGAGAGAGACTTGGGCAGAGCAGCGCTGCAGCCAAGTGAGGACCAGTGTGAGTCACAGCTGTTTCATCCGATCTAGCTGAAGATATATGAAGATATTTAAAACCGGGGCTGGACTGGGACAAAAATGTGGCCCTGGACTTCATCCAGACCGGCCCAAGGCACAACGCATCAGGGTACGATACATCAGGGCACAAGGCACATCAGGGTACAAAGCCCAGCACATCAGGGCACAAGGCACATCAGGGTACAGAACCCAGCACATCAGGGCACAAGGGACATCAGGGTACAGAGCCCAGCACATCAGGGCACAAGGCACATCAGGGTACAGAGACCAGCACATCAGGGCACAAGGCACATCAGGGTACAACACAGGGTCCAACACACCAGGCCACATCAGGGTACAGGGCACAGCACATCAGGGTACAGAGCCCAGCACATCAGCGTACAGGGCACAACACATCAGGGTACAGGACATCAGGGTACAGAGCCCAGCACAACAGGGTACAGGACATCAGGGTACAGAGCCCAGCACATCAGGGTACAGCACATTAGGGTACAGGACATCAGGGTACAGGACATCAGGGCACAGGTCACAGTACATCAGGGCACAACACATCAAGGTACAGGGCACAACACATCAGGGCACGTCAGGGCACAGTACATCGGGGTACAGGACATCATGACACAGGACATCGGGGCACATCAGGGCACATCAGGGAATGGGGCACATCAGGGCACAAGGCACATCAGGTCACAGGGAACATCAGGGCATAGGACATCGGGCACAGCACATCAGGGCACGGGGCACATCAGTTCATGGGGCACATCAGAGCATAGGACATCGGGGCACATCAGGGCACGGGGCACCTCAGGACATGGGGCACATCAGGCCACATGGCACATCAGGGCACATAGCACATCAGGGCACAAGGCACATAGCATATCAGGGCACGGGGCACATCAGGGCATGTGGCAAATCGGGGCACATTTGGGCTCGGGGCACATCAGGGCACATTATGGCACATCAGGGCACATGGCACATTATGGGGCACATAAGGGCACATTATGGGGCACATTGGGGCACATAGCACATCAGGGCACGGGCACATCAGGGCACAGGGCACATGGCACATCAGGTCTCGGGGCACGGGGCACATCAGGGCATGGGGCACATGACATATCGGGGCACATCAGGGCTCGGGGCACATCAGGGCACACTATGGCACATTGCACATAATGGCACATTAGGGCACATAGCACATCAGGGCACATTATGGGGCACATTGGGGCACATAGCACATCAGGGCACATGATGGGGCACATTATAGGGCACATTATAGGGCACATCAGGGGGCACATCATGGGCTCTTACTAGCCAGTATGCAGAGTAGCAGTTCTCTATCATGTCACGCAGCGCTGCTCGCTCCCCGGCGGGCCCCTCCTCTCTTCTCGTCTATCCCAGATGATGTCACAAGCCAATGTTGCGTAGCGTTGCGTGACATGAGAGAGAACTTACTACAGACAGACGCTTCCTGCGCTACTGCGCTACTCTGCATACTGGCTAAATCTCGATCTACCCGTCAGGCACCAGCTGTCAGCGGTTGACGGGTAGATCACCGAGCACCGCAGATGCGGCTGAAACCGGCCCACTCTGAGCCATCGGCCCACTGGGAATCTCCCGGTAGTCCCGATGGCCAGTCCATCCCTGTTTAAAACGTAAACGGACGGCAAGCCCAATGGTAAGTCCGGCCCTGCACGCATGCATGCAACATGAACGAACAATAGCTGTGCAATATAAATACATTGTATTTTGGGAATGTACATTAAATATGTACATTAAGTTACACGTTTCTCCTCCTATCCTACTTGGTAGTATCCATATATATACCCACTGCTCAGTGATCATACATCTTTTAAGTCCAGTTAGTAGGGTATCAGTGCCCTGCATTTCAGATGTATTTTGGGGAGTTGAAGCATACTTGCTCAGCAGAGGTAGCAGTGGTTGCTCAGCTGGCTATAGAGGCCCAATGATATGATTAGATAAGCACAAGGGACATGCTGGCCACTTGGAACACTATGCCAGGGACATATTGATCTTATGGAGCAGTCTGATTGGAAAATGGTGAGCACATTGAGCTTTCTAGAGACATGCTGAGCTTATGGAACACTCTGTCAGGGACATTCTGACCATACTGGACAATCTGTCAACTAAATGACCCCCTGGGGTTCTATACCAGGAAAATGTAAGAAAACTAAGCATTTCTACCAAAGACATGCTGAGCACAGGATCTTTCTTTCTAGGTGCATGCCATACACTTTGAATATTGTTAGGGATATTCTGAGCACAAAGGACACTCTTCCAGGGTTATGTTGGACACATTAGGTACCTAGACTGGCATCAGAATACATGGGGCACTGTGACAAGGGCATAATGACCACAATGAATCCTCTGCCAGGAATATGGAAAGTACACTGGTCACACTTCCAGGAATACAGTGAGCACAATTCATTTTCTGTTATGGATATACTGGCCACAACGGCTAGTCTGTCTGAGATATACTTAGCACAAGGCACTCTGACAGGAACATGCTGCAAACAACTGTTAATCTGTATTTGCTGTAATACAGCAAAAGACAACTGAGCAGGGACACTATCCCTTGCAACTTTAGTGCACTTTACTGCAGAGAAGGCGCTGTGTTGTCGGACCACAAGAGGAAATTAGGAGCTGATTGCATTGCTATATAGGGTTGCCGCTTGACCAGGTTTCACCCAGACAGTCCGGGTTTTTAATCATGTGCCCAGGTTTCAGGCCGCCTTAGACTCGGACACATTACTCAGAACACACCGTCAGCAGGGGCACTGCTAACTCAGGCACCAGTGACGTTCTCTTGCAGGGTGTCTGGGGTTCCACTCGGCCATTGCATCTATGTGGCGGCCGATATGTCTCCCCTGCTTGCTGGCTGCCTGTCTTACAAAGCAGAGCGGACCAAAGCCGCCTCCTCTTCCTCCTCGGCTTTGATGTTTACATGTACACAGAAGGAGGGACACCGCTCCACATGTGCCACGCTAACCTGAGGTCTGTACTAAGTTTATTATACTGTAGATGGACAGGAAAGGGGGACAGAGTGGTTGGGAAGGGGGCAAGTTAAAAAAGGTGGAGGAGTGATGAGGGTTTAAGAGGATATGTGCTGGGGGGACACTTTGGGAGGGGAGATGACCTATGCTAGAAATGGGGATAGATTTGAAATCCTACCCCCCCCACAAGCCCTCTGCCCTCCGAAAGCACCCCCCACAGGACATATCAACCCCCCACTTCCCTACTAGCACAAGTCCTCTCCCCCCAAAAGTGCCCCACAGTATTTAACGGACCCAACCCACCCCCTGCTAGCACAAGTCCTCTCCCCTTCCAAAGTGCCCCCAGCGCATATCCTCTTATCCTCCTCCCCCGAATCAAATAGAAACCAGCTGCCAAAGAGGGGATGATCGTGGAATCTGGGGCACTTGGCACCCCACAAGAGATGCAGGGCAATTGCCTTGGGTGCCCATGCAGGGCAAGTTTGTTTAGCCAGGTGCCAGATACTTGTGTTTTATTTAACCATGCCCCTTTAAGCCCGCCCACTGCTAACACAATTTGACTACACCCACTGTTCGCCACATTTCTGTCCCACATCTTTTTCAATCATATAGTGTACACTACAAAAAAAATTCATATGCACCACTGAAGTGATCGTGTTTGGCTTGAAGAAAAGGTAACAACCCTATTGCTACTGCAAGGATTAAAGGGTATTTTCTGCATTGCAGGGTCTTTATAGGTATAAAACATGGGAAAATGTGCAGGTATTACAGAGATATACTGCATACATTTCTTGCCCTGACATACACTAGCCTCTCTGTTGTTATGCAGGCAGCAGCTGGTGTGTGGTGCAGTCCAGCGGGATAACCGACCTGTTCACTTTGTCTTTTAATTAAATTTATTGAAATGTCACACAGACATTTCACATAGTTCAACTGACCACCACACAATGCTAGGTGGTGGATCGCCTCATGCAAGCACTCATTTTTTCAGCGCACAATGCCCACACACCACCACAACACAGTGGTGTGAACTTGGCACTCAGGAGACAAAGCATTTTGCCTTGTCATGCGGTGGGACTGCGCTGCAATAGCCACCCAACTTAGTCCCACCACATCTGGTGTGAATCGACCCTTAAAAGGGGACATGAGTTGGCTGCACAGTTTGGTGCTCCAGTTCTGAGTGGAAAACATTTCTTACTTACTGCCTAAATAGCTACCACACAGAAGAGTGTGACAAATCTCCAAAGGACTCCCCAGAGGTATCTAAAGTAAAGCACCACAAAACTACTGGTCTGGTACTTTTATAACTAGTGCAAAGTTTTGCCTATTACAGTGTGGGATTGTTTATTAAAGAACTTTGTACTCTATCACTAGCCTGTCTGCTGGCATTCCTGGAATGTTCTGCTGAGCTATTCTGCACATACTAGAGGCCTGCCCACTGCTGGGGATGTGCGGCCTTGCCTGAAAAAAGGGTACAATTATTTGTTACTTAGGAAAGAACGATACAGATTTGCCATGGTGCCCCTTGTTTGCCTTGCTGCAACTATTGCTACCACCAGTGTTCCATAGACTTTGGTTACACCATTGCACTTGTTACTGTGTACAAGGACTGTGCCAGCTAATACTGCTGTAAATAGCTCTCTAATTCTCTTTTGTTTGAGTTTCTCTGTGGCCCTAGTTGGAATTTTTGTTTGCCTGTAAATGAGAGAAGTAAGGATGCTAAACACAGTGGGGGAACATTTATCAATTTGTTGCACAGCAAAGCTAAACAGAGGCAGTAAGACAAATATCAGAAAAATAAACAGCATAAAGCTGGTTGTACGCGGCTCAATTTTCACTCATTTAGGACATGGGTTGATTGAGAGAAAAACCAATTTATTCCCCCATCCATGCTAAGAGCGTTGATAGAGGAACCTCCACTGCTGGCAATTGTATTCAGGCAGCAGTACAGTTCTACTAGAAAAAGCAAAAACAGAGGGAGTACCAGCCTTGTGCATTACCTTTATATGTATATTCTTTTATTGCAGAAATAAACAGATGTATACTCACAAACAGCATATATTATACAGCTCATCAATGTCCACAGTGCGCCGCATAGCCTAGTCCACTGCGCAAGTCCCAAAATGCCTGAGGTGTTTCGGGTGTAGGTTCCCTTTTCCTCAGAGCTAAACGATAGTCTTACATAGTCCGTCATTAACCACTTGCCACCAGTAGATTTACTGCTAGTGGGGGGCAGCTGCAGGCTCAGGGACATACTAGTACGTCACTGAGCAAATGCACACTGAGTCACACATCGACACAAACCGGTGACACAGCAGATCACGAGATCGGTACCTGGCCGTGGCCAGGGTATCATGAGATTGCGATGATTGGTCATAGCAATCACATGATTACAATGTAAACAAAACAGTCAAGAATGGCTTCCATGATTCCATAATTTTCCACGCGACTCATTTAATTTTTAAAATAACTTTTCAAGATGGATGGTACTTGTTTGGTCACTTATAGCTCAGATTTTAGATTTACCAGTAATTGTACTAAATTTGTGCTACCTATGGGGGCCATAAGATTGCATTGCTTTATATTCCTCTGCTGCTCTAAAGCAGCACTGCGACAAAATAAAACCTGGCCTTGACCACTTCTTAAGGTCCATTCACACTGCTGATTACCACACTTTGCAATTTTCTGTGGTAAGAAACTGCGGATTCTTGCGTCTGGAATGACAGGTGTGTGTGTGAATAGCTGCGACCGCTCAGTCCATACAATGATGACTGAAGGAGGCCTCAGCTATTCCTGACTGTTCACACAGCCATCGATTGCCTGTAATAACCATTGTAATAGTCGTGCGTAAAGGACCCACAGCTAGCTGTGCGTGTAGCAACCATTTTGTTCATGTCTCAGGTCATCTAAGCCATGTTGTCATCTCTTAGAAGGGCATAACCACAGTGACCTTGCCCCCCCCCCCCCCCTCCCACACACACACACACTTTTTCTTTCAGTTATACAATAAACAAACTGTTAACTAATGCCAGGACTGATCCATTGATCGGACACAAGACCCTTTCCAGGGTGCAGCTGAGAGTGACATTATTACGTAAGTGACAGCGTGGTGAGAGATTGGCAAGTCCTTTGTCTCGAGTTGGTGGGTCACAATCATAGATGGACGCATTTCGTGTACGTCCAACCACAATCACCACAGGTAATCGTTAGTTATGCAAACTGTCTCAAATAGCTGCACCCGCCATCAGCCACAAAAGGCATATTCGCTCATTCCCTAGCCAGGAAACATTAGGAAGCAGTAGATTATGAGGGGGTGGTCAGGATCATCAGGTATTTAGGCTGGCCATACATTGACAGTTTTTTTCATTCAGCCTGCACTATAAAGCACAGATGGACAAATCTCCCATTGTGCCTACTGTATGTATCCCACTGGTTGTCAAAATACCCAAACAGCTACTGCATCTGTTTGATTGCAAATGCTTTTTGGCTGACAGTTTTCTGTCCAAGTCTTTTGAGTTTTCAATCGAGCGATGCCAGATGAGAGGGGTGCAACATGGACACCCACTGATCAAAATTCTACAATGTATGGCCAGCTTTAGTCTGGGATTTCATTCATGCATTAGCAAAAAAAGCCTAACTTATATCAATTGTGAGAGACAAAGGGATGCAGTATTATAGTTTTTGATTTTACGTTTACACTTTATTTGTGCATATGTTTTGATGGGGAATGAGTACAGCGCTGCACCAAAGATGTTACAGAAATGGTTACACAATAAGCAGCTAACACACCTCTTAGACACAGGTCGAAATAACTGATAGAAAATATATAGTGTAGCGCTATGTGTATAAATAATATAAGATCTGAAAAACTAAACAGTGAACTAAGCTCTAGCCATCCCTTAAGGGCCAGAAAATAAATTGAATGCTTCAAAATTACATATGAACTAAGTGAATAAAATCAAAAGTATACTGAGTGCTTCAAAATAACATTTAGGATATAGTAAATGTAATAAACCAGTGATAGAAAACAGTGTAGTGAACATAAACAAATCTTAAATAAGTGACAAATCAACCAAAAAAGTCCATGAACGTTGACAGTTGTACTCCTAATGGAAATAGAAAACCACCACCAAGAGTCTCTGAGGGTTGAATAATGAGGAATAAAGCTCCCAAGCTTCCTCTAAAATAAAACAAAAAAGCTTCTGGTAGATGGATAGATAGAAAACTACAGATGAATGGGACGTCTAGATAGGTGGCGGGACCATCACCGGAGCATCAGGGGAGGCTTACCGGAAACAGATGACTTGAGAAGACTTACGTCTTACAAGTCTAAGAAAGCTTATTTAGCATCCAGGACTGGCAGGATGGATCATCAGGTATCCTCAGCTTCAAATGGGGGGAGGGATCTCATCACAGCCTCAAACGTCCCCAAACGTTCCAACAGGCCAACCGGATGTTTTTAAATACCATGAGAGAAATAAAGCTCACATGGCATGATATCGTTTAAAAAACATCGATTTATTAAAATAGTAAAAAAAGACACTCACATGATAGGAGATCGTAACACAGCTCAAAATAGATCAGTCGCAGTAATCGTGAGGGGTCCACCCAACATGTTTCGGCTAACGAGCCTTCATCTGGGGTGTGGAGCCCCCCCACCTTACCGCTATTTAAACCAGAAATGACCCCCACTGGGAGTGTCACAATACCGGAAGTGCACAGCTGATGTCACTTCCAGTTATTAAAATAATGTTGGTTAACGTAAATATATGTGTAATATAAGAAAGGTACAATGGGCGATATTATACCGCTAACACCAATAAATGAAAAATCAAGATCAGATGTCACATATTATGATAACATTCTGGCCAGCTGGTCCGGAAATGCTTGGAATGTAAACCAAGCCTCATTTTCAATGTGGCCGGATCTCAAAGGTCGAAGCGCCGTCGCGCTCCGCCCACCGGACCCGGCCAAATGGTATGACAGTGCGCAGTAGCGGCATTCACAGAAGGAAGTCCGCCTGCGCACCAAGCCTCACTCTCGACGCACAGATCCCGTAGGCCGGAGAACCGCCATGCTCCGCCCACCGGATCCAACGTTGAGTGTGCGCACATGGCACGCCCCCGTCAGATGCGGCGCGCGTGCGTTCCACGCCTAGGACCAAGCCTCTCCCTCACATCGGCGGCACTCATACTTCCTGCAGAAGGGAAGAGAGGCCCCGATAGGCTGGAGAGGGCTGGAACCAGGTCCTAATACCCTCGCAACGCAAGAAAGTGTCAGCAAAGGTGATACTAAATGGGAATGATGTTATTATGTCGTGGTATCAAAACGACATAGGGCTTATGGTAAAACAAATAAAAAATGATAAGTGGAGGGCATCGGCCATGACCGTATATTGGTTGAAATCATTAGATGGATATTAAGTGACACTGCCAATGAGGGGCATCCCTTCCATCCTATATAGTACAACAAACATAAGGGGGACTGACATGACAATCTTTCCCATAGGGGGGCATCCTCCAAAATGTACAAATACAAAAAGTACATATATAATATCATAATCTAAAATATGTATTAATAGCCAAAAATCGTTCTAAATATGTTGCACACCTTTGAAAAAGTTGACCGCCTGATTGTTAGTGCGGAGTTCACAACTACAAAAAAAAATGTGCATATCCTTTACTATATGAGAGGAGGTCTGATTTGTAATACATGCAAATCTAAATGAATCACTGATTTGCTTGATAAATGTCCCTCACAGTGCCCTGTGTTTTTGTTCTATAACCTCTATGCACCTCTCTATGCACTACAAGAGATCGCCATCTATGTATAAAGTTTATTTTAGCAGTTGAATGTGTTAGGTATTAATCTGAGCTAGCCGGATTTATCTGGAGAACATGTGTCTTGTTAACGGAGCTATGAAAAGAAGCTTGGATTTTATATGACTCTCGTCTTCTTTGCTATATAAACAGTAATATCCCAAGGGCATTTTAATTGAATTGAAAATGAAATGTGTGCATTAACTTTTCTTTTATGATTTAAACACAACTTATGAAATTCAGGGCAGGTCACAATTATGTGCATACCTTTAATGTCTCATAAGCTGGTCAAATATGGATCAAAATTCCGCCAGTTCAGCAGACCGGCCCAATTTCAATCCATCTATTGGCCGTTCCTGCTCGAGAAGAGTCGATCTGATGATCGACTTTTCCTGAATGGGATTGTTAAATTTTGGTCCAATAAGGAAGAGTTCCCTCTGTTGGAATACAATAGCGCATTGGGGAGGATTACCCCATCCACTTTGAATGTGTGGATGGGGCAATCCATTCAGTTTTTACGATCAGCCCCCTGGATGATCAAAAAAAAAAAAAAAGGATCAGTGTATGTCCAACTTTAGGTATTGTCAAATAGGGTCAAATGTTTGTGTCTTTCCTTTTAATGCTTGAGCATTTATACCATAAAAACAAAAAAGGCTGCAGTGATGGGACACCATTATTCATATCTATTGTTTCATTTAGTGAGCCCCATATTCTTTGTGAACTATTGCTACTCATGTCTAATGGCACTGCCACACAATACAATTCTTACAATCTCTGACATGTGTCTTATCTAGAATCCAGAGTGCTGCAGTATGTAGACCCTGTGCCAGATATGTTATGGTGGCCAGGGTTATGTTATAGTTTTCAGCTCAATATGCACTTTTGAATGACTCATATGATATGATAAGACTATAATTTAGATATAATGTTGATGCCATTTAAAATGTAGAGATTACACTAGTTTGGGCATTTGAGTCCTTTTTTCTTGTCCACCTGTCTTCATTTAGTAGACCAGGTCTGGCTACTACAACAATCAATATATTCTGCTAGCCCTGGTTCACACTAGTGCAACTTTGAAATCGCGCTACTTCAGTGCGTCTTCAAAGCTGCCCGATCAGTGCGCTTTTGCTGTGCCATTTCATTGCGGCTTGCAATTTAATTTAAAAGAAGTTAATGCACGTTGCAATGGAATCGAAAAAAAAAGTTGCGCAGGAACTGTTTTCAAAGTCGATGCAACTTGAGTCGCAATGATTTTAACGTTTCCATTGTCGGCAATGGGGTGCGACTTGTCATGTGATTTTTAACTGTCAAATCGCATGACAAATTACACTGGTGTGAACCAGGGCTTAGAATTATTTTATGCAATTTAGCATTTTACCAATGCAAAAAGTAACAAATCAGTTTCTGCTTTTTAAATTTATTCTGTAACATTTTTTTTCAGGCATTCAGGTTATGTGATCTACAGTATAAAGAAAGTATATAAGAAAAGTGGACTTGCTAATTATTGACGTTTCACCATGAATCCAGGCAAGTTTCTGCAGTTCATGGTTCTTGTGCATGACATTAAATGCTGGGAATACCAGCAATCAGATGAACTGAAGAACCTCTTTGGATTGTGGTAAAACATTTTCAAGCAGAATCACCAAGTCCAATTGATATTCAGTACTTGTACTACTACTAGACAGTGATTACACTTGTGTTATTACTTTGTACCATGTAATAAGGTATTTTACTTTGTGTTACATGCAGAGCACCCCACTAGATCTTATAGACACAGGAAAAGTTCTGAAGGTGCACACAGAGAAACCACATCTCGTGAGTCTTGGGAGTGGGAGACTGAGCACGGCAATCACTCTACTACCATTGGAAGAAGGTATTTATAAATGAATGAATCTTTCATCACCATGTTCTATCTCGCTCAACTTTAAGTAAAGCAGCATCACGTTATTTTCTCGTTGGTATGTAGTATATCCTGTTATCAGATCTTTCAGGCTGTCTTTTTATTGATGAAGAAAAGGTGAAAACCTAGTGGAGCCCATCTGCTAACTGTAAGATATTAAATCACTTACACACATGCAACATGTTAAAATGACCCCAAATGAAAAAAAAACAATGATTTGTCATGTTGATTCAAGGTCTTCAAATCTTATTTTTGAAAATTATTATTATTATTATTTTTTATTATTAAAGAATGGGGACTTTTATTTTGGTCAGATCCTTTTTTTAAATATATTTTCTGCACTTTCAACAAACCCTTTCACACTGGGGCACTTTGCAGGCACTACAGCACTAAAAATAGCGCCTGCAAAGCGCCCTGAAAGAGCCGCTGCTGTCTCTCCAATGTGAAAGCCCCGAGGGCTTTCACACTGGAGTGGTGCGCTGGCAGGATGCTAAAAAAAGTCCTGCTAGCAGCATCTTTGGAGCTGTGAAGGAGCGGTGTATACACCACTCCTAATCCGCTCCTGCCCATTGAAATCAATGGGGCAGCGCGACCCTTTCTCAGCCACTAGGGGGGGTAAAAGCGCCCAGCTAGTGGGCGAATATCGCAGCGAAATTGACGGGTTAGGCCCCTTTCACACTGGGGCGTCGGTGGCGTTGCGCCGCTATTTTTAGCGGCGCTTTACCATCGTATTTGCGAGGGTATTCGGCCGCTAGCGGGGCGCTTTTAACTCCCGCATAGCGGCTGAAAAAGGGTTAAAACAACCCGCAAAGCGCTGCTCCAGCAGCACTTTGACGGCAGTATATTTTCAGTATATGATTTCAATGGGCAGGAGCAGTGGAGGAGCAGTATAAAGACCGCTCCTTCACCGTTCCAAAGATGCTGCTAGCAGGACTATTTTTACCGTCCTGTCAGCGCACTGCTCCAGTGTGAATGCCGGGCTTTTACACTGAAGAGACAGGAGCAGCTCTTTCAGAGCAGTTTGCAGGCGCTATTTTTAGCGATGTAGCGCCTGCAAAGCGCCCCAGTGTGAAAGGGGTCTAAAGTGCTGCTAAGAATAGCGGCGCTTTACCGCCGACGCACCCACCGCCCCAGTGTGAAAGGGGCCTTATTCTTCTAAACTGCCAGTAAAACATTTGAGCGCTTTTGAAGAGCTTTCCATTAATTTCAATGGAGAGGGGCGTTTTTTCACCGCCCTGCCAGCCCACTGCCCCAGTGTGAAAGCATTCAATGATTTTAATGAAAATAGTTTTTCGTGAGCTTTTCAGGCGCTTTTTTTAGCGTGAAAGCACCTGAAAAGCGCCTCAGTGTGAAAGGGGTCTTAGGCACAAAACAGGATGTGATACAGGTAGTTTTATCCATTGCTTTCTACTCACCACTCCACCAAGACCACTTTTGCGGTGCATCCAGGGTTTGCGGTTCATCCAGGTAATCAGTGTCCCATAAACAGCTCTCAGGCATTACCATTTTTTTACCTAACCCATTAACGGACTAATGATGAATGTTTTTCTCTAAAGGCCTGTGTTGACAGAATTTTCTCCACTTTAGATTCAGCACTGCTTTCTTCTCTGAATACAAGTCGATGGAAATGAAAAATCAGCTTGAAGCAGGTTGAGGCAGCTTAAGGACTTATGCCCATGGGCATATTAAAACACTCCTGTGTAAAATGCATCCTTATGCCAGGAGTTGCCAGAAAAATCCAGCATAATAAATGCTTATTTTGCCATGTCATTACTCAGGTTTTTAGGCACATGGCATTTAGAAGTGTATATAGAGAAAGCGTATAGAATACAACACTAGAATGCATTTGCAAGCGAAAGTGCATAAATTATGCCCGTAAGCTCCACTCTGAATGCAAGTTTGGGGCATTTTCTGTGCCCCTGGATGCTGCTCTAAATACAAATCTAAATGCCACAATATGCGAGGACACATTGGCTAAAATAGAGCTGTGTTCAGATGCATGAAAAAAATGAAAATGTGTCTAAATATGGTGTCTTTTTCTGCCAGTGTGCACCAAACCTAAAGGAGGTCAAATGAAGATCAGAAAAAGGTCGCTGTAGGCAAAAAAACGGAACTGAAATGCATGCTGAATGGACCTAATAGCAAGCTGGATTTGTAAAAAGTTTTGGCTAAAGATACAATTTATTTCCATTTAGTGTAGATTAGTGACAACTGCATTAACTGCAAAATATATTGATATTGCTTTTACATATTCTCATGTCTTTCCATTTACCACAGGGAGGACCACATTAGGCCATGCATCCAAGGATATTACCATACAGGGCCCTGGTATTGCTGCTACACATTGCTACATTGAGAATAAATGTCACACACTCACCCTTTACCCATGTGGGAACCCTTGTTCTATCGACGGGGTTGCAGTCACTAAGCCCACTCGTCTGAGACAAGGTAAGGCTGGCACACATCTTTTTTTTTTTTTTTTTTTTTTTACAGGAAAAGATTTTAACATAGCAAACAATTTTTGCATTTCAAGTTTTCTTAAGGAACATACTATCATCTTTCATGGTAAGAACATTCCATAAGGCTCCCCAGAATAATCAAAATCACAGAATTCAAAGTTACAGCATTTGTCCTTAATCTGTCGCAAGAAGGGATTAAACATTTGCTGAAAATAGCCTGGATTCTATGAAGGTCCTTTTTGGAAGTGTTTTTCTAACTACTAGGAAAACCATTTTTAAAAGCTCCTTACATTTGCTGTGTTTCTGCTGGATGGAAAGCATTTCAGTTCAATATTTGATGAGCATTTTAATAAGCAATATTTTACCTAAAACGCGTTTTCCAGTCAACATAGAAACCCCCCATATACAGAACCCTATATTTACAGTTTTTAAAAGGCAAAAAAGAACCCCAAAAACGTATAATACATGATCCAATTTGCTCTAGCAGGGGTAAAATATTCTTCCTGATCCCCAAAAGGCAATTGGATATTACCTGGATCAAGAATCTGCCATTACCTATAAATGTTAATATACAGTTATATTTTGTGCATTTAGGAATGCATCCAGCTCTTTTTAAAAACAATTTACTGAGCTGGCCAGAACTAGTTCTCAAGGGAGTATTTTCCACATTTTCACAGCTCTTACTGTGAAGAAGCCTTTCAGTACCCGGAGGTTAAATCTCTTTTCCTCCTGACATAAAGTGCCTCCTTGTCCTCTGTTATGACCTTTTAAGGTGAATAATGCTGCATCAAGTTTACAATATGGAACATCTATGTTTATACATGGTGATCATATCCCCCCTTAATTGCCTTTCGCAAGAGAGAATAAATTCAGTTCAGCTAATATAGTATTTCCTCATTGCTGAGGTCCTCCATGTCTCTTATCAGTTTGGGTGCCTCTCTCTGCACTTGTGATAATGAAACAAACTAAAGGCTCCTTGCTCTCTCTCACCTACTGAAAGTCTGGTGTAAAAATGGCAGTAATGCCGCGTACACACGAGCGGACTTTACGGCAGACTTTGCCCGGCGGATGGGATTTTGTCGGACAATTCGATCGTGTGTGGGCTCCAGCGGACTTTGTTTTCTCAACAGTTGGACGGACTTAGATTTGAACCATGTTTTAAATTAATCCGTCGAAATCGAGTCCGGTCGAAAAGTCCGCTTGTCTGTATGCTAGTTCGATGGACAAAAAGCCACGCTAGGGCAGCTATTGGCTACTGGCTATGAACTTCCTTGTTTTAGTCCGGTCGTACGTCATCACGTACGAATTCGACGGACTTTGGTGGATTGTGTGTAGGCAAGTCCGTTCATTCAGAAAGTCAGTCGTAAAGTCCGTCAAAAAGTCCGCCGGGCAAAGTCTGCCGTAAAATCCCACCACGTGTACGTGGCATTAGACCTTTCTCATAGTAACCATTCAGATCACAGTCCATTCAGAACTTTTACTGTGCTGCAGGGAGAGAGGAAGTTATACAGTGGCGAAAATAATTATTTGGCCCCTGCAGATTTTGTAAGTTTGCCCACTTTCAAAGAAATGAAGGGTCTATCATTTTTATCATAGGTGTATTTTAAATGATAGAGACAGAATATCAACCAACAATCCAGAAAAAACACATGATACAAATGTTATAAATTGAGTTGCAGTTAGGTGACTAAAATAGGTATTTGATACCCAACCACCCAACAATAGTTCTGTCAATTTAAGAAGGTGCGGCCAACTACAACTCATTATGTGTATAAAAGACACCTGTCCACAGAATTTCTTTCTTCCATTCAAACCTCACCATCATGGGCAAGACCAAAAGAGCACAAGGCTGGAATGGGCTACAAGAGCATCAGCATGAAACTTAGCGAGAAGATCACTGTTGGAGTGATTATTAGCAAATGTAAGAAATACAAAATAACAATCAATTGCTCTCGGCCTGGTGCTCTGCGCAAGATGTCGCCTCATGGGGTAAGGATGATCATGAGAAAAGTGAGGTATCAGCCCAGAACTACACAAGAGGAGCTTGTCAATGATTTCAAGGTAGTTGGGACCACAGTCACCAAACAAATCATTTGTAACACAATACGCCACCATGGATTGAAATCCTGTAGGGCCTTCAAGATCATTTAAATGATTCAGAGGAGGATTGGGAGAAAGTGCTGTGGTCAGATGAGACCAAATATGAGCTCTTTGGCATTAACTCGACTTGCCCTGTTTGGGGGAAGAAAAATGCTGACTTTGACCCTAAGAACACCATACCCACAGTCAAGCATGGAGGTGGAAACATTATGCTTTGGGGCTGTTTCTCTGCTAAAGGTACAGGCCGAATTTGCTTTGAAGACCCGGCCATGTAGTGTAAAATCTTGGAAGCACATTAAGGTCATGGAGTAGCCTAGCCAGTCTCCAGACTTTAATCCTATAGAACATTTATGAAGGGAGCTGAAACTTTCGAGTTGCCAAGCGACAGCCAAGAAACCTTAAGGATTTAGAGAAAGTCTGTAAAGAGAGGACCAAAAACCAACCCCCTGAGATGTGTGCAAACCTGATAACCAACTACAAGAAACTTCTTTCCAACAAGGGTTTCTCCACTAAGTACAGTACTAAGTCATGTTTTGCTTGGGGATCAAATACTTTTTTTTACTCACTGAACTGCAACATTTGTATCATGTTTTTTCTGGATTTTTGGTTGATATTCTGTCTCTATCTTTTAAAATACACCTATGATAAAAAATTATAGACCCTTCATTTCTTTGTTAGTGGGCAAACTTACAAAATCTGCAGGGGATCAAATAATTATTTTCCCCGCTGTAGAGCTAAAGAGATGCATGGACATTACATTTAAATTTCTACTGTCACAAAAATGATTGCATTTGAACCACTATATTTGAGTAATACTATAATAATAATAATATTCTATAGGTTAAGTATTTTTTTTATTTCAAATGCAATGGCTTATAATTTTTTCCACATGTACATGCAGACCAATTTGTCCAGTAAAAGCCACAGTGACAGGGGTTATAACAAACTATAACAGTCATACATGCTTCCAACTGTTATCTTTTATTATCTTCTTTTAATATTTTCTTCAACTGAAGTGTTATAGTGTGTCACAACTCTTGTCTCTGTCACTTTTCCTGAACAGCTTGTGCAAAAGACTCCACTGTATTCAAACTGATCTTTCTCAGTATTATTGAGGTGGCCTTGAGGGACACCTGTTGCGCTATGCTGTGCATGCTAAGGTATAAACAGCTCAGTTCCTAAAGTTTAAATGCTTTTTGAGTTTAAAAAGCTAAAGACTGCAGATAGATGTGAATAAACCCATATATTAGTAAATTTCAGAAGGATGGTGGGAAGAAAAATTAAGTTATGCAAAGTGCATTAAGCCACGGTAACCTTGAAGAGGGACTTTGTCAGTTTTCTCCGCTAACTCTCCCCTGCCCTCAACAATGCCAATATGGCACCTGTGCCAATATGGGTGCTGGCAGAGCCCTCTGGCACATATGCACACGTGCAGGATATCTTCTGTGTGTGCACAGGGAAAGGGAAATTTTTGGTTGGACAAGCCCCGCAGGTGCAGATGTGACCCGAAGCCCTGCAGCAAATCTGCGCGCACTCAGAATTCATGGGGGGTGGGGGTCCCAGACGTCATTCTCATACTAGGTAAGAAATTTAGAAGTATTTTGCAGCACAATGGATGTTTTTTAAAAAGAAACAAAAAACATCCAGTTTAAAGAAAGAAAAGGGAGAGGAAGCCGAGCATGGGGACATTAGGTTTAGGGTGAAGGTCCGCTTTAACCAAATAATTTCTTAGGTGCTCTAATCTTAAATTGAAGGGTAGGTGTGACAGACCCAACTGGGACAGGGGCTTTTGGAGAGGACTGCAGGATAGTCTCTTGCCTACTGACCATGGTCCCTTGCTTTTGCTCTATTGCTCTATTTATGGGAGGTGTGTGCCTGGGGGAGCCTTGGAGTAGTCTTGCTTGGGATTCGGTCCATGTCCCCCCAAAACACACAGGCTCTGGGAACCTAGGACCTGGATACAGATTTGGCACATATATATGTATCAGCGCTCAGGATCAGTGGTATAAGTCACATTAATTATATCTGTAAATTATATAAAGTCCAATATTGGTTGCTATCAGAGAGTCTATAAAAAGTACGTGATGGTAGATCGATGTGGTGACAAACAGAATCTTTATCTTTAATGGACACCAGCGCTAAGGGCAGCTTTCATGATGAGCGAAGTCAGCTCTCAAGACAACCATAGAAAAACAAGAGAAGGAAAGCGCCTCTGAGTGCAAGCATTTAATATTAAATAATAGGCACGTATTCACACTTACAGTATAGTAAATGAAGTACAGTTCCAGTAAAAAGATCATCCTAGGTCAGTCCTGCGTCCATTAGCCAAAATCTGTGATGGTGCTCCGAGGGGATAGCCGCGGACCTCCGCTCGGAGTGACAGACCGATAGGCTGCTGAGCTGAATGGAAGCATCCATATTCCGTCAAGGCGCTTGTGAGCGTGTGACGTCACCAGGATGACTTGATGGACGGGAACACACAACGCGTTTCAGAGCATGCGCGAAGCTCACAATGGGCATGCGCGCTCCTTTTTCAAGTGTGAGAAGGATGGGAAAGATCAGGACTTAAATAGCTCTGTATTGACGACTAAAAACACTCCAGCTGAACAAGAAAGGAGCATGGATGTAATTAACAACACACCAGTATACTATCACAAACATATAAAACATATCAGAGATATCTAAAAAAATCTTAAAAACAATGAAAAGCCAAAGGAAATAATTATCAGCAAATTATTATATATCAAGCAAGGAGTTATCTACATAAGGTATAATATATATATATATATATATGGACAAAAAATGAGTATAAAAAACTCAAATGCTTGATAATTAAATTTTAAAAGTGAAAACAAAGGAAATAATTGAAAGGCACAACTATGTGTGCTCCACATTGAGTTATTATATCTTGCTACTATTGGAAATAAATATAAAAATGTTCTTTGAAAGACATCCCATGTGTCAGCAGCTTCCATATATGGGCTCAGTAACACACTAGATATCACATCTTATATCATGATGCATGGATTAATATTACAGAAGGGGGAATATATGATAATATACAATGTAAAATTGCTAAAGATGCAAGTCCGCAGTATATGGCATACGAAGAATCTATACATGGAATTTTTTAGTAATTATATTTAGATGTATAGAATGAGGGAAAAGGAGGGAAATAAAAAGAGGGAAAGGGCAGAAGGAAAGGGGGGGAGGGGGGGGAGGGGGGAGGAAAAAAAAGGGGGGCAGGATGGTGGAGAAAGGGGAAGGGGGGAGGGGGGAAAAGGAGAGGGGGGAAAGGAAGAAAAGGGGGGGTTTGGAAAAGAAAGAGAAAAACGGGGGGGGAAAGGGGGGGGGCCAGAATGGAATAAGGGAGGGGGGGAAAGGTAAAGGAAAATAGGGTACAAGGATGTACTCAGTTGTCAGATGCTATATAATAGTATTAAAGCGGAGTTCCACACAAAAATTGAACTTCAGCTTTTCGGAACCCTCCCCCCCTCCGGTGTCACATTTGGCACCTTTCAGGGGGGAGGGGGGTGCAGATACCTATCTAAGACAGGTATTTGCACCCACTTCCGGCATAGACTCCCATGGGAGTCTATGCCTCTTCCTGTCCCTCTGCGCTGTCTCCTGGGAAACACACAGCTCCCAGGAGATAGCGGGGACCAGTTACGATGCGCAGCGCGACTCGCGCATGTGCAGTAGGGAACCGGGAAGTGAAGCCACAACGCTTCACTTCCTGATTCCCTCACCTAGGATGGCGGCGGCAGCTGCCGAGAACCGAGCGGGTTCTCGGCGTCGCCTGCCGACATCGCTGGACCCTGGGACAGGTAAGTGGCCTTGTATTAAAAGTCAGCAGCTGCAGTATTTGTAGCTGCTGGCTTTTAATATTTTTTTTTTGGCGGTTTAGGTGGACCCCGCTTTAACCTCTAATTCTTCATTCAACCCGTTAGGTGCCAAAGTGTCTAGGGTGTATATCCAGAACGTTTCACGTTCGCACAATTTGGAAAAACGTTCAGCTTCGGATAATTTACGTGGTATAGATTCTATCACCCACACTTGTAGGCCTACAGTAGATTGGTTGTGGTGCTCCAGGAAATGACGAGGAACGCTATGTTCATCGCAGCCTTTTTCTATGAATCGACGATGTTTACCAAAGCATTGTCGCAATGGACAAATTGTGCGACCAACGTATAATAATTTGCATGGACATATTAAACAGTAAACTACGTAATCGGTAGAACAATTATAAAATCCCTCTAGCTGATAACTCTTATCTTTATGTTGAAAGCTACGTTGGCCATGGTTCACGAAGGCACAGGTCTTACATAAGGCTTTGTTGCACCTGTACATACCTATAAGAGGGATAAGACACAAGGACTTTTCAGATTTAACGGTTTTCAGTTTACTAGGCGCTATCCTGTTTTTCAACGATGGAGCTCTTCTATACGTAACCTTGGGTCTGTTCCCAAGATTATTCTTAAGAAGGGGATCCTGTTTTAGAATGGTCCAGTGTTTATGGAATATATGTTCCATTTCTTTGTATTCACTGGGATATCTGGTGATAAACCGTACAGTGTCATTGTCAGATGGTTTTGTTGTCTTAGGTTTTTTACCTGGAAGAAAGGTGCACAGGCTTGATCTATTAGTTTCTAAGGGAACCCTTTTTCTAAGAATTTACTCTTAAGGTGGGCGCTTTGGGAGATGTAATCAGAGTCCCTGGTACAGTTTTGTCATAATCTGCAATACTGGCCTTTGGGAATGTTATTGACCCACTGTGGGTGATGACAGCTATTAAAATGTAAATAAGAATTCCCAGCAGTGGGTTTGGTGTAGTTTCGTGACAAAATGAGATTATGGTCATGAAAGAGTTCAAGATCTAGAAAGGAGAGACTTTCTGCATTATGTACAAATGTAAACGAAAGACCAAGATCATTGGCATTACAGTGAGAAACAAAGCAATCAACAGACGATGGGCCATCCCAGATCACAATAATGTCGTCTATATATCTGCCGAAAAAAACTAGATGTTGGGCAAAAGGGTTGTTGTTCCATATATACCTATCCTCCCACAGACCCATGGTCAGGTTGGCATAGGATGGAGCAAAATTCGTTCCCATAGCTGTACCATGGGTCTGTAGGTAGAATTTGTCATCAAAATGAAAATAGTTATGGTTTAAACAAAAGGAAGTGGCTTCTGAGATAAATACAGCTTGTTTTGCATTAATGGAGGGATCGAGAGACAGAAAATGTTGAACTGCCATTAGACCTATATGATGGGGAATGGACGTATACAAGGAATTAACGTCTAAAGACAGCCAAGAGTAACTATCTTGCCATCTATAAGGAGCCAGGAGTTCCATCAGATGTATCGAATCTCGTACATAGGAGGGAAGGTCCTGAGCTAGAGGCTGTAAGAAGAAGTCAACATATTGGGAAAAGCCACTAGAGACGCTATTCATAGACGCCACAATAGGCCTACCGGGAGGGTGGGAAGATTTTTTTTTTTTTTCCTCGTCATTTCCTGGAGCACCACAACCAATCTGCTGTAGGCCTACAAGTGTGGGTGATAGAATCTATACCACGTAAATTATCCAAAGCTGAACGTTTTTCCAAATTGTGCGTACGTGAAACGTTCTGGATATACACCCTAGACACTTTGGCACCTAACGGGTTGAATGAAGAATTAGAGGTTAATACTATTATATAGCATCTGACAACTGAGTACATCCTTGTACCCTATTTTCCTTTACATTTCCCCCCCTCCCTTATTCCATTCTGGTCCCCCCCTTTCTCCCCCCCGTTTTTCTCTTTCTTTTCCAAACCCCCCCTTTTTTTCCTCCCCCCCCTCTCCTTTCCCCCCCCTTCCCCCCCTTTCCCCTTTCTCCACCATTCCCCCCCCCTTTTTTTCCTCCCCCTTCCCCCCCGCTTTCCTTCTGCCCTTTCCCTCTTTTTATTTCCCTCCTTTTCCCTCATTCTGTACATCTAAATATAATTACTAAAAAATTCCATGTATAGATTCTTCGTATGCCATATACTGCGGACTTGACTTGCATCTTTAGCAATTTTACATTTTATATTATCATATATTCCCCCTTCTGTAATATTAATCCATGCATCATGATATAAGATGTGATATCTAGTGTGTCACTGAGCCCATATATGGAAGCTGCTGACACATGGGATGTCTTTCAAAGAACATTTTTATATTTATTTCCAATAGTAGCAAGATATAATAACTCAATGTGGAGCACACATAGTTGTGCCTTTCCATTATTTCCTTTGTTTTCACTTTTAAAATTTAATTATCAAGCATTTGAGTTTTTTATACTCATTTTTTGTCCATATATATATATATATATATATATATATATATTATACCTTATGTAGATAACTCCTTGCTTGATATATAATAATTTGCTGATAATTATTTCCTTTGGCTTTCATTGTTTTTTAAGATTTTTTAGATATCTCTGATATGTTTTATATGTTTGTGATAGTATACTGGTGTGTTGTTAATTACATCCATGCTCCTTTCTTATTCAGCTGGAGTGTTTTTAGTCGTCAATACAGAGCTATTTAAGTCCTGATCATTCCCGTCCTTCTCACACTTGAAAAAGGAGCGCGCATGCCCATTGTGAGCTTCGCACATGCTCTGAAACGCGTCGTGTGTTCCCATCCATCACAGTCATCCTGGTGACGTCACACGCTCACAAGCGCCTTGCCGGAATATGGAAGCTTCCATTCAGCTCAGCAGCCTAGCGGTCTGTCACTCTGAGCGGAGGTCCGCGGCTATCCCCTCAGAGCACCATCACAGATTTCGGCTAATGGACGCAGGACTGACCTAGGATGATCTTTTTACTGGAACTGTACTTCATTTACTATACTGTAAGTGTGAATACGTGCCTATTATTTCATATTAAATGCTTGCACTCAGAGGCGCTTTCCTTCTCTTGTTTTTCTATGGATACAGATTTGGGGCCTTTGTGCCCAAACCAGCAATGACATGCTTCACCCCTTCCTAGACTGTGGGATTAGATGTTAATATAATCATCTCGAAACAACCTGCTGCTGGGGTCTCCTGCTATAATCTGTTTACTAAGCTGTCTTTCTCTCATGGTATAATTTTCCTATTGTGTGTCTCCTGGGTGGGAATTCCCATTGTTAAATGAGTCACCTATTGTTTCTGTCTGTCTGCTAATCCTTTTAGAGATTTGGACAGCCCTAGGTCTTTGTACTAGGGAACTGGTGCCGAATGGTCTGGGTGGGCATTGAGTCACCTGCTTGTCTAGGTGATGAGTTGTTAATTAGTTACTGTTTAATTAGCTTACTGCTTAGGTTTAGCTATATTAATTATCTTACTGTTTAAAATTTACATAATGTAATCAAGCTCTTTTTACCTGATTTTGTGTGGTATACATTCTGTGTGTACATTAAAGTCAGTTCCAGTTTGCACCTAAGCTAGTGTTGTCTAGTCCTTGGGTGCAATATTCAGATATAATACCTGGTTCCTGACTGAAGGAAGCTGTATACTGATGGAAGCACCCAAGAGGGATGCCAAGCAGTCCTTCACAGTAGGTATACACATTTTTAAGTCCATCAAAGCATTTTGGAGATACATCTTTGTCTTCCCCCATCAGGTATATATCTGTGTGTGTAAATGCTAGCTTGATAGACAAGCAGAGCCACTGTCAGCAGCTTCTTTTGCATAGCTTTCTATAGGGTTAGTGGTTGGTAAAACGTAAACAAAAAATGGAACAGTAGAGTTAGTTGAAGCTGTATGGTGCAGCTAATTACAGCGTATAATATAACAGGCTTATGGGAAATGTCAATTAAATGAACAAATGTTATGACATTCTCTGAAGTTCCACAAATCAACTAGATGAAAAGGGAATTTTGAAATAAAATTTCATACCCCTGTTGCAAGTATATTATATAGTTTTTAATATATGTCAAGTTTTTCTTGAAGTATTGTGTTAAAGGTTAAAGAAGAACCCCTGACTAAAAAAGATATTTGGCAAATACAACGAATAATATGCTTGCCTCATTTTGTATTCTGTAGTTAGGGTGGCTATCAACATGTAAATTAGCTGACCTAATAAATCAAACAACCAAAATCATTTCTTGTCCAGCCTGTCCTAAAATCATGCTGTGTTTACATTATTTTGAAGCCATTTAATCTGAGACTGATCTACATAATTAGTCATTTGCTTTGTCCTTGTGTAAACCCATATGTTGTCCAGAATTTCCTTCCCAGTTACTTGGCACCATAGACCAGATTTGAGTTTAATTTGAATTCGTCCCTGCGGGCCAAACCGGCATCAAATTATAACAGCATGCATACCTATTTTTACTAAAATGCATCAGTCCAAAGATGAGCAGGATACTGATGAAGGTCTAGAGTTCATTCAGAGGATTTATTTATTGAAATGGTAACCACTACTGGTAAACCTGTCTTTGAAAAAAATATTAGCCTGATCAAGTTATCACTGAAAGTGCAATGAAGAAATGACATCATCAGTTCATATTAGACACAGGTGCCCAATTGAATGTGATGCTCTTAAATGTATTCAAAGGCATCAGAGAAACCAAAAGTTTTCAGAGTCAGTTATAGCTAAAAGACACACACTTCCATCCAATGCTCAATCTAAAATATCTACTGCAAAAAGATTAAAAAAAAAAACAGGCGGCGCCACCATATAAGTTTAGACTTTATTACTAACATATATTGGAATTAAAATTGCACTCACATATAAAGATAGATAAAGGCACATCAAATAGTCCTATGGACATCTGCAAAGTTCATCAATGCCATCAAGTCAAATGCCTTTATCTACCTTTCAATGTGAGTGCAGTTCTAATGCCTATACTTGCTGACAATAAAGTCTACACTTAGATGGTGGCGCCCCCTGTTTTTTTTTTTTCTTTCCGCTTTTTGCAGTGTATATATACAGAGGTATTATCCTGTACTCTGACCAGAGGAGCTGCAGCCATTCAAGAGTGAATGTTGGATATATGTACAATAATTGGGACTTTTTCAGATATTGGTTTCCCATCCCCTCCATTTATCCTCCCAGCTCCTTGTTCCTTTTTTGGCCCAGTTTTGTGTGCCATAAATTATATATTTTTTAATTTATATAAAATATTTACGGTATGTATGATTTGACTTCTACCTGCAAAAGCAGTAAACAAGAGTTGAGGCTTCACATTGCAAACATCATGGTTACCCAGTACTGACAGCATTATGGTGATAAACTAATGTAGCTGGTATCATCTGTTTAAGATCTGTTTATCATTTGGTGTTCTGACCATCAGCCTGCTGACACTGCCATTTTCCATTTGCTATTACTGTCTGTCTGTGGACAAACACTGCTCTGGCATTTGTCCTGCCTGTTATTGGGCTGTTGCCCCTCTTGACACAGTGGAGGAGATTTACTAAAACTGGTGCACACAGAATCTGGTGCAGATGTGCATACTCCGCTTCCAGGTTTTATTGTCAAAGCTTAATTAAACAAGTTGAAGTTAGAAGCTGATTGGTTACTATGCACAGCTTCACCAGCTTCTGTGTGCAACAGTTTTTGTAAGTCCCCCCCCACTGGGTCCACCAAGCTCCGTGACAGCAAGTCACCCTTTTAATTACTTACTTTTATACAAAAATGTGAATACATTTGAAGAAATCCTATTTCCATGCTTTCTCCACTGTGTATCTTCTTATGGGAATGCCCCATCTCATCCTTTAGGCTTATTTCGCAAGGGCTTCAGCTTGTATAAGTGCAGTTCGGACAGCAAGCTTTGACAAAACATTTGCAGAGTTTTTAGCAAGCTTTGTTGAAGCTTTTAAAGTACCATTCAGCTCCAGTTTGTAAATGTCGAACACAGATCCTAATGGGAGTGATGACTGCCCCTTCAAGCAATATGTTTGCAGGTTTCGGCACAGAAAAACAGACGTCTCATTCACCCTGTGGCAGGGGTGATCCAGACAACAAGGATCGGCACCCGGGGGGACATAGGCTCATCCAGAGAATACAGCACCTCTAATGCCGAGTACACACGACCGGACTTTACGGCATACTTGGTCTGGCGGACCAGAGTCCGTCGGACAATTCGATCGTGTGTGGGCTCCAGATGACTTTTTTTCCCCAAAAGTTCGACGGACCTAGTAATGAAACATGTTTCAAATCTTTCCGACGGACTCGAGTTTGGTTGAAAAGTCCGCTCATCTGTATGCTAGTCCGACGAACAAAAACCGACGCTAGGGCAGCTAATGGCTACTGGCTATGAACTTCCTTGTTTTAGTCCGGTCGTACGTCATCACGTACAAATCCGTCGGACTTTGGTTGATCGTGTGTAGGCAAGTCCGTTCATTCAGAAAGTCCGTCGAAAAGTCCGCCGGACAAAGTCTGCCGTAAAGTCCGCTCGTGTGTACGCAGCATAAGTATTTCTATCCTGAAAACACAAATAGGCTACATTACATCTGTGCATCCCACATAGTCCAAGGGAACAAATAGGATTTTTCTATCCATCAGTAAATCTACTTTTTAATATCTATTCCTGAGCAATATTTAAAAGCTGCCACACATGGATGAGGCTCTTCTTTAGGCTGTTTGGTATCCTTCCCCACTTTCCATCGGAGCCAGTTGGGCGAGTTCTTTTATCTTCCCTCCCCCTCTTCCTTTCTCTCCCATCCCCACCGCATGGTGTTTTTGGATACTCCATACCTCCCAGGTGTTTTCCACCATGTACCAATACAGTCTTTTGAGGAAGCTAACAGCGATACGCGTAGTGATCCATTGGTTCTTCCCTACTGGGATTATAGTGACAGCCTTCAAAGTCCGCCTCTCCATTTTCTCCATAACTCTTTCTACATAATTGGATGTGGTGCCAAGTATTGCGGTTTTTGTCTCCATTTTTTTTACATTTGACAAAATATTTGCAGAGCTTTCTTGAAACTTTTAAAGTACTATTCAGCTCCAGTTTGTAAATGTTGAACACAGATCCTATTGGGTGTGCTGATTGCCACTTTAAGCAAGCTGCTAGCAGGTTTCAGGACTTCTTGAATCTTCTTAAAAGCCTGCTAGCAGCTTGCTTAAAGCAGAACTCTGGCCAATTTTTTTTTAACCATGCAGTGGGACTGTGCCCGCACTGCTTGGGTTAACTGCTCGTTTTGGTCTAGGGGTTTGGAGAGCCGAGATATACTCCCCCAATCCTTCGATCCTCAGCGCAAGACTGGTCCCCCCCGCCTTCCAGGGGTCTTGTGCGGTAGACTGTTGCTGACGTCATCACGCCCATAAACCTGCTCTGGATGTGAAGACGTCAGTAACAGTCTACCGCTGGATGTGGGGGAGTGCCGTCTTCTGGAGGATCAGGTGAGTAGGCACAGGCACAGCCCCACTGCATTGGAAAAGAAATTGCCTGGAGTTGGGCTTTAAAGTGGCAATCAGCACTCCCATTAGGATTTGTGTTCAACATTTACAGACTGAACCTGAATTGTGCTTTAAGAGCTTCAACAAAGATTGCTGAAAGCTCTGAAAATGCTTTGTCAAAGCTTGCTGTTCACACTGCTTCTATACAAGCTGAAGCCTGTGTAAAACTGGTCTTAAAGGGGTTGTAAAGTCTAAACATTTTTTACCTTAATGCATTCCTTGCATTAGGGTAAAAAATGTGTAGGTGTCAGCATCACCCCCTCAGCCCCCCTTTACTTACCCGAGCCCTCATTCGATCCAGCGCTGTGCACGTCTGCAGATCTTTTCCCCCCTTACACCCGGGTCTCGCTGACTTTGCTGGGACACTGGGAGCAGGGGGTGGGGTCAAAGACAGTGACGAGGAAGCAGGGGGTGGGGTTGAGTCCCACTGTCTGTGTCAATGGACGCAGCAGAGGAACTTGGTGCGAGCGCGCCCAAGTGCCCCCACAGAAAGCACTGACCAGAGAGAAGGGGCAAGGAGCGCCGGTGAGGGACCTGAAAAGAGGAGGTTCCTGTCCACTCTCTGCGATTCCATTGCACAGAGTAGGTAAGTATAGACATGTTTGTTATTTATTTATTTTCAATTACCTTTGCAACACCTTTAAAGACAACACATAAGCTCAGTTCCCATTAACCAACCAATGTACAAAAGTAGTGGGAAGCTGAAAAGATGTGAAGTTTGCAGTTCATGGACCCTTGTTACCACAGTGGTCGTTTTTAATAAAATTGGCACATTTTTTCCAGAAGCAAAAGGTGCCAATTGCTGCCATTGCTTTTTTATTGTTTTACTAAATAAGCCTGTAAGCAGAGGCCGAGAACTTTCCAAGACAAATTTAGACAGTGTATTTTTATATACGAACGTTTAAAATAGATTTAAAAACTGTATATTTGCTGAGTTTGATTTCATACAGAAATCATATGGCTGGCTGGCTAGCTAGCTGGTGAATTTTTAATTTTTTTTTGTAAATACATTTAAGGCTTCATGTACACGGGACATTTTTACAACCTCTCCTGAACCATTTAACTTGACAGATAGTAACCCACATTTGAAATGTTTGGTTTGCCGCATTTACATGCCACGTTTTAAAAAAATAGCCAAAATTGAAAAATGCCTGTAAACGAAACGCGGGTAACCGCGAGTTACCGCATTTAGAAGCGTTTGGCGCTTGAAGTGCCTCTGCATTCAGCTTCTGAACCCATTTTTTTGCTTTACAAAAAAAGCCTCTAAACTCAACTGCCTAGAAACTACTATAACCTCCGCTGTGTACATGTGCTGATAAGATAACATGGAGGAGAGTTCAGGGGCAGTTGAAAAAAGTGCCCAACTGCTCTTAAACGTCTGTTTAGCAGCAGCAGTGTACATGAGGCCTAAAGCTAAACTCCATTTATAAAAGTTAAGGATGGGCAAATCTGCCTTGATTCAATCTGCCAAGAGTTTGGTGGATCCGGTTTAAAATTTGGTGAACAAAAACTTAGCAGCAAATCCTATTCAAGTCTTTCTGGGAATGATTCCTGTTATGAAATTATATCAATATCTGGAGTTAATAGGCCAACCACTGTCAAATAAGGCATGGGATGGTGGGCACTGCCAGAGGGACATGTACCAATGCAAAAAAAAAGTATTTACAGCAAGGAGAAGGTCCCAATGCGGTTTCAAGGGCATTACTGAAAATAGGCATATCCCACATTGTAGTAACCCATTTTACATGCGATGCTGCATTCATTTTGAAAGGCATTTGCATTGCAGAGTGTGGGAACAGATGGTAGTGTATTGAATTTCTCAGAAATTATGCATGTTCGATTTTTAGCATGTTAGGGTGCAATGGCAGCTTATTTATTTATTCATTGGGCTGCATTAAAGTGTTTAGAAACTTTTATATATGCCCACTGAAGTGTCCAGTCTCAGGTGATACACACAGATAAAACAAATCTTACAACATAAGTTGTACCTGTTTATCTGCAATACTTTTTCCCTCTATAGCCGATCAAAGTGCACAGTTTACATAGCATTTCTGAGCCTCAGGTGTCAGGGGGTGGGGATCTCACGTCACACACAGCACAGAGAGCTGAGTGTAATTAGGAACCTGAGTGGAGGGAAAAGACACCCCCTCCCTCTATATAATCTCATAGGAAACATGCACAGCTGAGGCTGTCAATCACCTTCTATGTGCTAGAGGAGGTGCAGAGCTGTGTCACACGATTGCTTGGTGTCGAGATTAATATATATAGATAAGAAGTGACTCATGCAGATAGCAGAGGAAGGACAGAAAAGCTAGAAATCGCACTTGGTATTTTGGATTGAGGCAAGTACACACTATAGAAGGATAAGCTTTGCTCGTTTTTCATTTCAAACGTTTACAACCACTTTAAGGCCTCATGCACACGGACGTGTTTACAGCTGCTTTTATGAGCGTTTTTTGCAGCTTAAAAACGCCTGTCTATGTTAGTCTATGGCTTCATGTCCACCTAGGCGTTTTTGAGCTGCAAATGGCGTAGGCGTTTTTCAGCTGTAAAAAAAAACCCAGGACCAGTGGGTTCTGAGAGACGTTTTTCAGCTGTAAAAACGCTGTAACGCTGATAAACGCTCAAAAACGCTCAAAAGCGTCGTTCACCAATGTATATTAATGTTTTTGATTCATTGAAAAAAAAAAATTTTGAAAAAAAAAAAACGCTAAAAAACGCTAACGCGAAAAACGCTAATAAACGCTAAAAACCGCTATTGCAAAAACGTTGAAAAAAGCTGAAAAAAGTTTAAAAAAATCACTGCAAAGATACTGGCGTTTTCATAACGTTATTTTAACATCCCGTGTGCATGAGGCCTAAAGCCCAACTCCAGGAATACTATGGTTTTAAATGGTTTGTTTGGACCAAGCTGGCCCAAACTATTTCCTTTACTAATTAATGCAGCAGTTGTCGGCACTGTATAAACTGTATGTAGCATCAACTACATACAGTATACAGCACAGTGGTCTTGTTCCCCTAACAAAATTGTGTTGGGTTCAGCGCTGCTAGGCCATTCACTGGAGGCCTTGCATTTCTATGAATGAATACAGGGCTTCCTATGATCAGCTGAGGGGGGACATTGCGAAATCATCCATCTGCCTCTCCACCTCAGCTAATCAGAGCGCCACCTGCTGGCTGGATATGAACATACACAATACTCATAAATATTTACTTCCTCCCCCCAAAAAAATATTTTTTATTCTTGAATGCAATTTAAAATAAATGTAGATGGTTTTGTATACATTTTAGGTAATCTGTCTGCTAGTTGCCTAGATCAGTGTTTCTCAGCTCCAGCCCTCAAGGCGCCCCAACAGGTCATGTTTTCAGGATTTCCCTCAGATGAAACAGCTGTGGTAATTACTAAGGCAGTGAAACTGATCAAATTACCTGTGAAAAATAATGGTAAGCCTGAAAACATGACCTGTTGGGGCGCCTTGAGGACTGGAGTTGAGAAACACTGGCCTAGATAATCCTGAAGCCTTAATATTACTGAATTGGAGCAATCACGCAGATCAGGAGCTCTGATTTTACTTGCTGCATGCTTGTTCCTGGCAGTTCCTCAAAAAGTACAGAAACCAGAGACAAGACAGGTAACTAGCATTTTCAGGAGAAGATAAGAAAAGGCATTCTCCATATTTCTGCTAATACAAGTTACTTTAACCTAAGCCCTGCTAAACATCATGGAAATAATTTTAGTGTCCTAGTGATGATAATCTAAGTGTAATAATCAACTGATTTGAATTCACTCATCCACAAAGATGGAGCCCATTTGATGTTTATTATCTTTATTTCTGGGTCACCGAAGCTTAGTGGGCATAGCAGCCTCATGTGTACTACAAATGCTCTGGGAGAGATAATGGTTGTTTATACAACCCCTAACATATCCGGCTTCCTGCACAAAATCCCGCAATTCTAAGCATTCGCGATTTGTTGACATTTACTCTCGCCAAAAAAACTCATCCTTATATACATTGCTAAACAGACACAACCCAAACAACCCACAAAAAGGAAAAGACATATCCGTTGGATGCAGCTGCATATCCACATACTGTGTGTTTCATCTGCCATATTCTGACTAGCAGGGAGTTTCAATGAAAATGAACCGATCTGCATTGGCAAGCACAGCCCTGATGCTGCAGGCGACATTGTACTTGGCACACCGCATCACAGAGCCAAGGCCTGCTAAGCACAAGTGTATGTTAAAACCTGTACTGAAAACAGTGGTTGTCATTGCTAATCTCTGCTTAAAAGATGGCTGCTGCCTGGTTGTCTTGCTGATCCAATGTTGAGAAGAAAGATAGGAGGATGCCCTTGACTGCTTTGGATAATATTAAAAAAAAAGTAAATACACCTATACAAATTGTTGACTTTTTCTACATACTTGTAGGGCAAACACCAGCTAGGAAATATATATTATATCGGAGCAGGAAACTGTCTGGGGTTACGTGCGCCACATTAACTAAGCAGATATAGACCTATTTCAGATTTATCTGTGTCACCCATTCCAGATTCTATTTTAGAGTGAAATAGAAACAAATGCAGCCTAATTAGGGAATGCGCCAGTACTCCATATAGAAAACAGAACAAGGGTGTACACACTGCTTCAGGCAAAAATGGACACACCCGGTCCAAGGTGCTAATCCCGGCTCATCACCATAGGCAATATCAAGAAAAGAAGAAAAGATTGATTGCACACTTGAATCCAAAAGATGCTGGAGAGATTTCATGTGTATGTGCATTCTTTCCATCATGTATATGATTTAGCATCTCATTGTTTCCTCTTATCCTTGAACAATTTTTAAGAAGTCTTTAATAATAAGCATTAAATCACACAATTTGACTTAATTGGTTATACAGTGATATATGTGATTTATAGTGGTATATATACATGTTTTTTCGCTCACGTTTCTATTTTTGTATTTAATACATTTCTTGTTTATATTGTCTATTTTTTGTTTTGACTATTTTGTGATCAGATGTTTTCGCATTTAAGAAATGTTTTTATGTTGGTGTTTTGTGTTGATTGCTCTTTAACTACAGGTGTTTTGTGTTAGGTGTTTGATTTGATATATGCCATTAAATATCTTGTATTGTGAGCATTTCAATTGTTGTGAACAAGCACGGTTCTTTTCGTGTGAAACGTGTCAACTGATCATCATTGCAATTTTGTCTGGCTTGTGACAATAAAGAAATCTCTACAGCATCTTTTTGACTCCATATAGAATACTGCCACAGATTCCCACCAGGTGTGACCTGTCATAAGAGTGAAGAGCTGACAGCTTACATCCCTCTCTCTACCTGTGCAGTGACTACACTACACAAGCAGAGAATGCTGGGTTAACAAAACTTCCCCCTTCCACTCTAAGGCCCCTTTCACACTGGGGCTGGGGCAGCGTCGGCGGTAAAGCGCCGCTATTGTTAGCGGCGCTTTACCGTCGGTATTTGGCCACTAGCGGGGAGTTTTTACCCCCGCTAGAGGCCGAGAAAGGGTTAAAAACCACTGCAAAGCACCTATGCAGAGGCGCTTTGCTGGCGGTATAGCTGTGCTGTCCCATTGATTTCAATGGGCAGGAGCGGTGTATACACCACTCCTTCCCCGCTCCAAAGATGCTGCTGGCAGGACTTTTTTTCCTGTCCTGCCAGCGCACCGCTCCAGTGTGAAAGCCCTTGGGGGTTTCACACTGGAGACAAAGCAGCGGCACTTTCGGGTCGGTTTGCAGGTGCTATTTTTAGCACAATAGCGCCTGCAAACCGCCCCAGTGTGAAAGGGGCCTTAGCAGAGGGTAAGGACAGGCATAGGAATCAGAGCGTGCTGCTCCAGCTCTCCTGTTCTTTGTCTGTCACAGTAGAACAGAGAACTGATCTTCAACAATGTGACCCCTGACATAATAGTGGCCCATTAAGCGCTACGTAAACTATTAGCGCTATATAAATACTGTATAATAATAATAATAATAATACAAGCATTTGAAAGAAATGGACAGATTGCCCCTCAAATGCTTTAGATTCTGTTTTCTAAGCTGTTCAGTCCTTTTAACATTGGTTATCCACACCTTTATCTGCAGGGACTGTTTGATTAAGGATCTAGGAATTACCCAAGAGTTTGATTAAAGTTATTGTAAAGGCAGGAGTTTTTTTTTATCCTAATGTATTCTATGTATTAAAAGTTAACCATCGACAGCTCCCAGCCTCCATCCAATGCTGTGTTGTGCCTCCCGCACTCAGTCCAAAATGGTCCTGCCTCCTGCTCTCCACTCTGTCTAAGGTAGGAGAGTGAAGGGGGGCAGAGAACACCACTGTGGGGGAGGAGGGGTGACGTGAGGGGGGCAGTGCTGGGGGGAGTAGATGTCAAGGGGAGGAGAGCACACTACTGTGTGGGGGAGGGTGTGATGTGCTGTAGGAGGGTGATACAAAGGGGGGCAGTGCTGTAGGAGGGCCACGTAAAGGGGGGTAGTGCTGTGGGAGGGGGCCACGTAAAGGGGGGTAGTGCTGTGGGAGGGGGCCACGTAAAGGGGGCAGTGCTTTGGGGGGGTGAAGAGGGCAGATTGTACTACTGTAAGGGGGAGGTTGTTAAACTATGATAATTTGAAAGGGGGTTGAGGACACTGCTGTGAATAAAGGGGGTGTGTGTTTGTGAAGGGGGTTCAGTACACTACTGTGAAGGGGTATAATAACACTACTCTGAAGGGAAACTGGTGATGTGAAGTGGGGGACTGTGATGTGCAGGGGACTGAGGACACTGATGTAAAAACAGGGTTGCGATATAGGAGGAGAGGGTTGTGATGTGAAGGATCGCAGTCTTCGCACAAAAATGAGATTCGGACCTCTGTTGGAAGAACATTTTAGTGATTGGGCCGGTGTAAATTTTAATTCAATACCCCTGATTTACACATTAGCCGTGTGTGGGGAACTACGTCAAATGCTTTTGCAAAATCCAAGTATACCGCGTCCACAGGCACTCCTTTGTCAAAGTTTTTGCTTAGAACCCTTTCACACTGGGGCGGGCGTCGGCGGTAAAGCGCCGCTATTGTAAACGGCGCTTTACCGTCGGTATGCGGCCGCTAGCGGGGCGGTTTTACCCCCCGCTAGCGGCCGAGAAATGGTTAAAAACCACCGCAAAGCGCCTCTGCTGAGGCGCTTTGCCGGCGGTATAGCCGCGCTGTCCCATTGATTTCAATGTGAAGGAGCGGTATACACTCCGCTCCTTCACCGCTCCGAAGATGCTGCTAGCAGGACTTTTTTTACCGTCCTGCCAGCGCATCGCTCCAGTGTGAAAGCCCTCGGGGCTTTCACACTGGAATGAAAGCAGCGGCACTTTCGGGTCGGTTTGCAGGCGCTATTATTAGCGCAATAGCGCCTGCAAACCACCCCAGTGTGAAAGGACCCTTAGGAGGAGGCGGCAGCAGCAGGCACGAAGGGGTGAGCTGGGGTGGCTTCAGCAGGCAGGAAAGGGTGAGGGGAAGCAATGGCAGACAGGGAAAGGTGAGGGGAAGCAATGGCAGACAGGGAAAGGTGAGGGGAAGCAATGGCAGACAGGGAAAGGTGAGGGGAAGCAATGGCAGACAGGGAAAGGTGAGGGGAAGCAATGGCAGACAGGGAAAGGTGAGGGGAAGCAATGGCAGACAGGGAAAGGTGAGGGGAAGCAATGGCAGACAGGGAAAGGTGAGGGGAAGCAATGGCAGGCAGAGAAGGGTGAGGGGAAGCAATGGCAGGCAGAGAAGGGTGAGGGGAAGCAATGGCAGGCAGAGAAGGGTGAGGGGAAGCAATGGCAGGCAGAGAAGGGTGAGGGGAAGCAATGGCAGGCAGAGAAGGGTGAGGGGAAGCAATGGCAGGCAGAGAAGGGTGAGGGGAAGCAATGGCAGGCAGAGAAGGGTGAGGGGAAGCAATGGCAGACAGGAAGGGTGAGGGGAAGCAATGGCAGGCAGGGAAGGGTGAGGGGAAGCAATGGCAGACAGGAAGGGTGAGGGGAAGCAATGGCAGGCAGGGAAGGGTGAGGGGAAGCAATGACAGGCAGGGAAGGGTGAGGGGGAAGCAATGGCAGGCAGGGGTGAGGGGAAGCAATGGCAGGCAGGGAAGGGTTAGGGGAAGCAATGGCAGGCAGGGAAGGGTTAGGGGAAGCAATGGCAGGCAGGGAAGGGTGAGGGGAAGCAATGGCAGGCAGGGAAGGGTGAGGGGAAGCAATGGCAGGCAGGGAAGGGTGAGGGGAAGCAATGGCAGGCAGGGAAGGGTGAGGGGAAGCAATGGCAGGCAGGGAAGGGTGAGAGGAAGCAATGGCAGGCAGGGAAGGGTGAGAGGAAGCAATGGCAGGCAGGGAAGGGTGAGGGGAAGCAGTGGCAGGCAGGGAAGGGTGAGGGGAAGCAGTGGCAGGCAGGGAAGGGTGAGGGGAAGCAATGGCAGGCAAGAAAGGGCGAGTGGAAGCAATGGCAGGCAGGGGAGGGTGAGGGGTGGCTTCAGCAGGCAGGGAAAAGTGAGAGGGGGCAGTGGCAGGGAAGGGTAAAGGGGGGTGGCAGGCAGGGAAGGGTAAGGGGGCAGCAGTGGCAGGCAGTGACTGGCAGGGAAGGGTGAGTGGAAGTAATGGCAGGCAGGGAAGGGTGAGGGGTGGCTTCAGCAGGCAGGGAAAAGTGAAGGGGACAGTGGCAGGGAATGGTAAAGGGGGGGGGTGGCAGGCAGGGAAGAGTAAGGGGGGCAGTGGCAGGGAAGGGTAAGGGGGCAGCAGTGGCAGGCAGTGAAAGGGGTAGTGACTGGCAGGCAGAAGAGGGTAAGGGGGGCAGTGGCAGGCAAGGAAGGCTAAGGGTGGCAGTGACAGGCAGGAAAGGGTAAGGGGTGGCTTCAGCAGGCAGGGAAAAGTGAAGGGGACAGTGGCAGGGAATGGTAAAGGGGGGGGGGGGGGCGGCAGGCAGGGAAGAGTAAGGGGGGCAGTGGCAGGGAAGGGTAAGGGGGCAGCAGTGGCAGGCAGTGAAAGGTGGGGGGTAGTGACTGGCAGGCAGAAGAGGGTAAGGGGGGCAGTGGCAGGCAAGGAAGGCTAAGGGTGGCAGTGACAGGCAGGAAAGGGTAAGGGGGGCAGTGGCAGGGGGCAGGATAGGGGAAGCCCAGCCAGCAACAGGCAGATGAGGGTGAGCCGAGGTGAATCCAGCAGGCAGAGAAGGGGGGACAGTGACAAGGAAGGGTGGACTGTGGGGGTGGCAGTAGACAGAGAAGGATGAGTCAGGCTTGCAGGGAAGGGTGAGCCGAGGGTGGCATTAGACAGGGCAGAGCCGGCACTGTGTAGGTAACACGCCGCCAGATTCATGGGAGTGACTCCGGGGGGGTGGATGTCCCTCGATGGTTGGGGGGGGGGGGGGGGGGGGTTGTCCCTCGATGGTTGGGGAGGTGTCCCTCCCTTTCCTGCTTTTCCGGGGGGTGAAGAGAGGAGGAGAGTGATTGGTTGCCGGTGCGGTAGGATAGTGCTGTCCCCTCCCCCTCTACTATGATTGCCAGCTGGAAAGAAAGAGATGAGAAAAGAAGAGAAGTGAAAAAAAGAGAGGAGGAGGAGAGGAGAGCGGGCTGAGAAGGGGAGAGGAGGGTGATGTGTCCGGTAAGGTAATGGCTGTGTGTGGATTGTATATAAACATGGAGCTCCGTCCTCCATAGGGAGGGTTGTGTGATCCGATCATTGGATACAAACTTCCCCCCGGTGTGATGTGTGATCCGGCCATGGCAGACGCCGGTTCCATTGTATGGGATGACACATCTGTCCGGTGTACATGGAGATCGTGGTGGTCTCTCTCTTCTCGGAGGAGGGGGGTCATCTACATTCCGGGGGGGGGGGAGGAAAGCACTCGGCACCAGCTGGTTATTTGTGTCTATATCCGGTGCCTGTGTCCAGTACCTGACCTAACTTCCCAGTATAGGATCCCACATGTCCACACTCCACACTCTGCATTCCGACTATTCATAGAGACAGGAGTGGGCTCCAACCTTCCAGGACCCCCCATGTCCCCCATTTTATGATTCCTATTGTCACAGATGGAGTTTATATGTCATCTTAGCTCGGATCATTTACTATGGAATTGTTTAGCTTAGACAAGTTTTAAACTCAAAAAGAAAACTGTCATATATTACAGATTATCAATGCTTAGATGTGCTGGCTGCATTTGTTTTCTTTTTTCTTGTTTTGGCTTTTTTTCCCTTTATTTTTAGTCTTCCACAATAAGCCCCGTTCACTCCGGTGTGACTTGTCATGTTGTGATTTGACAGTTCCAAATTGCGTGACAAGTCGCACCCTATTGTTGGTAATGGAACCGTTCAAATCAGTGCGACTCTGACTTTACGGTGCCACACCGATTTGATCAGTTCCATTGCCAACAATTGGAACTGTCAAATCGTATGACAAGTCACACCGGTGTGAACGGGGCTTATTGTGGAAGAGACATAGCATGTCTTTTCTGCAATAAAGAGTTTCCTGCTCAAAGGTTTTTAAAATGTAGCTTTAGTTCTGATTCAAGAATTGGTAAGCAGGAGTATATGAAGTTTTTGTTTTGGGGTTTAATATCCCTTAAAGGACAACACAATGCAATAAACTATACTAGAGTTCCATACTTAATCTGGAAGAAAAAAGTACATCTCTTTGGAGTCCCTTTTAGTTTTCTCAGTAGAAATTCATACTCTGGGTTTCATAATATTACTCCATTTTTCTGTTGGCTTACATTCATTCTATTCAGAACTGGTCAGCGGGTCTGTTATAGAGTCCTTCAACGGTGAGCTATATTAAATAATCAGTATATATAAGGATATCAGCACCATGTATAAGGTTATTCATAAGTGAAGGTACATATATGATCCAATGTTAAGGTTATCGATACGTGAGAGAGAGATAGCTATAGAATAGATATATACATACAGTTAGGGCCATATATATTTAGACACAGGCACAATTTTCATACTTTTGGCTCTGTATGCCACCAGAATAAAATTAAAACAAAACAATCCAAATGAATTTGAAGTGCAGTCTTTCAGCTTTAATTCAAGTGGTTGAACTTAAATATCAAGTACACATTTTAGGAACTGCAACCATTTTTATACCTATTTCCCCCCATTTTCAGGGGCTCAAATGTAATTGGAAAAATTAATATAATCATAAATAAATTTTTTTTTTATATTTTGTTGAGAATCCTTTGCTGGCAATGACTGCCTGAAGTCTGGAACCCATGGACATTACCAAGGACTGGGTTTCCTCCTTTCTGATGCTTTGCCAGGCTCTAACTGCAGATGTCTTCAGTTGTTCTTTGTAGGTCTTTCTGCCTTTAGTTTTGCCTTCAGTAAGTGAAATGCATGCTCAATTGGGTTGGGATCAGGTGATTGACTCAGCCATTGCAGAATATTCCACTTCTTTTCCTTCAAAAGCTCCTGGGTTGCTTTTGCAGTGTGTTTTGGATCATTGTCCATCTGTACTGTGAAGCGCCGTCCAATGAACTTTGCTGCATTTAGCTGAATCTGGGCTGACTGTATATTTCTTAACACTGCAGAATTCATCTGGCTGCTTCTGTCTTCTGTCACATCATCAATAAACACCAATGACCCAGTGCCACTGGAAGCCATGCATGCCCATGCCATCACACTGCCTCTACCATGTTTTACAGATGATGTTGTGTGCTTTGGATCATGAGCTGTTCCAAGCCTTCTCCACACTTTTTTTTCTTTCCGTCATTATGGTACAGATTAATCTTCGTTTCATCCGTTCAAGGAATGCAAAGAAGTCTAGTCTAGCTTTTCTATTCTTCAAGCTTATGAATGGTTTGCACCTTGTGGTGAACCCTCTGTATTTGCTCCCGTGCAGTCTTCTTTGATTGTACACTTTCACAATGAGACGTCCACCTCCTGGAGAGTGTCCTTCACTTGTCTTTTGTGAATGGGTTTTTCTTTACCATAGAGAAGATCCTGAGATCATCCACCACTTGTGTCTTCTGTGGATGTCCAGGCCTTTTTATGTTGCTGAGGTCACCAGTGTGTTCCTCTATCCTCAGAATGTACCAAACTGTTGATTTGGCCACTCCTAATGTTGCTGCTTTCTCTCTGATAGATTTGTTTCATTTTTGGAGCCTTACAATGGCCTGTTTAACTTGCATGGACAGCTCCTTTGAACGCATGATGTAGGTTCACAGCAATAAATTCCAAATGCAAATACCACACTAATGGCAAGAATACACAATAAGAAAATCAGGCGAAAATTTCTGTTCTGCGAACGATCGGCCGATTTTCTACTCGTTGATGCCCAGCAAGTAATACCCAATATCGATATTGTGAACGAAAAAGACTGATTTGGAAAAAGCGTGTGGTATCGTTTGCGAATGAACAATATTCTATTAGTTGGTGTGAAGGTCATCTGTAAAACATCTCTTGAACATTATCACACATGAGCGGAACTAGTAGACAACCCCACTTGTACGTGAGATGTCAACACTACGCATTAAACCGATTTGCTCTTTTAAAGATTTTTTTTTTGATTGGTTAATATTGGCGACGATTTCAGCGGTCTAGCGATCAGTCGATTTTTCTAAACGTGTATTCCTGCTATTAGAGTCCACTCCACATCTTTTACCTGCTTAATTGATGAAGAAATAATGAAAGAGTAGTCCACACATGGCCATGAAACTTTAGGTCCCTTAAAAAGGGGAATGGCTGATCTTAAGAGCTTTAATTCCTAAACCCTTTCTTCGATTTGCATGTATATACCCTCAAATTAAACCTAAGAATGTGCACTCTCAGCCCATATCCATTATATAACTATAGCTTAAATATGTTTTGGTAAATACCTGAAAAAACCTAAACTTGTGCCTGTGTCCAAATATATATGGACCTAACTGTTTGTGTGTGTGTGTGTGTTCCAATTCTAAGGTTATTGATACGTGAAGGTATATACATGATCCAATTCTTCACTAAAGAAGCATCTTTTATTCCTGTTAAAATGATTGTTTACCTGGTTTACAAGAAAAGTATTTTACGTACAGTAAAAAACGACTGGATGCTTACTTGTGTGGTGGTCTGTGCTAAATAGTATCACCACTACAAAACAAACGGAGAGCGCATCGGCATTGTGTAAGAACACGAATAACCTTTTATTTAAAGAAATATCTTGTACTCCTAAAGGTACTTGAAATAAATGCATATCGTACAAAATCCAAGGTCTCTCAAGTCAATAGGCACTGGAGTCTGATTCTTGAATCTTCGTGACCAACATAGTCAGTCTTGTATAACAGCTTACGTATTTCCTTCAGGGTTCTGATGAAGAGTGCTCCCTCAAAACGCATAAACTATTATACATGAATGAGGCAGTGCCTATGTTGGTTACAAGAGTCCAACAAGAGATTTTGCCTATTAGCTTGAGAGACTTAGAGTTTTTTGGATTCTATATGATATGCACTTGTATCAGGTGCTTTTTACTTTGTGCACTTTCACCACAGAGACCCCTGCTTTCATGAATGCATAGTGTGGCAGCAAGAAGCATGGGCATTGACACTAAATTCTTTTTCTTTTTCTTTTTTTTTTTTTTTTTATCCTTTAAAAATAACAAACATGTTATACCTGCCTGCCCTGTGAAGTGGTTTTGCACAGAGCAGCCCTGATCCTCCTCCTCTTCTCGTGTCCCTCTTAGGCGCTCCTGGCCCCTCCCTCCTGTTGAGTGCTCCCACAGCAAGCAGCTTGCTATGACGGCACCGGAGCCAAGCCGCAGCTCCGTGTGTCCATTCAGACATGGATCGGCTTGCCCTCTCTCTCTCCCGATTGGCTAACTGACTTTGATTGACAGCAGCGGGAGCCAATGGACGGCCAAGGCACTCGTGAACATCGCTGAATAGAGATGGGGTTCAGGTAAGTATTAGGGGGCTGCTACATACAGAACGTTTTTTTATCTTAATGCATAGAATGCATTAAGACAATAAACCTTCTGCTTTTACAACCACTTTAATGACCACACGCTGCACATATGCATCCATGTCTGTGATGGGTCAGTTACTGTGCTGGTAGCGGGCAGTGAGCACACTTTTAGCACAAATACCTCAGCCATAATGGACGCATATGTGTGGCTTATGGACATTGAACAAATTGAATTTTCAGATTAGTGATTGTAAACCCTCATCTTGTAAAACAACCAAGTCAACATTCTTTCTGTTCTCAGCTGCATAAGAGCTAGGGGAGGAAAAACAGCAGCACACTGATCTTCCCAGTGAATGGCTGTGCAGGGGGGTGGTGGTGGTGGTGTCAACACAAGTCTGATCATTAGAGGAGAGCACATTGAGTTCCCAGCATAGCTAATTATCAGTAGCATGAGCTGTTGTATGCAAAATATCTGATAACCGCTTTCACATGTCTATAGGAGTGTGACATGGTGTTTATCGCAGATGAATGTTAGCTGTTGTTTATAAGGAATGTATGAGAGGTTTCTGCATATTTTCTTTATTCAAGATCAGGACTAAAATAAATGTGTGCAATATGTCAGTAAATTTTGCAATTGTTGCATTTTTAATATTTATCACTCTTCTTTTGAATCCATGCATTTATGAATATGTATCAAAATTAAGAATCACTAATTGATTAGATACAAATTTACACAATACATAAACAGGAACTGTGTTACCTTCAAAAAATTTGTAATTCTCAGGGGCAGACTGGATGGACTACATGGTTGTTTTCTGCTGTCACTCTTCTATGCCTTGTGATCTAGGCACCTCTGTCCGATAGCACAGCCAGGGACTGCAGTCCCCAAGGCTATTCATATCTTTGTGTACATGTTGTGTGCATTTTTTTTTTTTTTTTAATACACTGATGCTCCGTACTAAAATGGCATTAAAAACGCTGTGTTATCAAAGGTATAAGCAAAAAGCCTCTGAACTGGTAAAATTATATCCTCTACACCGTGGTAATAAATAATGTATAAAATTATATAATGAGAAATATATAAAATGACGTGCTTAATAGCTGCAAGCGGTAAACATGTCTCACAAACCATGTAAAAATACTAAAATTGCATTAAAAACGCTGGTCTATCAAAGGTATGAGCAAAAAGGCTCTGAACTGGGAAAAAATATATCCTCTAAATCGTGGTAATAATAATGTATAAAATATATAATGGAAAAATGAGGGCCGTGGAAAGTAACGATTGATTCCTCGATTAATTGTTAAATTTTTTGATCGATCGAAATTCTTTTGATCGCTACTCGCCTTTCCGCCGGCTTCCGGGTCTTCAGGGAGTTCCGGACATCGACGTCACCGGACTCCTCCCCCCTTCCCCAAGTGCCTCTGTCTGCTAACAGAGCTGCTTTGTCAGGACCTGAGGCAGGTGTCCTACCTTGAGAAACAGTTGAAGTCACGAGCCATGACTCTACGTTCTGCAGGGAGAGCGATCTAGAGCTCCGGGTGGAGTGTGGACAAGGAGATGAAGGTCCAAGTCCAGGAGGTGGAGGAGAGGTGAGCAAGGTCTAACGTTGTACGGTGCTGAAAATGATTCAGGGATCTTATCCATGTACAGTTATCTTAATGCAGCAAAACTTGACCCTTCAATAATCCCATGGTCATCTTAAAGTGTATCTAAAGGCCAAATAGGTGGATCCTCTTGGTGGGGAAATCAACAAAGAAAAAGGAGGAGATGGCTAAATACCTTTTAAAAAAAGGAGACAGAATCTTTTTTAGGTTTATCAGTGATGGAGGGAAAAAATACCATGGCATCACTAACAGAACTGGGTACAACACTTGTGGGGCGGTGCAGCAAACTCTTAGATAAACTCTTAGATTTCAGTTACAGTAGCAGAACTGTATAAGTTGATTGAAGTTCAATAAAACACAACTACCCAATGAAACTAACTAGTGTCGGGTGATTGTATATAGTGTATACCACATTTACCACTGACTAATGCAGAGTTGCAATGCAAGGAGATCAGCTAAAAGTAGTTGGATCTGTATGTGCGTTTATAATTAATCGATTAAAAAAAAATCGATTAATGGAACACGAAAATTTTAATCAGTAACAGCCCTATGAAAAATATAAAATTGACACGTGCTTAATAGCCAAAACATAAAGTGACAATGTGCATTCATATAGTGAAAAAAAAAATGTTTTTAAAACAAATAAGTCAGTGGAAATTTAAATAGATCCAAATACTGGAATTATAAAAGTGTTTAAGTGCAAAGTTCAAATTGATCCAATTTACAGATGCTCCACACTCCATGCGATTCAGTATGCTGTGAAAGTGATGCGATAATGAGACGCTGTGTTCTCACTCAGGCGCTCCCCCCCAATGTAATGAAGGTTCACCTTAAGATGTGTGACCTTGCTGTTAAGCTTGGTCAATACACACTTTGGAACCACTACAGGGTTCAACAATGCGTCTGGGATCCTGGATCAATCGCCAATGTGCCTCAGTAAATCAATGAAAAAAGATCTCATAGTGTAGTATGTTTATGCAATTTATTGAACCAAAAATAAACAGGTCCCACACAGGGTACTCACAATATCCAGGCGCTTCAGTGCGCCATTCTATATCAAGCAAAAAACGAATGGTTGAAACCGGCTGGTAATGGGATGGTATGCTGATCGTTCCTAGCAGCTGATCTGCTAAGTGTGCCGTCCTGTTCCCTTCCCCCTACATGTGTCGATACAAGGGAATTTCGTATCTTCCTCAGGGGGTGATGAATGCACATTGTCACTTTATTATTTGGCTATTAAGCACGTGTCATTTTATATATTTTTCATTATATATTTTATACATTATTATTACCACATTATAGAGGATATATTTTTACCAGTTCAGAGGCTTTTTGCTTATACCTTTTGATAGCGCAGCGTTTTTAATGCGATTTTAGTATTTTTACATGGTTTATGAGACCTGTTTACCGCTTGCAGCTGATTCAAAGAGGATTTATTGGTTTATTATTGTTAGTGGAGGCTCACAGGACGTTCTATCAGTATGTTGAGAGCTTGAGCATTTAATGAGCCTGAAGATGAAAAACCTACATACACTTCTTTTGTGCAGCATATACATTCACCTACATACATTTCCATTAGATGCTTGTATCGTGTATACTGTATGTAATGAGGTGCCATTCAGGATGAATGGGAACACACATGCACAGCATTGATGTGGGGCACTGCAGTAACACGTTAAAATCTGAGTTTTAATACATGTTTTCTTGTGTCGGTATCCAGCCCAAGACCTGCAATTGATTTGCTCTGATTGCTGGCCCTTCTCACAATGTGAGTGCTGCTGTACAGAGGATCATAGGAGGCTAATATCAAGTGTGACCCATGTGCTTGTCTGTGTATATATGGAAGTTTTAAAATAGATTGTCTAAATTTTACTCCGCCGGTTCTCGGGCTCTGCTTACAGGCTTATTCAGTAAGACAGAAAAAAGAGCAATGGCAGCAATTGGCACCTTCTGCTTCCAGGCCTTTGGAAGGGGATGTTGCCGATCTAAATAAAGTGCAAAGTTCTCTGCTTTTCACTTTCTCCACTACTACAAATCTGTGAGGCTTATAACAGATATTCTGCATCCTGTCTTTAAAAGATGGTGCATTTTTATAAGGCATCACACATCAAAGAACCTAAATAAAAATTCATATTTTTGTAGAAAAGCAAGTTATGAAAGAGTGGTTGCTGCATCATTCATTTAAGGCCTGTTCACTGTAATGCAGCCTTGCCCAATGCAGCGCAATGCATAGACCAGCAGGTCACAGCCTCCCTCTTCCAAGACTCCAGAAAGCTGCAGATCCCCTAACCTCTCACAGTGCCTTCTAACCTCCTATAGTGGCCCACAGTGCACCCAGTTCTCCTAAGATCCTGCAATCCCTGCAGTGTCCCCTAGCTTGCTGTAATGCCTCCTGCCCCTCATAGTGCTCACAACACTGTCCTACAGTGCCCACAAAAAGACTCCCATCCCCCTCCCAGAGACCCTAGCTCCCTCCAGAACCTGTATATTTTAAGGGTCACCAAGTCTGTTGCAAAGTCTCCTAACCCCCTTTAAATCCTTCATTCCCCCCAAACCTCCCCTCGCCCCCCATAGTGACACTCAGTGCCTTTCAACATTTCAATATATGTTTTGCCTTCTCAAACTTGTATTGTGTGAGTATAACCTTCTTCTTCTTTTTTTTTTTTTTTTTTTTAATGAATATTTCATGGAAGGTTTTGAAAAAAATTGACCAGGCCTTGTTCTTAATAAAGCTGAGAACCGCTGGCATAGGAAAGGCAATTAGCCTTGAGTCCTATAATTTGCTGTAAAAAAAATCAAAAACATGTGCTCATTTTTGGCACTGTGGCGTGTTGTGACACACTCCTCCACATCACAACAAATAAAAGTGAATGGAATGTTTTTGTTGCCAGCTGTGTCCCTATTGTGGAGATTTTACCCTTACTTCCTGTCATGACAGGAAGTGAAGAAAAGGCTTTCAACACACACAGGCCCCATTCACATGTTCTAATAAGACACAGAACATAAGGGCCTCCCATTCACCCTGTGTGTAGCATACTTCAGGCTAGCAGCACACCTTACCTCATAGAATAAAGACGTGACCCTTTATTTTTAATGCAGCATATGGGATGTGCATTGTGGTTTGTTGCAGTGTGGGTATATTGCTGACTACTGTAGGGCATTAGGGTGCTGTTCAAAAGACATAGGGCGGCTACACCCTGCAGTTTTCACAATGCATACACCAGAATGGGTCCAAACAAAAACACATTTTAGTAAAGTGAGGAGGGTTAGAACTTCTGCCAGTGTTTTTTTCTTTTTTTTCTTTGTAGTCTGTGCCTTCCTGTCCCTGTGATACTCCCTCCATTTCTTGCACAGACTTCCCATGGACAGGAAGTGAAGGAAAATCTCCACAATGGAGTCACAGGCATAAATAAAAACCTGGCAAAATATCTCATTGACATTTTATAAGCCCATGGATATAGCTACATATAATGTCATTACTATATAATCTTCAGATTACAGTGTGTGTATGTATATTTTATATGTGTGAGAGAGATATATATATATATATATTTTAAAGGCTTAGTGCCATATTATGAAGCATATTCAGAAAGTGAAAGTTTTTTTCTTTTTTCATCTCTTCTGCTATTTGTTTTATCATTTCCTTTTGGTATTATTGTGTTAATAGAGTTTCATGAATAGCTTTCCTTTTAAACACATTTACATAGCCTGAAGACACAGGCTTGCATGGAAATACCTCAGCATAACCTCCTACCTCAGCACGTTGTGTGCCTGGAAGTCAGGAATCCAGGAGCCACTCCCTGCAATTCACCCGATTACCTCACATCTCTCTGCATTTCTGATCGCACGCCTTGAATGGCACTCCGCCTGATATACAGTAATATCCTGCTAGCCTGGGTGCTTGTCTGCTGTGTACATGCACATGATTTTTCTGTTATTGTTTATTCTATTCAAGTGTTATTTCCTTTTATTTTACAAAGGACCTTGCATTTTATGATTCCAAAAAATGAAGCGAGGTGTTTGAGGCGAAGTAATATAATGAGTGCAATATTTCCTAAATTTGGGTGGTGACCTACCCTTTTCTGGTAGGATGTTATGTGGACATGTGCTCGGCCTATAATTAGCAAGGAGGTTTCACTGACTCACACAAGTGGATTCTAAATTTGAACAATAGATTCAAGCAAAGTGTATGCTTTACTCTTTGTGAGATATTCTGTTATTTGAAACACAAGCTTCTAATGGTTAATGTTTCCAAGTCCTCATCCTCCACATCCATCAGGGCAAGCACAGCAGTATCGTTGGGGTAAAAATTGATTTTGGAGTGTATATATGTGACAGTTCTGGAATGCCAGCTACTGTAGGTTGCTTGTAAATAAAGGAACCCATAAGTCTTCAGAGTTACTTTTGAAATATGCTTGAGAATGTGAGCTGCGATTATTGACAAACCCTTCTTGTTAAAGGATATCACGTAAGTGCATTTTATTATTTGTAATTAACATTGCAGAACAACTAATGAGGGTATCTATAGGTGGAATAGATCATTATTCTCAGTGATCTATTGAAGCAGCAGTAGTGCAGGGGAGGCTGGATAAAGTCTGCTCTGTCCAGATCCAGAACCCCCCAAAAAAGGAAAAAAATGTAAAAAAAAAAAAAAAAAAAATTAAATCTGTCAGTTATTAAAACAAAATTAAATCCCTTTTCCATTATCGCCAGGTCCCAACAAATACTTTTCTATGGATCTGTGTGTGCTATGGGAGCATTAAAGCAGATCTCCACCTAAAAGGGGATGCTCCGCTTATTTGCCCCCCCCCTTCCGCTGCCACATATGGCACCTTTTGGGGGGAGCGGGTACCTGGTTTTGACAGGTACCCACTCCCGGCTGACTTCGCAGTGGCAAACTCATCTGGAAGTTTACCCCCCCCCCCCCCCTCCTCCTACTTCTCCCATTGCCAGGCAATTCACAAAGCGCAGCACAGTAAGGAACCGACTGTGAAGCCGCAAAACTTCACTGCCGGTTTCCCTTACCTGAGATGGCGGCAGTAGCACCCGTGAGCCGATTGGAAAATCAGCTCAGGTGAAGACACAGCTAGATTCGTGGATAGGTAAGTGTCCTAATATTAAAAGTCAGCAGCTATAGTATTTGTAGCTGCTAACTTTTATTTTTTCTGAAAGAGCCTGGAGCTCTGATTTAAGAAGCATTAATGATAAAGAGCAAAATTAGCAAAAAAAAGGGCATCCCTTAAAGGAGGCGTTTTGGGGTTCCAAAAAAACAAAACAAACATACACTTGTCAAAAGTATTGGGACACCTGCCTTTACACGCACATGAACCTTAATGTCATCCCAGTCTTAGTTCATAGGGTTCAATATTGAGTTGGCCCACCCTTTGCAGCTATAACAGCTTCAACTCTTCTGGGAAGGCTGTCCGCAAGGTTTAGGAGTGCACAAAGCAAGGTCCATGGATGAGTGAGTTTTGGCCTCAACCCGATAGAACACCTCTTGGGATGAATTAGAGCAGAGACTGCAAACCAGCCCTTCTCGTCCAACATCAGTGCCTGACCTCACAAATGCACTTCTGGAAGGATGGTCAAACATTCCATAGACACACTCCTAAACCTTGTGAACAGCCTTCACAGAAGAGTTGAAGCTGTTATAGCTGCAAAGGGTCGGCCAACTCAATATTGAACTCTAACGGACTAAGACTGGGATGCAGTTAAAGTTCATGTGCGTGTAAGGCAGCCCAATCCTTTTGACAATGTAGTGTTTATACTCTGCTGAATGCTGTAGCATTGGTGTTATGCTGCTGTCCCCTGCCGACTCTAAGCCTGAGGACTAAGCGATCACATGACCGCTGATCACTCAGTTTGCAGCTCTTCTATGAGCAAAGAGTAGTGACTGTCAGTCACCGCTCTCTGCTCTGCCCCTACAGTGTTCACTGGAATGCTAAGCTGGAGAGGAGCGGGCTGCATGCACAAGGTGACGCGTGTAAGCATGCGCAACCTCATTTGGAACTTTAGTGATTGCAAGACTGTGAAGTTGGTGTCATGCTGGTTTGTGTCTGTTCAAGCCTACCTTGATTGCTGTGCATTGTCACACGATCAATAACGTGTAATTTCATGCTTTACAAGCGCTGGGCTAAGACAGCCCTTTCATTTTGAATGGATTATTCATTGGACTTGCATGCCTTTTTTATTTTATTATGCACTGCACCAAGGCACGCATGGTTCTCATATGTGCCTTGTGGTGCACTGCAACACATGTGTTTAAAAAGGAAACACTAAAATGTACGGAACCGCAACTAGAATATGTAAAAGAATTATATTTCTGCAATATCCTTTTAGTTAGGAAGGGTTTGTCAGTTGCTGTTCTATGGGTTATGTCTCTCGAAATGCACAAATAACTTTTTCAGTGAAAGCTGGGTGCAAGTCTGCCTCTTGTATCTTGTAACTCCCGATTGTTTCCCTAATGATATAGGCACCTGAGGATACTTGCAGTGCATTGGGACAAATTTAAAGTGTAAGTTCACCCTTTAAGAAAAAATGAAAAGGTGAATACCCTACAGTGCACCCTCAGCAATCCCCACCCCCGGTCTGTGCTTTACTTACCTCCCTGAGTGAGAAGTGCCCATGCAGCTGGTGTAGCAATGCGGGGATTTGAAATCCCCTATCTTCTCTCTGTGCAGAGTCTGGGATGGATCAGAGAAATTCTGATTGGTCAGTGCTGGCATGGAGCAATCAAAATCACTCTGATCTATCCCAGAAGCCCTGTAGAGAAAAGAGGAAGAAAAGCAACAGACTTCAAATTCCCCCGGACCACTGATCCAGCTGCTTGGGCATGGAGTTAAGTACAGCAGGGACTGGGGGGGGTGGGGGGTTTGAAAAGGTGAACTTGCCCTTTAAGGATGTTTTACTATAATCATATTATTATTTTTAATACTGTGTTTTGTGTTTGTTTTTTTTTTTTAACCCATTTTTAGGATGTATGATCTGTTTGGGTCAATCTACGTTTCTGAGATTTAACCACCCAGCAGAAGCTCACTGGATGAAAACTATGCTTCCTTCAACCGGTAGAAGCCCTTCAGCATCCCTATACCCTGCTGGTAAGACCTCTACAAGATAGACAACTGTATTTGAATAGCAGTAGATCAAGCAAATGCTGAAGAAATAGTTCTGTGCCCCTCTTCAGTTGAAAAAGTGTGACCAAAGCTATTTTGGCTATACTTCTCCATTAGATTACAGGCGTGCCGTGTGTTCTGCTCTCCTGTAACTCGTTTTCGTCCAGGCCCAGGTACTTAACAGTCAGGATCCACCCAGATGCCAGGACTGGCAACTGGCTCAGCCTCTCAGCAAGCCTTAGCCAGTTGCTTCCGCCCCCCTCCACAGCCCAGTGCTCCAGTGAGCGTTGGGGGGGCGGAGCAGAGAGCTGGTGACTGATAGTCACCGACTCTCTGGACGCTGAAGGCTGAGATCTGAGCATCAGCGGTCTTTGATCTTAGAAGCGGCAGGGAACAGATGCAGCATCGGATCGATATTGCATCAACCTAGGCGAGTACAAAGACTTCTTCATAATGGATAGAAGTGGGTAAGTAATTTTCTGATACCCTAACTTCTTATGATCCATAACATGCAGCCAGTGAAATATGACAAACCCTCCTACACTTTTTGCCCAAATGGTAACCAGAATAAATGGTAGAAGTATTATGTATGTCTGTCAGTCAGGCAAGAAACAAAGGAGAGTCTTATTGTCTGACACCACTTGACAGTTACTAACTGAAAGAATAGTTAGGGCATCATGAAGAATGCTTCTTGTTTTTCACCTCCCTTTTAAAGTGATCTTTTTTCTTTTCCTTTGAAATAACTAACCTTTCCTGCTCTGTGCATGGTTTTGCACCAAGCAGCCCTGAGCCTCTTCTTCTCGGCTCTTCCCCCACCCTATAGCTCTTGCTGGTGTCTCTGAGCCAATGTGGAGAAAGAGAGCAGACCGAGCCTCTGCTCTCATACACAAATTTTTTTTTTTTTTTGGATGGAGTGTGGAGGGGTTGGAACACCTGCCAGTTTGTATTGCTGTCTATGCCTCTGTTAAAGAAATTCACCCTCTCTATTTGTTCTGTTTACCATTATCGTTAAAAGTAAATGTAAAAGAAATTACCCAAATTTTGGGTTGTTCCCAAAAAAGTAAGAGAGGGGAAATCTTCCAATGTGTACACTAGTTCTGGTGACTTGTGGGTCCCCAAGGAGTTATCTTGATTTACAGGGATTTCCTCTCACTTCCTGTTTGACTATGGGACGGGAAGTGAAGGGAAATCTCCGCAATAGGACACAGATGGCAAGAAAAGTTTGGCCTATAGTTCTACTTTAAGGTAAAAAAAAACGCTGCCACCATATGTAGGTGTTTGATGTGGTAAAGAATGGCTAAAACTTGAGGTTCTAAGAGGCACAACTGGAGGTACTGTTGTGTTTACCATATCCTGTCCAGCTGAGGGACTGGTAAGACCCTACCTTTTTGTTTTCTATTTTTGAAGTGATCACACAACCTCTGTTCTCTGTTGCATTAGGCCCCTTACATATGGGGCGTGCTCTTTTGGAGTCCACCTGCTCAGCGCGGAATCTGTTCGCTGATCCCCACTGAGCAGGCAGATAGCTGGTCCGTGTCCACTCTGGTTATGCAGAGCGGACACAGACACGGCACGCTCTCCTCTGTGGCCGGTCTGTTTACACTCGACTGCTATCTTATCCAATCGGCCAGACACATGTGGAACGGATCCCCAACCATCTGTTTTTAGCAGATGGGATCGGATGTTGGTGGGTGTCAACGGACACGTGTCTGTTGACACCCGCCACTACATAGAGGAGATTGGAGGGTCCGATCGGTCCGCCCCTGTGAGGGGCTTAGAGATGTGAGGATGGAGAATGCAGGGGGCGTGTCAGTAGGCAGAGAGAGTAATATGCTGATCGTCCCAGTGAAGAGCTAGGCAGGTGAGCATATCAGTACAAATCTTAGTAATTGCAGGACAGGCAGGCTGCTCCCAGCACAGCCAGAAAACTGACCATGCTGGGATGGATGAGCTTCTATTCCTAGCGTGGTCAGTTTGAAATTGGAACGCAGTGGGACTGGCAGGATCACCAGAAATTTCACACCAAGGAAGAAATGCAAGGAGAACTGGATACTTTAAACACAAGTACATGGTACAACTTTCGCATATTGGGAATATGAAATGTTAGGGTAACATACACTTTTAAAGTAAGCAGTGTCCAAGTCTGCATGTCATTGAGAGCACCTGTCTCACCCACAGTTTGTTATTGGGCATCTAAGTCCCAGAGGGCCCTACGCAGTCTAGACAAATCATACATTTGCCACTGTGCCAAATATATATGTAGAGCATGTGACCAGGTTAACGTAATCTAGTACTGCAAAGCACACTTTGGGAGGATATATGAACACTCTCAGACTTCAGCCCCACAGGAGGATTCAGCTAGCTTATCTACGTCCTGCTTCTAAGGCCACATTTATAGGCACGCACCCTAGCTACGTATTAAGGCTCTTTGAAGAATGTATTTTTTTTTTCATTTTATTTTCCGTATGCCTAGCAATGTGACTTTTAGTAATAAATCAGGAGTTTGTGAGGGATTTTAAGGGACTCTGTCAATTCCTCTGAAAATTCCAAAGAACTGATTGCTGCAGCTGACCAGGTGGTTGGAAGTGACAGCTGAAGTTAGTACAGGAGACGGGAAGGTCATTTTCAGTGAAGCGAGCTGGTGCCTTCTTCTAATAGAGAACGTAGTTCAGCAATGTCTATCTTCCAGAAATGGGGGGGGAAACATGGATACAAGGTCTAGGCAAAATATTACTGTCACTTCTGAAGAAATGTCATATATATACTTATCTTCTGCTAAAATTCTAATTTTAAAAAAAGCTGCCTCGAGGAAAGTATTTTTTTTCAGTGTTTATTGTGATGGGAAGCGGTGCCAACCAAGGGGACCTGTCAGTCAACAAAGGGGTTAACTACGTATTTTTTTTTTGGATGAATGTGCACAGTATCAGCACTGAGGGAGTGTGAAAGGTACAATTCCTGCGGAGAAAATTCCTACTTTCGGCAAAGGAATGGCTTGTTTCTCTCAATGAGCCAACATATAGCTCTGGCTTCCTGTGAAAGTTATTTTCTAGAAGATCTGGGAGACTTGGCATTACATGGGCTTGATATGATACATCATGAATAGATGCCATTTATCCCATCATCGTAGGCGTAAATTGTGGCCACTGTAGGAAGGTAAGATGCCAATAATTTTTATGCAGAAAATATAACCTCATGTTTTCATGAGCAGTGAAAAACTCTCTATCTCAGTCAGTGAGTAACAGTTTAATCCATTTAAAATTGTTAGATTCTCAAAGAGAACCAATTCTTTGCTCTTTAAGGGTAAAGCACCAGCTTCTTTTAAGGGCTCATTCAGAAGGGCGATTAATCCCATCCTTTGTGCAGAGCTGCTGGCAGATGCATGTGGATCCACCTTGGAGCTGAGTGCAGGCAGCTCATAGGAGTAGATAAATATTCAGCGGCTGCAAGGATACAAGCGCATGTCAAAATTTGTAAGCAGATCTACACTGAGGATGGGATTAATCACCCATCTAAATGAGCCCTAAATGGTATTTACCTTTTTGTCCTCTTCCTCCTGTTGGCTAAACTAAGTGAAGTTGAGAGAAGAGGCACTCCCAGTACTGTCAAGCATGGGGAAACGTGTCAAGAAGACTTAGAAAACAGGCTCTACCAAAGCAGTCTTTGCTTTGTAGGCCTTACCTAAGCACTTAAGATAATACCCCTCTTGGTTTTCTTGAGCCAGTTAATCTCTACATTTGGTTGAGCTATATCTACTGCAGCCTTTGCAGCGGGAGAAGCACATTCAGCTGCATGAAAGCTTCCATCAGGGTGCAATATTTAATTTGAAAAAATATTGAGGTTCTAACCTTTTTCCCTACTTCACTGCTAAAGCTAAAAAATAAAAGTTGGACTCGGGCATTCTCTATTCAGAACATACGTTTACAAGCAATGGTTAATCTCATGTTACACTGTCCATTAAATGCATTTTCTTAGTTTTTCAAATTTTATGCTTTCCTTCCAGAAACGTTGCCCTCCTTGCTGAACGGTTCACGTGATGGATACCAAACAAGTATACCTTCGCATACGTCGCTAGTCAGCTCTATTGAGAAAAACCTTCAGGATATCATGGACTCTTTGGTTATCGAAGCCCCCCCGCTAACAAGGAAGGTCTCCCAGACATCAATTCACAGTATTTCCTCAATGCCTAATGGGAGAAGTCAGCGCTGCCTGGTTTCACCACCTACAAGTCCACTCTCCTCCAACTCTGGCTATGAAAATGCTTTTTCTTCTCCATTATCCTCCTCTGGTAGTGGAAGTCTTACCAGTCCCTCAGCTGCACAGGATATGGTAAACACAACAGTACCTCCAGTTGTGCCTCTTAGAACCTCAAGTTTTAGCCATTCTTTACCACATCAAACACCCACATATGGTGGCAGCAGTTTGGATTTACGATCTCTGCGTGGGGGTAGCAGTTCTGTGCTTAGTCCACCTAGTCCAGGAAGCAGAGTAGGTGGTCTTAGTGTACCCAGCAGTCCTATCCTGAGCAGCAAATATCAACATTCACTTTTGGATAGACCTTCTAGTCCATACAGGGATACTGTGTCCGTTGCAAAGAGTTTGCCTCCTGACAGTCCAAGACTAGTGCGCAAAAACATGGAAACTATAAGTATGAGAGACCTTCCCCCACCCAGTCCTTCTCTGTCACGAAAAGGTTTTCCTGGTTCTCCCAAAACTGCATCAGAAAGTCCATCAAGAGTTCCTGATAGCCCCCGTGTTCCAACCCGCCGCAGAGTGGGTAGTGCAAGTTCCCCTGGTTCTGAAGACAATGTCTTCTCCAGGCAGTTTCGGGATCGTAGTCCTTCACCCTCCAGTTTTCAAGAACCTCCTCGTCGGCTGACTCCAGCCTATAGCTATGGATCACTATCCACTCCATCTCAGAGTCCAAAAGCTCAAAGAAAAGCACATGGACTGCGAGAACGCAAAAATAGCATCACTGACATCAGTGGCAATCAGGATGAACTATTGGATTACCATCGAAGACAGAGAGAAGAAAGGCTAAGAGAGCAAGAGATGGAGAGACTGGTAAGGGCAGAAGACTTTTTACATATAGTATATGTGTGATATATATGATAAGATGTTACATTTTAACTGTCATTTTTGCACATTAAACACACTAACAAAAGTGTGTCTGCTCAGAAGGTATGAAAGCAGGTAGATGCAGGAGAGGAGTATTTAAGGTATGACAATGGGAAGTATGTGTGGGAGAGGAGTGCAGAGAATATGGCAGTTGGCAGTATGTGGGGGAGGGGACTACAGAGGGTATGACAGCAAGAAGTATGTGCAGAGGAGAAATACAGAAGGTATGGCATTGGACAGTTTGTGCAGGAGTGGACTGCAGAGGGTATGACGAGGGGGAGGTATGTGCCTGTTCAGAGTGTTTTACAGTGGGCAGTGTGTGCAGGAAAGGAGTGTGGAGGGTAGGATGGGGGCAGTATGTGCAGTAATAGAGTGTGGTATGTATGTACTGGAGAGAAGCATATTGGGTATGAAGGGGGAAATAAGTGCAGGGGAGGAGTGGGAGGTTGTGACAACCAGCAGAACAGTTCATCTTTTAAAAACCAAAAGGAGGGTTTTACATCAGAGGAATACAGGTTACCATTGGTGTGCTACAAAATAGCTAGCTCAAGTTGAGGCAAGGTTTTCTGGTACATAGGGAGGTGGTAGGGGTGTGTTGGCAGTACTGTAGGAGGACCCAGACTGAAGGAAAATGCAAACCCTAATACAACAGTGGTCAGATTCAACATTCTAGCAAATTCAACAAATATATGTGTTTTCAGTAAAAGGCTCTCACTCCGTCTGCAGAGAAGACAATGTACCACATAAAATCACATCATTCAGCCCAGTCCTGGCTACCTATATAAATCCATGTAGCACTGTCATACTTCTTGACTGATGTACTCCAAGGGGCTGTCTGCCCCTTCATAACCCCATCATATCTGATGGGGATGGATAGCCTTCCATTGACTGAATACTAGACCACTAAACGCAAACTTTTACACAGTTTTTTTGGGACTGTGTCATGGAGTCCCAGAACAGGGGAGGTGTTGCTGGGGACATGGGAGTTGGAGCAGGCAATGTTTGCACAAGAAATGGGACACTAGAGCTGTGGTCACTACCAGCCCAGAGTCAGTAGGCACATGGGTACACTAAATAAATGTTAGATGTTGTGCTATAGATGCTGAGGGGTTACTGCACATGCACTGGATAATGAAAGGTAATTACATATGCACTGGGTACTGGCAGGTAAGGGATTATGCTCCATAAGCAGAAGAATTGGTAGTGAAAGGTAAAAAACACATACATTGGGTACCGAGTGCTCATGTAGGGGTTAATCTACACCAATGTACTGGGTGCTAAGGCGTAAACATGCATGTCTGAGGACAGAGCGCTAATGAGACTGAGCACTGGGTGTTGAGGGGTCATTTCATATGCTGGGGATTGGACACTTAGAGGTTTAATGGGTTCTAAGTGTTGAAGGATCAGTTCACCTTTGTAAAAACAAAAAAAAAAAAAAAACACACATCTTTTTACAGTTAAAAAAAAAATGTGCATTTATTACTTTGTTTTACTAGGAGCCTGCAAAGCTTTGCACCTGCAAACAGCAGATCACAGGTGCAATGCAGGACTCCTGCAGACTGTCTGTGTAAGCTGTCTCCCTGTACCTTGTACGAGCAGGCTGTTACACACTGACAGGAAGAAACTATGAACTACTAGAGCGCTCAACAGCACCCTAGTAGGTCATTGAGAACTACAAACCAACACCCGCAAAGGCTGTCGGTACTTGTAGTTCATTCATTCACAGAATGCTGTAAATGAATGACGCGGCCTGGGTGGGCAGCAAAATTGGACAGAAGATCCCCGACTCGCTGTCACTAGAGGTTGCAAGTCAGGGGACGGCTACAGCAGTGGGAACACGTTACATGTTCAACCCTAAAAACAGGTGGAACATGTAACATGTTCCCAAAGGTGAACTTTTCTTTTAACGGGACCAGACTGAGGGGATAATGCACATACTGAATACTCGACACTGAGGGGTTGATGTACATGCTATTGAACCAATCACATACACTGTGGACAGGTCACTGATAGGTTAATGGGTTGTTTTTTTTTTTTTTTTTTTTGTTTTTTTTTTTGTTTTTTTATGCTTGGGGTAGATGATTGAGGGATTAACATGACAAACTTGGCAAAGGAGCTCATACACCTTTTTGAGCATCAAGTCTTTTGCATTTTTTACCCGTGCGTTTTGTCATGTTTGATGCACGTTTTTTTTTTTTCTCATGACAAATGCATGTTGTTTTTGTAGCGTTTGGGGTGCCATTAGCAATAAATGGCAACACAAGCACAACATGTGTTTTAATGCGAGCAAAATTGCGGAATTTTGCACGCGTTCAAAGAAACACTAAAGTATGAGTGCATCCTCACTAAGCAGCTATGAGAAACTATGAGAAAGCATTTTGAGCTTGATGGTGTGTATCTAGTCACTGCTAAATATGAGGTCTGGGCAGAGAAGCCGTTCTGCTCTATTGGCAGACCCACCCTCCACCTCCACATCTTCAATATGGTACAAGTAGCTGGAAGTGCTTTTGGAGATAAATACTGCTTTGGCCATGGGCGGGCCAAGCAGTAGAAATTATACAGTGTTTTTTTTGATTTTTTTTTTTTTTTTTTTTTTTTTTTCTTAAGCCATGAAATATAAACCCTTTTTTTTTATAATTTCGTGAAACATTATCTAGCTGTGTTATGCAACTATATTATGTTAGTTTTTTTCCCTTGTTAATGGAATGTGCTACAGAGTACATTCCATTCCAGATTTTAATATATTTCTTTCCTTAATCATCGCTTCCAAGCTGTGCTAAGCCCTCACCCATACATGCCTAGTCATGTGTATGACTCACCAAAGAGAAATTGGTGTTTGTGTCCTAATGACAACTCTCTACATATGGCATACAAGAAAGCTATTCTGAATGTTTGTTTATATAGTTTTGGTATGTACGGCACAGATAACCGTTTATTTCATAGACAGCATTGAAAAATCTTTCTTCAGTTGCTTTTTCTTTCGTGCTGGAGTTAGGTTGAAGTGGAAGCAGGGCTGCTGTTAGAAATCACAGGGCCCCATACCGCCTACTTGACAGGCCCCCCTATAAAAATATTAAAACAATATTTTCACTAAAAATACACTAAAATCATTATTAGCAGACACAAACACAAAATAACTTACAAAACTCCTGCAAAATCCAAAAGATAAAACTATTTTGAGGTAATAAAGCTCCGTGCGTGAATGAGGTCTTGGTGCCCATTCAGATGGTTGCTGAGGCCTTTACAGTATGAATTTTTTATTTATTATGTTGTTGGAGCTGCGTGTAGGCAGCCTATGTTACGCTATGGGGACGCAGGGGCTGTACGAACACAGCTGCGGGTCCTTTATATGATGGGCATGTGGATTCAGGTGTATTGCCCTGAACATAGACTGTGTGCATTTGGGGGCCACTCGCCCACACCTCTCAAGTTAAGTCTTGCGGCTGTGTTCGTACAATCTCTTCATAGAGTAACAGGCGGCTCTGGCCGCCTGTTACTGCTCATTCACACTGGGCCATACAACGTGTGTGAATGAGCCCTTGATTTTTTTTTTTTTTTTTTATTATTTTTTACCATTTTTTTTTTTCCCCCACAACGCTGTTGGGGGGGGGGGGGGGGTCTTTGGTGAAACATCAGGATTCTAAACCAACCCCTAATGCCTTACGTTTGAGATGGAGAAATGGACTTGGGATATTCCTCAGTCCCTTTCTCTGCGGCCTCAGCTGCACTGGTCAGTGAATGAACAGACTCTGTGCTGAGGCTCCTGTTCATTCACAGACTGAAGCATGGTAAAAACTGTTTACTTTACTGTACTTTAGTTTTGAATGAAAACAGTGAGTTATCAGTACCGGCCCCTTCCCCCACTCTCCATCCTGAAAAGATCCCCTGCCCTGTTTGCCGACAACAGCTGGTGTGAGAGAAAAGGAGGGAAGCTGGCAGCACTGTGGGAGGATAGGGGGATAATGCAGGGAGCCCAGGCAGCAGGGGGTAATTAAATCCTAGACTGGGGGAGTAACCGGTCTGGCAGGGGGGGGGGGCAATTGCAGGAATTGATCCCCTGTGTGTGTCTCCCTGCAGCAGCTAAAAGTCGGTGGGAAGAAGAGTAAGAGAAGCCGGCTTTCAGCTGCTGCTGGGAGACACACACAGGGGTTCAGTTCTTGTAATTGCCCCACCCTAGCCATACCTCTCGCCCTCCCTGTCCACATCTGAGTTACCTGCTTCCTGGGCCTCCTAGCTGGCCCAGGCCCAGTACAGGGGGACCAGTGGAAGCATACGGTTCAGGGAACCAATCCTATATGAATGTCCGTGAAATAGGCCATAAAGCTAATAGTGATGGGCTCAGGTATGTTCGGATCGAACCCGCCAGGAAGCCATCACTGCACACCACCAATCATAGGCAGTGAGGCATTTCCTGACCAGCAGCTGCACATACACACGCTGCCTATGATTGGCGGTGTGCAGTGCCGGCTTCCTGGCGGGCTCGATCCGAACATGCCCGAGCCCATCACTAATAGCTAATTCTAGGGACATTTTTCCTGGAATTAACACCTGAGTTGGGAATTTTCCGTGACACACTTGAAAGGGGGAGGTCAATACAATTCACAGTGAATTTGAGAACGGAGGTAAGGGGAAAGGACCTGACAAAAACATTTTTATCCATTTTAATCTTAGATCCAAAACAGAGCCTGAGAGAGCTGTAATTATCAGCTACATCTGCAACCTCTTTCTATTAAAGTGTATGTATAGGCAAAACTTTTTCTTTGTTTTGGATAGAATATGGATCTCTATGATAACTAGGGACCTATCATATGTATCAGGAAGTGAGGAGCAATCCCCCTAAAGCTTGGGAAATTCCCATCTTAGACAGTTATCATCAGAACTTTTGTCCCCACTGGAAGATATCCCCTCACATCTTGCTTTCATGATACCTCTAAACGTTAGGATTTCCCATTACTACTTCCCTCAGTTAAGCCTCATTCACAATGGGGCAGTTTAATTCGCACCCCGTGTAGGGCCATGTTTACCTGCACACACCTGTGCATCCCTGTACCGGCAGTCCCATAGCTGTCAATTGGAACACAATGGCTGCATGGTACATTCAGGGCTGTGCACCCGCACGAATGTCACATTGTCAGTAGCAGCTGTGTCTGTGCAGCCGCTGCATTCCATTACAGCAGTGGGACTGCTGACACAAGGATGCAAGCAACACCTGTGCATTCCCATGCTGGTAAAACATGGCCAGCCATGAGGCATGGATTAAAACACCCCGTGTGAACAAGGCCTTACAATGGTCACCAGGAAAATTAGAGAGTATAAATCTCCTCAGTAGGGATGCAGACCGCAATAACAATGCGACAGTTGTAAATCCTCCACATTTCTGTCCAAAAAATAAATATTGCCTTGTGTACTGTATATTTTAGGTGAAATACCACTGAATATATTCAGTTTAGCATTATACTTGGCTGTCTTTGGAGCATTCGGCATGTACTGTGTGACATGTATACTTCTGAGTATGGAGAAGCATGTGACTTACTCCACTTTCTCTCATGTGACCGTGATGGTGGTTAGTGATTGGCCTAGTGTTGTCACATGGGGGTGATGTGACAGGTTTTGGCTAGAGGGGCTTTTACTTCTTCCTGGCACCATTAGTGACCAGTTTATAGAGTGATATATATATATATATATATATATTTTTTTTAATACATTTCTATTTTTATCAAGACATACGGTATTTCATCATACAAAATCACAACAGTGCATTGCATAATCTACTTACAACCCATATTGATGTACGCCCATTGTTTAAGCAACCTTTAAATACATCTTATTTATTCTTCTAAAGTATAATTTTAAAAGGACAAAAAAAAAAAAAAAAGAGGGGATGGGTGGTACTGCGTACCCTACCCAAGTCCATTATCTCATTGTTGTAATATACATAGATTACATACAGTGGCTTGCGAAAGTATTCGGCCCCCTTGAACTTTTCAACCTTTTGCCACATTTCAGGCTTCAAACATAAAGATATAAAATTTTAATTTTTTGTGAAGAATCACCAACAAGTTGGACACAATTGTGAAGTGGAATGAAATCTATTGGATGTTTTAAACTTTTTTAGCAATTAAAAAACTGAAAAGTGGTGCGTGCAAAATTATTCGGCCCCTTTACTTTCAGTGCAGCAAACTCACTCCAGAAGTTCAGCGAGGATCTCTGAATGATCCAATGTTGTCCTAAATGACTGATGGTGATAAATAGAATCCACCTGTGTGTAATCAAGTCTCTGTATAAATGCACCTGCTCTGTGATAGTCTCAGGGTTCTGTTGAAAGCGCAGAGAGCATCATGAAGACCAAGGAACACACCAGGCAGGTCCGTAATACTGTTGTGGAGAAGTTTAAAGCCGGATTTGGATACAAAAAGATTTCCCAAGCTTTAAACATCCCAAGGAGCACTGTGCAAGCGATCGTTTTGAAATGGAAGGAGTATCAGACCACTGCAAATCTACCAAGACCTGGCTGTCCCTCTAAACTTTCAGCTCAGACAAGGAGAAGACTGATCAGAGATGCAGCCAAGAGGCCCATGATCACTCTGGATGAACTGCAGAAAACTACAGCTGAGGTGGGAGAGTCTGTCCATAGGACAACAATCAGTCGTACACTCCACAAATCTGGCCTTTATGGAAGAGTGGCAAGAAGAAAGCCATTTCTCAAAGATATCCATAAAAAGTCTCTTCTAAAGTTTGCCACAAGCCACCTGGGAGACACACCAAACATGTGGAAGAAGGTGCTCTGGTCCGATAAAACCAAAATCGAACTTTTTGGCCACAATGCAAAACGATATGTTTGGCGTAAAAGCAACACAGCTCATCACACTCAACACACCATCCCCACTGTCAAACATGGTGGTGGCAGCATCATGGTTTGGGCCTGCTTTTCTTCAGCAGGGACAGGGAAGATGGTTAAAATTGAGGGGAAGATGGATGCAGCCAAATACAGGACCATTCTGGATGAAAACCTGTTGGAGTCTGCAAAAGACCTAAAACTGGGACGGAGATTTATCTTCCAAGACAATGATCCCAAACATACAGCAAAATCTACAAAGGAATGGTTCACAAATAAACGTATCCAGGTGTTAGAATGGCCAAGTCAAAGTCCAGACCTGAATCCAATCGAGAATCTGTGGAAAGAGCTGAAAACTGCTGTTCACAAACGCTCTCCATCCAACCTCACTGAGCTCGAGCTGTTTTGCAAGGAAGAATGGGCAAGAATTTCAGTCTCTCGATGTGCAAAACTGATAGAGACATACCCCAAGCGATTTGCAGCTGTAATCGCAGCAAAAGGTGGCTCTACAAAGTATTAACGCAAGGGGGCCGAATAATTTTGCACGCCCCACTTTTCATTTTTTTATTAGTTAAAAAAGTTTCAAAAATCCAAAAGATTTCGTTCCACTTCACAATTGTGTCCCACTTGTTGGTGATTCTTCACAAAAAATAAAAATTTTATATCTTTATGTTTGAAGCCTGAAATGTGGCAAAAGGTTGAAAAGTTCAAGGGGGCCGAATACTTTCGCAAGCCACTGTACATCTTAATGTTCTTACAGGGACCCAACAATTCAAACAGGAATCTCAGAAAAAAAGGGGGTGGGGTAGTGGCAATTCCTTACAATCCCTTTCAACAATGTATTAAGTGCCAAATTGTGAAATCCAGTGCAAGAAAATGAAGTAAAAATTTTAACCATGCAACAAAATCTAAGGAGTGTCAACCCCCCCCCCCTTCAATTGACATCGTAAGTGTCAAGTGCCTTGATTAAACCCATGTAAGGGGAGAAGGAAAATTTCTACTTCTCCCTTTCTCCTCTCTCATTTCTTCATCCACATCCTTAGTGATGTTAAAATGTCAATACTAATATCCCAAACGTGTGTATTCCCATTTCATTATTTGTTCAGGTCCTCAGCAGGTAATCATTCCTTCCATCTGAGATTCACCCTCTTTTACTATAAGTCCCACCCATACTTCATAAAAAAAAAAAAAAAAAAGAAAGGGGGTTCTTTCCTTCTCTTTTCTTCTCTCCAAAACAATACATTTCTTATCCTGGTCTTACCAGATACATCCAAACAGACCTACCATATTCTGATCTGGGCAGGGAGGTGTATGCGTGCCCTGTATTGAAGTGGTTAAACACTGCAGAATTCATCCAGCTTCTTCTGTCACATCATCAATAAAGCTGGAGTGTGAGGACGACCACTGTGGTGTTCTATCATGCTTGAGTGGTTGTTTTATGCTAATATCAGCCAATGGTTACCGTAGCATGATTTGGCACCCTTGCAGTGTTCCTTGGAATTATAATCTCACTTGGTCCCCTTGGGACTCCTGTGGTCGCTCAGAGCTTCCCTTCCATAGATTTGTGGACTCACTCGGTGGCTATCTTTTATGGTCCTTTGGAGTTTTGTGAAAAGTGGTGGTCTGTAAATACCCTGAAGAAGCCAATTCTGGCGAAACATGTTGGGATCCAAAACCATGCTCTGACCATCTATGTTTCTGGACACCAGTGATCTATGAAATGTATACATACTTAATGTATTTTTATTGAACCCATTTTTTAACTATATGTGAATAAACTAGATTTGTTTTATATAACGTGGATTTCTTTGACTTGGGCACTGCTATAATCCCACAAAATACCCTGTTGCTTCATATCATAGATAAACACCAATGACCCAGTGCCCCTGGAAGCCATGCATGCCCATGCCATCACACTGCTTCCACCATGTTTTACAGATGAAGTTGTGTGCTTTGGATCATAAGCTGTTGTTCCAAGCCTTCTCCACACATTTTTTCTTCCCGTCATTCTGGTACAGATTAATCTTAGTTTAATCCATCCAAAGAATGCTTTTCCAGAACTGGTCTGGCTTTTTTAGATGTTTTTTTTGCAAAGTCTAATCTGGCTTTTCAATTCTTCAGGCTTATGAATGGTTTACACCTTGTGGTGAAGTCTTCTCTTGATTGTAGACTTTGACAGTGATATGCCCACCTCCTGGAGTGTGTCCTTCACCTGTCTGGATGTTGTGAATGGCTTTTTCTTCTGATCCTGTGATCATCAACCACTGTTGTCTTCTGTGGACATCTAGGTCTTTTTATGTTGCTGAGCTCACCAGTGCGTTCTTCTTTCTTCAGAATGTACCAAACTGTTGATTTGGCCACTCCTAATGTTGCTGCTATCTCTCTGATGGATTTGTTTCATTTTTGAAGCCTTACAATGGCCTAATTAACTTGCATGGACAGCTCCTTTTGAATGCATGATGTAGGTTCACAGCAATAGAGTCCAAATGCAAATACCACACTTAGAATCAACTCCAGACCTTTTTACCTGCTTAATTTTTGAAGACATAACAAAGGAGTAGCCCACACCTTACCATGAAACAGGTTTTGATTCAATTGTCCAATTACTATTGGTCCCTTTTAAAAAGGGGGATGGCCTTCTCTTAAGAGCTGTGATTCCTAAACCCTTCCTCTGATTTGAATGTACATACCCTTTAAATTTAAACCTGAGAGTGCAATTTCAGCCCATATCCATTATATAACTATAGCTTTAATGTGTTTAGGTAAATACCTGGGGAAAAAACTAAAATTGTATATATTATATGGACCTAACTGTAGCTGCATCTACAGCTGTGTGCATTTCTCACATTTTCCACTGTCCACAAATAGGACCCACACTATGAAACAATCCCCGTACAACAGCAGCCAAATGTTCAGACACCAAAGAGGAGCAAATTCTATATCTTTCACCATGAACACCTCCACAAAGATCATCATATATTCCTTTTATTGTATCTTCAAAACATTAAAATTCACTTATTAGTCACACTGACAAAACTATTTTCAATGCATTCTGGGCACAACCAGCACTCTCTCAATATGAGAGCACCCGGCAAAGAGCTGTCTTGTCATAGCAGAGGGAACTGTTGAGTCTCTCAGGAATCATTTTATGGCTAATAGCCAACATCGCACAACAGATCCATTTAGCTTTATGGTGCACCTGTGTCTAACTGTTGGAGCACAAGGTAAGAATAGCTCTCTGGTCTTCTCTCTTTTTTTTTTTTTTTTTTTTTACCACTACTCAGTCACTTTTACAGGGTTTGAAAGCATTATTCCAGATCTTTTCACTCACCTTGGTTCCCCATGGACCTGAGACCTCTGTGCAGTAGGGAATATGATGACAATTTGTGGGGGATTGATGAACCTCAGCAATGACTGAACCTGGAAGCTCTAAGTCTTTTACACTTGTAGACTCATTGGGTTACTGTTTTGGTACTGGGGGTGATGTAGATCAGGTCATCTCTGTGCCCATTCTATATTAGATAGGTACAGGGGAAACATATTGTTACATAGGGGGTGTCCTCCCCATTTTTACAGTAATAACTAGAAATAAAAATGAATAATAAATGTTATACATACACGTAAATTTAATGTATTTTTGTTTCAAAAACTTTCACACAAATAGCAGGATGTGTTTTTTCTTTTTTTGGGCATATCTCCTTGCGTTCAGAATATGTGGTTTAGAAGGGCTTAGCAGATTTGTGCTTCTTCCTGGCTTGGTGCATTTTACATATAGCAATGAAACCTTTTTTTAATGTACAGCCTTAGATGTACTACAGATAATCCTATGACTTTAAATAAAAGCACTGCCAGCTGGATTTTCCCAACTGAAAGGAGTCCTAAGGAACTGCATTGAAGACATTTCATACTGCCTCTGCCGCCGGTGTAGATTACTGCACCTCGTATCTGTTTTGCAGTGGTTACCAAATCAGCTGCCATTGTTCTATATTTAAAGCCAAAACTTTTATCTTTTTACTTTCGGAGGGCATTCCTTCACTTCACATTCTGTCTCCTGACACAACTATAAGTGGGAGATGTCTCCAAAGAATGGAAAACCTCTCTTCGACAGTTGCCAACTAAAAATGTTGGATTTTCTGTCCATTTTGGTCCCAGTGACAATGGTCTCATCAGGGCATATAGACAGGATTAAGCTCCTCATTAGGGACACAGATTGCTATAAATATCTGACAGAGGTTCTAACCTTTCCCTCTTTTGACCAGATGAATAGCGTTAGTGGATTGCTTAAAAGCTTTCCAGGAAATTTTAAAGGATAAGTTCACCTTTTGGAACATGTATGTATGTATGTATGTATATATATTATCTAGCTCCTGCCTCTTGATCCTCCCAGTGACCGTGGACAGGGGTTATTTTTCCAGTACCCGTTGTCACTTTTCAAAAACAGCTCAGGTGTACAGGGCTCCGCAGACACAGCTACATTGTTCATTCACAGATTCCTGTGAATGAATAAACTACAAGGTACCATCTCCCACCGCCGCACACATAGCACCTTTTGATTTACTGATCGCAAGTGCAATGCTGTCCAGCAGGGGAAAATAACAAATGCATTTTTTTCTGCAATATAAATAAATAAAAATGTGTGTGTGTGTATGTATATATATATATATATATATATATATATATATATATATATATATATATATATATATATATATATATATATATATATATTTTTTTTCATTTTTTTGCAAAGATTAATTTTTAGTCTTTAAAGCCCAGGTTAACTTCTAAGTATTGTAAGATATTTTTGCTCCTGTGCCAGCTCAAAATTCCTGTCCCCTGCAGCAGGCTGGAGATACTGTCTCTCCGATGTGCCCCCTCCTTCCTATCCAACACTACAGCTCTTCATTCAGCAACAGGGAGGGTAAGCATTGCCGAATGGAGAGCCGTAGTTTTCACAAGGTAGGGGGCTTGTCAGACCGCTGGAAATAGAATGCTGTGCTCACACATTTTAAGCTAGTCAAAGGGAACCAGAATTGAGCTTATGCAGGATCTCTGTTAAATAACTAAATTAAGTATGATGCGTACATACTGATGTTTTATGCAGCCGTAATGTATCTAATTTGTTTTAGTTAGTTATAGCTACAATTGGGATTTACTTTTTTTTTTTTTTTTTTTAAAGTATTACATACAGTACAGTACTCAACTGTTTTGTTAAAAGTGCACTTTTAAAGCTACAGGCACTGTATGGCAAATGTTAGCAGTTCTATAAATCTGATTTTGACTGATGGAAACCAGAATTAAGCAGGTGCTCCGTTAAAGTGATAATAAGGCTCGTTTTTTTTTTTTTTTTTTTTTTTATCAGTAACAAACCTGTTATACTTACCTGTTCTGTGCAGTGGTTTTGCACAAAGCAGCCCATATCCTCCTCTTCTCGGGTTCCTCGTTGGATCTCTTGGTCCTCCCTACTATCGAGTGCCCCCACAGCAAGCAGTTTGCTATGGGGGCACCTGAGCCACAGCTCTGTGTGTCCATTTAGACACGGAGCCGTGGTTCGGCCCAGCCTCCTCTCTTTCCTGATTGGCTAACTGACTTTGACAGCAGCGGAAGTACAATGGCCCCTCTGCTTTGTCTTAGCCAATCAGGAGGGAGAGTCCCGGATGACCAAGGCACTCTTGGATCGAGATGGGGCTTAGGTAAGTATGAGGGGGGGTTGCTGCACAATGAAGGTGTGTGGGTTTTTTTTTTTTTTTTTTTTTTTTTTGCATTAAGATAAAAAAAAAACTTCTGCCTTTTTAGAATCCCTTTAAGTATCCCTTCCTTTGACCAAATAAAGAGTGTGGATCTCTTGAAAGCTTGTCCAGAAAACTAAAGCTGGCTGTAGATGAGTAGATTTTAGGTTGAATTCTTTTATTTTACAAACCTTCATTTGATGTTCAGTTGTTAGTGGGGTTAAATCACTGTTGGTTTTCAAATACATTGATGAGAAAATGTGAAGGCACAGGATGGAACTGTTTTCTGAAACAAACTTCTAACAGTTTATTGTTGTTTTTTTTTCAGTAAATACAATTTGTTCCAAAATTGAATGTTATGGACAATCAAAATTTTGAAGAACTTTTGAATGTCAAGTCTTGGAATGTACTGAGAATTTTCATATGAACGTGCATTCCAATATCTGCTAGTAATATAGGCATCTTTAACCACTTCAATACCGGGCATATTCACCCCCTTCTTTCCCAGGCCAATTTTCAGATTTCAACACTGTAACATTTTGAATGACAATTGCACGGTCATGCAACACTGTACCCAAATTAATTAAATTTTTATCGTTTTTTTTCCCCCACAAATAGAGCTTTCTTTTGGCAGTATTTGATCAACTCTGCAGTTTTTATTTTTTTCATAAACAAAAGAAGAGCGACAAGTTTGAAAAAAAACACTATTTTTTACTTTTTTGCTATAATAAAAATCCCAATTAAAAAAAAAAAAATGTATTTTTTTCCTCGGTTTAGGCCGATATGTATTCTTCTACATATTTTTGGTAAAAAAAATAATCGCAATAATCATATGTTCATTGATTTGCGCAAAAGTTATAGCGCTTACAAAATGTGGGATAGATTTATGCCATTTTTATTATTATTTATTTATTTATTTTTTTACTAGTAATGTCGTCGATTTGCGATTTTTATTGTGACTGTCACATTGTGGCAGACATATCGGACACTTTTGACACTATTTTGGGACCACTGACAGTTATACAGCGATCGATGATATATACTGATTACTGCATAAATGTCACTGACAGGGAAGGGGTTAACACTAGGGGGCGATCAAGGGGTTAAATATGTTACATAGGGAGTGATTCTAACTGTAGGGGGAGGGGACTGCCTAGGGGATTCGACCGATCGGTGTTCCTATATACTAGGAACACACGATCTGTCTCTTCTCCCCTGACAGGACGTGGATCTGTGCTCTGTAACGAGCAATCGCAAGTGCCCAGCGGACATCACGGCCGCCAGGCACGCGTATCAGCTTCTTGGCGCGCGCCCCTTATACCGATGGGAACCTGAGGACATCATGTGATGCCCGCCCAGGATGGGAGATCCCATCTGCGGACGTCATATGACAATGGGCGGGTAGGGAAGTGGTTAAAGCTTAAGGCAAGGCCATACATGGGTTTGAAAGAATTTTCTTTCGAAAATCGTATCTAAGAATTTTCATTCGAATTTCGCACCATTATTGGGCTGCAGCAACAGCCGATTTTTGTGCGGCCATCGAATTTGAGTAATCGGGCATGTTGGAAATTTTTTGAAAAACGAACAATTTCCTAATCAATCATGAGAGAATCTTGTGAGAAATGTAATGTAAAAAAAATTCGCAATGAGTGCAAGAAAATAAGATTCCGAGCCATTCTTTTCTCTTGCAGCAGGAGGTGAACTTGAAGGCCTGGTTAGTCGACTTTCGAAATCAATGGTGGCACCATCGGATCACGAAACGCACAAAAAATCTGATTTTCAAAGAAAATTCTTTTGAAATTCAAACTTTTATTGCCAGCCTAATTCTAGTTTCATGTTAAACTAATGTTTTAAACATTGTAAAGTGTCAGGAGTATTTAAGTGCCTTTTTTCACCTCTTACTTTTAGCCTTTTGTAAAGTGTCAGATTTTAGATCCTGTGCCAGCTCAAAATTCCTGTGCCCTGTCCCCAGCTGGAGATAGTGTGTCTCTCTGACATGCCCCCTCCTGCCTGTCCAACACTACAGCTCTTCATTCAAGGAGCATGAGCATTGCCGAATGGAGAGCCGTAGTTTTCACAAGGTAGGGGGCTTGTCAGACCGCTGGAAATAGAACGCTGTGCTCACAGAGTGCAGCAGTCTTTATTTTAAGCAAATCAAAGGGAACCAGAATTGAGCTGGTGCACGATCTCCAATAAATTAAGTATGGCACTTAAATACTAATTATTTTTTTTTTTTTTTTCCATCTGTAGTTTATCCCATTCGATTAAGTTGCGTCTACAGTTGGGCTTTAACTGGACAAAAAAAAATGTAAATGATCACGTACACTACTCAACTGTTTTGTTACAAGTGCACTTTTACAGCTACATCCACCTAATGGAGAATTTTAGCAATTCTATATATCTGATTTTAACTTGCGAATTGTTTTTTTTGTCCATAAAACCACAAGCCACTGAAAAATAAATAGTTTACATTTATTTATTTTATATAGTTAAATAGTAGTTTTCTACCACTCAAAAATGCGCATTTTGTTTCCATTAGGAGCGGCAGAGGCTGGAGACCATTCTGAATTTGTGTGCTGAATACAGTAAATCAGAAGAAACCACTCCGCCTGCTCAGCTACAAGAACCTCAAGCCTTCATGTCAGTAGGTGCCAATGTTGAAAGGACTTCACCGTTACACTGTCGAAGACCATCGTGGGATGGTAGTCTAGGGAACAGCCACGAAAATACTGGGAGCCTGATGAAATTGAGGGGAGGACACAATGAGGAAGAAGCTCACAAAGAGGAAAATAGCAGCACAGAGAGTACCCAGCATGAAGTGAGTGTTTATTTAAACTTTGTGTTAACCAGTCTTGAAGGTCTTATTCATGTTCTTGCGTTGTGGTCAAGAGGGGTTAAAAGGGCAACAACCGTTGCAATGGTTTATGCAGTAGGGTTACTGACTGTTCCCATGATATAATCTACGATAAAAAGTAGTGCAGTTGTCTGAAAGTGAGCCTATACTGTTATTAAATATGCTATGCACTTTTTTTTTATTTGTAAGAGTCCCCTTGATACTAGACAGATATTACCTAACGATAAATAGTCCTCTACTGCAGAGGGTCACTGTATGAAAACTCCAACTTTCTGAATGTGCACCAACTGCATGACTGTCAATATAGTCTGATAATAGGCTGTTGAAGCACTGGATGCTTTTACAAAGCTTGGCTGGGATGTGCCTACTGGGCCACATAGTCCATAGGTTGAGTTCAGCAGGTTGTGACTATGCTCTGCAGAGAAAAAAAGTTTATTTAAAGATACTATCTGGCCTTTATGAAGTTTAATATCTAGGGAAGCTTGGTTTAGCACATTTAGTCATACTACAGTTATTCAGGTTTGCTTATAGTTCTGTTTTCCTGTGGTTGACAACTGTTTAAAAGTGATTGTAAAGGTAAATTAAACATGTCTATACTCACCTGCTCTGTGCAATGGAAAGTGCTAACCTCCTCTTTTCAGGGCCCCCGCTGGCACTCCTGGCCCCTCCCCTCTGTCCAGTGCCCCCATGAGAAGCCGCTTCCCATGGGGGCACTCACACCTGAGTCCCAACGCTGCGTTCA